>NC_079206.1:58797003-59116592 GCF_026745355.1 Beta vulgaris subsp. vulgaris | reverse complement strand
TCCTCAAGTGTATAACCCCCGAGGAAGGAAACTATGTCCTTAGGGAAATACACCAAGGAGCTTGCGGGAGCCATCAAGGGGGCAGAACAATAGCCGGAAAGGCATTAAGGGCAGGATACTATTGGCCCACCTTGAAGGCTGACGCCTCGGACCTAGTCCGGCGATGCCCTTCCTGCCAGATTCACTCGGACATACCGAGAGCACCCGCCACTCCCCTCACCACCATCCAAGCGGTTCTGCCCTTCGACAAGTGGGGCATGGACTTGCTCGAACCTTTTCCCCCAGCTTCCGGGCAAAGGAAGTTCCTAATTGTGGCTATTGATTACTTCACCAAGTGGACCGAAGCCGAACCACTAGCGTCAATTACTGACAAGCAGGTCCAGCTGTTCATCTGGAGGAATATCATCACCCGGTTCGGAATTCCAAGAGCTCCGGTGTCGGACAATGGCCGACAATTCAACAGCGGGCCGACTCGAGAATATTGTGCCCGGTTCGGCATTCAAACGAGGTTTTCAGCCGTCTCCCGCCCTCAGACCAACGGGCAAGCCGAATCAGCCAATAAAATTGTCCTAAAGGGAATCAAGAAATCCCTTGATGCAGCTAAAAGGGCATGGGTTGACGACCTATCTGGAGTCTTTGGTCGGCCCGAACAACAGTGAAAGAAGCTACGGGGCACTCCCTTAGGGGCTTGGTCTATGATAGCGAAGCTGTCCTTCCGGTCGAGGTGGGAATCCCCTCTCCTCGGATGACATTCTATGAGTTTGACCAAAACGAGGAAGAGAAACCCGTCAACTTAGACCTGTTGCCAGAAACACGAGGCAATGCTTTGCTGCAAGCCATCCGGTACAAGCAGAAAATCACAAGGCACTTTAATAGGCGGGTAAAACCTCGGCCAATCAGCCTGGGCGACTGGGTCGTCCGAAAGGTGGAGGCCACCGGACTCTCCCATCTCAAAGGGAAGTTGGGGGCAAATTGGGATGGCCCTTACAAGGTTACAGAGGTCATCAAGCCAGGGACATTCCGACTCGAATCTCCCGAAGGGGTCCCCCTGGCTCGACCTTGGAACTTAGACAATCTCAAAAGATTCTATGTTTAATTTCTTTTCGTTACTTGCAATAGGGGCATGTTGTAAGGCCAGCACTACCTGGTCAGTTATAGCTAGCAAATCCAATTGTAACTCGGACTTAACCAGTCCATGTATCAAGTCGGGTTTCTACCCCAGAAATGAAAAGACTTAGCCAGTCTTATTATTTTTTGATCAAAAAGGCAAACAAGACTTAACCAGTCCATTGTCTATTAAATATTGTGATATTGCAAATAACGAAAATTGTGTAATAAACGACAAGTTGCAAAATAGTAGTTGTATTCCCATTGATCAAAATTTGCAAAATACAACCAAAAGTTTACAAAAATACAGGGTCGAAAGCGAAAATCCAAAAAGCCAACAAGGCAAAAGCTAAGAAAATAAGATCCTAAGGCAGCTGGGTGGAGGGGTCGGTCGCAGGTTGCTCAACACCCGGTTGCTCGGCAGCAGGCTGCTCGGCAATGATCTCCGGAGGCGGCTCGGTGCTCCCTCCTTCTTCGGCAGCTTCTTCATCATCGTCATCATCCTCATCATCATCCGAGCTCGCCTCCTCGACCATCTTTGCTCGGATCACAGCTGCCTCGGCCTCAGCTAGCTCCTGGTAGCGGGACCAAACCGAGTTCCAGTCAGCTGAAGGACAGGAATCGGCCAAGGCAACCCTGAGCTTGGTAAGGGCCTCGTCTTCGCCCATCTTGTGGGAGGATTGGCCCACGTCGGTGCAGAAATCGGTGCAAGCATCCGAGGCCTGCCAGACTTTGAACCACTCCTCTTGAGAGCGGGAGACCGCGGCCTGGGCTTCCTTCAGCTGAGCCTCGGCCGTAGAGAGTTTAAACCTAACCCTCTCCAAGTCACCTTCGATCCGGGTTACCTTGGCCTCGGCAGCAATCTTGCCGATTCAGCATTTCCCTTGGCCGTTGTCAGATTGGCCCTCTCCACCTTCCATTCTTCTTGCTCCTTCTGCCAGGCCTCCTCGCCCTTCCGGATTTTGTCCTTCGCCTCGTCCTGCCGTAGCTCAGCCAGCCGCTTACCCTCTTTGGCTTGATAGAGCTCGTCAAAGTGCGTCCGAGCCGCCTCCTTCAGGTCCTGGACCTCTTGGACCAAAGCAAGTCGATCCTCGGCCACCTTGGTCATTCGGATTGAAAACTGCCAAAACGAAACCAGTTAGGAAGGGAAGTTGAGAAGTAAAAGGCGAAGTAAAGGGCAAAGTAAAAGAAAGTTACTTACGTCCATCCAGGAGCGAAAAAGCTCGCTCGACTCGTTCCTCCCATTGACCTCATTGATATGATCTCGGTCGGTCTGGTTGCACAGGATCTCCAAGGCCTCGGAAATCCTTTTCTTCTTGTCCGTCTTGGACATTTGAGTAAAAGGAACGGGCGCCTCGGACAGAGAACGCTCAGCCAAAGAAGGGTGGGAGGTCTCCGGCACATACCCCAGACTCTGGACGGGTTCGAAGTCCGAGGGGTGAACCGAGACGTGAGTGTCTACGCCTCCAGAATCGGGTCGAGGACTGTTTACCTCGACAGAAGGCTCCTTCCGAGCCTTCTTCGCAGAAGCCTCCTTCTCGGCTCGTGTAATACTCCGTATTTTTAGTAAGTTATTATTTATATTTTTATAAAAGTTTTAGTTTTTGAAAAAGGTTTTATTTACTAAAAAGGCTTATTATTTATTAGAAAGGCTTTTATAAGAAAGGTTTTGGGTATTTAAAACGAACTTTAGCCCAAATGAATTTTGGGCCTAACTTTCCAAAGTTTTACATTCAAGTAGTTGTTTCAAAATAAAATTAAAAATATTTTAAAAACAATTTCAAAAAGGTTTGTAAAAAGAAAAGAAGAAAAAAAAAGGTTTATAAAAAGAAAAAGATTTTAATGAAAAAAAAAAAGGAAAAAAAAAAAAAATTTGCCGCAAACTCATAACTCACGCCAGTGAGTTACATGTTTATCAAATTTTTGTAATCTTTTCTTTTAACTTATCTTTTAGTTATTTTACCTTCTATAACTACGTATTATGGGGTAATTTATATCTTTTCCTAATCTTAGTTGGATAAGCGTAAATATTAGTTATATCTTAGCTAGATTAGTTTATCTTTTTCCTTAAATTTATCTTTTAGTTTCCTAATCCTATTCCAATTCTACTTTTCCAACTAGTATAAATAGGGGTCTCCACCCATCATATTTTTCACACCAAATTTGAGAAATAAATCTCTTTTCTCAAGTTTAAACTCTCTCTCCCTCTTAGCCTACCTTTTCTTTTCTCCCTAGTAGTTATTAATTATTCAAGGTGCGTGTATTTGTAGATCTTTAATAATTGTTTTGCAAGTGTAGTATCATGTTTTTAAGAAAATATTTTGGATTGAAATACATGTTTTTATGAGTTTTATTATGAACTGCATGTGTTTTATATGAACATGTTTGAATGTTTATAAATTTTATTTATGAACTTTGAATTATGTCCTTCGTATAACATATTTATAAAGTTTGATCTTTGAATTTATATTCAAATATTTTAGAAGGAGTTTGATCTTTTGATTCATATTTTAAAAGGAGTGTTTTCGAACTATTGTTATTTTTCAAAGGTTTAACCCTTGAGCAAGTTATTTTATTTATGCCTTTATATGGCTAAAGTTTTACAAAAGAATTATTATTCTTTTTAAAGGAGGATTATTTCCAAAGCATTTTAGTAGTTATATGATCTTTTATGATCACAATTTATAAAGAGGCCACGGCTTGTTATCTATTAGCAAGAACGGTAGCTATTATATTATTTACCCATGTACTTTTTGTATAAGTCATGTGGACAAGGTAGTAACCCATCGTAATAGACTCAGTAAGGAATACTAAACTTGGGGGGTGTGCACACTTTAGGCAAGGTACCTAGGCAAGGAAAAAGGATTTTTATTAAAGTTATATACTTTATATTATACAAGTATTATCAAGTATTTAGAAAGGTTTTTTGAAATTAAATATTTCAAAAGTTTATTTAAATAAACTGTTTAATATTCCGCATATACATGTACTCAGTATTTTTACTGACACGCGTTTTGTTTTGTTTTATGGCTTTGTCCCTGTGATGACCCTTTTGATGAGCAGAATTTACAGGTTGCTTGATGCATACTTCATATGGGGGAGCTAGTGAGGAATCATAATTAGTCAAGGAGTTGTTATTTTATTTTCTTTATTTGTATTGTTATATAGTTGTACGATAAAGTTTATATTAATAAAGAGAAGCTATTTAAGTTATTTCCGCTGCATTAGTTTAAGTTCAGTTAGTAGTTAGTATTAATGCCTTTAACGTTATCACGTGGCAGTAATACTCTCAAGTTTCTCAAGGAGTTTTATATTAAAATAAGTTTTCCAAATGAGAGAAATTTGGGGGTGTTACAGCTCGGGCTTTGGCCAAAGCCTTTTCTGTCAGCTCGACCCTCTCCTCGGCCCTCTCCTTGCGCTTCCTCGGCTTAGGGTTGGACGGGTCCTATAAAAACCCAAAAAGTTAGTAAGAATGTGCAAGGTAAGACCGAATCAGGCCGGATAAAAAAGTGCTTACCTTTGGCTTGGAGGGTTTGTTGATTTTATTGGCCTTCATCTCGGCCCTAATCCGAGCAGCTTTAAGGGCGACAGAAGTCAATCGCTCGGCCATCTCCTGGTCAGTTTCTTTTAGGAAGGCTAAAGAAGCTTCTGCAAAAGGAAAAAGACAGTTAGCAAAATACCGCAAATAAAGCAACAAAAACAAGTCAACCGGACCCCCTCTTGCCGAATTACCCTTAGGGAAGGTCGGACTCAGGCCGAACGCTGCCAGGAAGTGCTCATTCTTGAACAACTTGCAGCTCGGGAGCCAATTCCTCGCTACAAAAACTTCACCACCATCCACTATTTTGGCCTCCAACTGCATGTAGATGGTGGCCACTGCTTCCTCCTCCGATAGCTCGGGCACTTTGAAGTTAAGGCAGTGATTGGGGTCGGCAGATGGAGGTACGATTGGGATACCCCATTCTCCCCCATAATAGACAAAGGCAAATCCTCGGCGAAACCCCTTTTGAGAAGTGGGTAGGTCGAGGACGGTTCGGTAGCCTCGCCGAGCCTGGAAGCACCACCAACCAGGTCCATGATCCCCGGCAGGCATCTCGAACAACTTGTACAAATGGCGCCAGAGGGTGAGGGTCGGCTTAACGCCGATAATATCACATATTACCTGGACCGCCAAAATTCCGCCCCAAGAGTTTGGAGATAGCTGACCCAAGCATAGATTGTAGGCGTTCAATATGTCCTTCTCGAACTGGGTCAGCGGGAACCTCAAGCCCATCTCCATGGCTTTATAATAGAAGGCAGTGCATCCAGTGGTGGGCTCAGAATGGTGTGGCTGGCATCGGTCGGACCAACAAATATGGGTCCTTTATTTGGAATTTGGCCGCTTGGCCTCGGGCATCCTCCAGCAGGGCTTTTATTAAAGATGGGAGAGGAAATTTTGCTCCCGGACCGCCTTTGGGGTCGATTTCAGGATACGCGAGCCGCCCTGACGTCGAAGCCTCGCCTTCTTCTCCCGGCATAGTTACCCTAACTACACCATCAAACAAATATTTGTCTAAGTAACTCCTCGAAGAGGGATAGACCAGGGACACCTCCCAGGGTAGGGGGACGGCACCCTCGGCCTCCTCCTCCTCGGCTTGCGAAGGAGTACTCGGGAGGGAAAGCGCCTCAGGCACAGCCGAGGGATCTGGACAACTTATTAAAGTTGATACCAATATCATGCCCATACCCCTCACCTCCTCGGCTAAATTATAAAGAGGTGAAGGAGGAGGTGTCACTGACTCGGACGAGCTCCCCATTATTTATCAACAGAAGGGGGTCGGCCGATTTTATTAAAAGAAAGAGAAGAAAAACTTAGCGAAAAAACAAAACAAAAGCGTACCTGGTCGGACGAAGAAGATGGAACCCGGACTTAGAGAGAGAAAGAGCAGAAAACTCAAATTTAGAGAGAGAGAGAGAATTGTAAAAGTGACAAAATCTCTCCCCTCTCTCCCTACTTATAGGCAAAAGTCCTCGATTTCCGTGTCCCGCGTCGAAATATGGACCGGGACCTGCGTTTTCGCCACCTTCATGGGCCTCTCAGATGGCCCAAAACTATTCAAAAGGTACAGCTCCAAAGAATGTCAATCGTCACAAAGGTCATAAATGGCCAGAAGTTGAATCGCCACCATGTTTTCAAGCACCCCAATAATCCACCGTTGCCACGTGGCATTTTGGGTTTCAAGAAACTATCAAGTCCACCAGCTCAAGATTATTAGTTCATCAGCTCAAGGTTACCAGCTCGATCACTTCAACCAGTGGTCCAGCATCTTAGGCACCGACTCGGACAAGCATGGGGCTCATTGGCCCCTCATCCGAGCCGCGTCCAACCAACTCGGCCCAAGGAGGCTCTCCTCTTTGGTTGAGTAAGTCTCCTAAGTCCCAGATTGACTTAGCGAGAGCAGGCACCGGCTCGGACAAGCATGGGGCTCATTGGCCCCTCATCCGAGCCGCGTCACTCCTCGTTGGTTTAGTAGATCTCCTAAGTCCCAGAGTGATTTAGCGAGAGCAAGACACCGGCTCGGACAAGCCTGGGGCTCATTGGCCCCTCATCCGAGCCATGTATGAGCAATGCCCTTCCTTTCCTCTAAGGGACCGGGTCGACGCATATGCTTCCCCTCTCCTCTATTAGACCGGGTCGGCACATATGCTTCCCCTCTCCCCTATGAGACCGGGTCGGCACGTAGGCTTCCCCTCTCCTCTATGAGACCGGGTCGGCACGCACGCCTCCCCTCTCCTCGAAGAGACCGGGTCGGTCGGCACGTGCCACCCCTCCCTTTGACGAGACCGAGTCGGCACAGGCCACCCCTCTCCTTGAAGAGACCGGGTCGGCACATGCCTCCCCTCTCCTCAAGGAGACTGGGTCGGCACATGCCACCCCTCTCCTTGAAGAGACCGGGTCGGCACATGCCTCCCCTCCCAAGGAGACTGGGTCGGCACAGGCCTCCCTTCTCCTCCAGGAGACCAGGTCAGTCTGGGTTCAGGGCTATCTAGGTTCCGCCACGAACGGGAGACGCTTCAGCAAGGCCATAATGTTTCCCATTCCTGGCGTGGGGCTAATTGTTTGGGCTTATTTCCTGGGCTAAGCCAGCCAGAGACAATTCAACCCAACAAAGCCTTAAGCCTCCAGAGGGCCCACCTGTGATAGTGCCCCCCAGCTGTCAGTGCCTTCCAGCTGGCCTATAGTTGGGATATCCCAAGCACTATAAATACTCAACCTCCTCATCAATGAGAAGGTATTGAATTCTTACCTAACAAACCAGAGCATCTCTCTCTAGACTTTATCTCTCTAGCTTGATCACTGACTTGAGCGTCGGAGAGGCGATCCCGGAACAACCCCCGGGGAAGTCTAACCCTTACTTTTGCAGGATTCCGGCGTACGGACTTTGGACTCAAGACATTCAGATCTGACCCGGTATTCCCTAAGCAAAAGAATTAGCATCCTTAATTTCTAGACAGAAACACACGCTCATTAAATTTACTGCTATTTAAGACAAGCACTTAACTGAGTTCAATGTGTGTCTGACAAAGTGACAATTAATCTACAAAGGTATTAATTTGAGTATCACTTTTATTGACTCAGTACCACCAAAGTTCAAAGTTCCAAGTTCCAAGTTTCATTACCCTATGAGTTCATTGTTTCATTAGTACTTTCTATCATTCTATTATTTTGTATTTCGAGTTGTGAAAAGAGTTGAGAAGAACTCTTATTGTTTGAGTTTGGGGAAAGGGTTTGAGTGAATCTTGTAAAGTGTGAGGCTTTGAGTGAAGCAAAGAAAAAGAAAGACTTCGAGTGAAGTTCGAGAGGAACAACAGTTAGAGGGAACTGTTGTTGAGACTTGAGTTTGTAGAGGAACTCAAGGAGTGGCTAGAGAGATAATAGGTTTCTAATAAAGGTGTTTTGGCCTATCATAGTGAAAGAGTTGAGTTTAAAAATCTCTACTGTTCAAGGTTGTTTCTTCTTGTAGGCCTAAGAAGTTTTTCCTTGTAAAATCTCTTGTGTCTTTCTGTTGTTCCTTTCATTGTTTTATAATTCCGTGAAAAGTTACGTTTATTTCTCACACATACAATTCACCCGGTGACCCCTCTCTTGTATGTTTCCTAGTGAAATAACAAATGTGTTGAATGAAGAAGAGAGAGATAGCGTGAACTGTGTTGAGTCCGGGTAACTTTCTTGTTTTTGACGGGGAAGGAGAGTGTTGAAGAGGATGAGCTTAGAGAAAGTATGAAAATACTAATAGAAATCGATGTGGGCTTTATATATGGGTCGTCTACACCTATAATTATACGTGTGACAGACCAAATATAAGATATTTGTATTCTATTATTGATCCATAACAAAATGTCGGCAACTTATCCAATCTCATTACATTTCAACTTATTTGAAAATTGAATAGTGACAGTGAGAGCAAAACACTTTCATTTTAATTCGGTAAATTCACCTTTTTTATTGACGAATTGTGAAGGCATATTTGTTCTCATAAGGGTGTTCAATGGGCTGGGGGCTGTTTTCAGCTTGATCCGGCCCATTATAAAAGGGTTGGTGAAAGAACGCCAGCTGGAAATGAGCTTGTTAAAACCAATTAGGGCTTTAAAGATATTACAACTCAAGTACAAGTGATTTTCGCTCCAATTCTCGCACAATCGACCTTGATTTTCGCACCACCAAAGTTCCATTGAAGCTCTACATCGAAACTTATCACTCGGGCAATTGACCTCCATAAGGTATTTTTTCGAATTTCACATGTTATATGATGATGCAATTTGATTGTTGGAAATAAACCCAGAAAATCCCAACGAAGAAATATGCAAGGAATTCAAAATATAACCTTTTGTTAGCGATTAGATGGTATGATTCTGTATCTTCTTTTGATTTATTCACCTGAGATTGAGATAAATATGACAGCTGTTATATAAAGGCGGCGAGATTGAATTGGGAATTGATGTTTGATTGTCATTGCTTTATTGTTTGTTTCTTGTCGATGATTGCTTTAGTAATCAATTTTGACCTAGAAATATTCAGAATTCATTTAATTTATTATTGTTATAAAGATTGCGATTGCAACATTGCGATTTGGGGGCTGAACATCAACCATACCAGGATGTCCATGTCGGGTCGGGAAGCGGAAGTTCCGACAATGAACCTTCGGCTAAGAAGCTCAAATTTCTGGTAAAATTACTTTTACTTTATTCTATTTATATATTTATTTGGACTTCATTTTTTTAGATGAATTTTGAAGGTAGGTTTATTAATTAGCTTGACGTAGGAATTCAGTATATGTTTTAGTACTATTATTATGCTTTAGCTCAAAATTAAAATTAAAATTAAAATTAAGATTTTGGTGGTGAACCATGAACCAGATGTCGGAGTCGGAGTTGGAGTTGGAGTTGGAGTCGGAGTCGGAGTTGGAAAGCGAAAATTCTGACAATGAATCTTTGACAAAGAAGCCCAAAATTGTGGTAAAAACTTTCACTTTTTCTATATTATCAGTTTATTCCTCAATTTAGCTCCCATCTCTTTAATTTTAATTTTTATTTCAATATGGTTTGAATTAAACTTGTACAGCTAGTTTAAGTTTGTGTGCTAACTGGAATATATGATTGAGTCAAGTATAACATGTGTAATAATACAAATTAAGAAAAGGAAATTGAGTCTCTTCTCATGTTTATATTTTGATTTAGAAGATGTATATTGTCCAGTGGTAATGTATGTAGGTTGTGGTTGGGAATCAATTTTTCATAAGATTCTTTTTTTCAATAAAAAGAAAAGATTAGTATTAATTTATAATGTTTATGTTTTTTAGAAGAAGAAAACGAATTAATGAGAAGAGATTGGCTTCCTGGGACTCTCCAATGACAATTTCTTGAATTACTTTAGATTTGGGACGATCCATCATTTCAAATTATTTGTCACCAAACAATGGATTTAACCCAATTCCAGTATTTGGAAATGAAATAATTGATTCCAAGCAGGCCATTAGAGATTTTTATCTTTAGCTTTGTTGTATTTAGCACTTGTGAATAAATAATTAATTTGTAATGTTTTGGATTCGCAAAGTAGTCATTACGGAAGACCTTCACTTTTTATAATAAATTCAACTAGCATATCAACTAAGTAACTCACGTCTTTCGTGGGCGGGGCAGCAGGACCCTATTACTGATGAACTAGCTCATCTGGAAGCAACTGAGGAAGCTGCATTAAAATCAATAATCTGGAATAGGTGCTCGTATATTCTGGAATTGTGCAAGAAACTATCCGATCAACTTTACCATAGAGTGCTTGATAGAGCTGCCATGCTGGTTTGCTTGATCTATGACAAGGTAGGTACTCTCTGTAATTCCTACTCTTCTGTTTGATTGGTTTACTTCTGTCATCTCCTCTCTTCTCTATGTTATACTGGTACATATAGTCATCAAAAGTTGGGACCGGGTCTTCTAAATCAAAATGATTCTTTCTGTTGTATCTTATTATACATTTATCATTCCTATTTTGCATTTACGCTTTTTTTCAGCTCTTGTTATTTATACTACCAAAGTGACCAAAAATTCCTTTATCCAACAATTGCTAATGCCACATTGATGTCACATGACAGGACGATTTGTACCGGATGGGTCATTCTCGCATTGTTTATGGCCAAAGGAGCAAGTTTTGGGACGAACTTGAACAGGATCTTGAACAGTTTACAAATGTGGTTTGTGATTATTGTGGAATTTACCACTGCATGTTCTCTCTTTCATTTTGTATAACACTTGCATTATCAACTGGCACTTTTTGTTCCCACATAGTTTCTGTTTCCTTGCATTGGCAAAGGACGCGAGAAGGAAGTTGTATTCCCTTTTCCTTAATTTTTTTCTCCTTGCTTATTCACATATCACATGTTACCCCTACTTTTCAGTGTCCCCCCCCCCCCCCGACCCCAAACAACTCTAGGTTTTCTGTTCCACCGTCTAAAAAATAGCTAAACGCTCTGTGTGGTGAACCTATTTGTTTGTTTGAAACCACATGCTCAAAAACAAACACTTGGAATTTCACGTAGGATTCCAATTCTGCTTACACCTTTTGCACCAATTTATATGCAATCGTCATCATTTTTAGAGCCTTAATAGAAAGTTATGGGAAAGTAGTGCCGTTGTATCTTTCTTTCAAGTTTAGTAATTAATATATATGAATATTGTTTTTTCACAGAGAGGACCACTTTACGAGGCTTGCAAGTGGATTGTCTGTAAGAAAGTTGATCATGATAGATACTCTCTTTTGAACGAAAATGATGTTGCTGCTTTATTGTTGGTAAAGCTTTTATGTTTTGATGGATTTAGACATTCAGTTGCAATTTCTGTGATAATTCTATTCCTTCTATGTTTACTTTTGACATGCAGATGTATTGGAGTTTACCGGATAGGAAGCCTTATTTAGTACGTGCACCCCCCTCATCCCTCTCCTCTCTCCCTCTTCGCTCATTAAGATTCATTAAGAACTTGGTGCATGGGATGATGTCAGTCACTCTGTCCTTTTTATTTGATTGATTTGACCAAAAACTGTGAGAGCTTTTGTAATGAACTTGGAAATGAGGAAGGGTAATATAAGTTACTGCATAATAGGGTAGAAGAGAGAGAAATTATTAGGTCTTATCACTATAATAGCTAAGGGTAGAAAGCGTAACATATGTGATGAAAATTGTGTGTTCGGTTTGGTTAGTTTGTAGAGTTTCCAGCAACTCAAAAGGTCTATTATTGTATTCAAAGATTGGTGATTTATTTACATCAAATTACAACAAATTATCTGAAGTTTACGTTCTTACCTATCGTCTTATTACAACTTCTTTGTTAAAATATATCAAATAAAAAGGGACAAAGAATTGTGAATGTTTTGGTTAAAATGTAGCGAAGAACAAGGGACAAAAAGAGTATGTATATTTTGGTTAAATGCTTTATTGGGCTATAACTTGATGGTAGATCGTAGATTAAATGCATTGTAAGAGATTTTGAAGATTTAAGTGTCTACCTTTTTGGTATAGGAACTTTAGCCTATTTATGGTTATTTACTGACTTCTTTCGTTATTGTTAAGCACAGGATTTTTATGACAAGGAATTTGTGAAGGTAGCAATATTTTCTTTGCTGTTTAGCTGACTACGTGGTGTCCTGTCATCTTCAACATTAATTTGTTTACCTTGTTTGTTATTATAGAGTGCTATTGATGATGACATTCAGGAAGCAATCAGAAAGGCGAAGCTTTTTCCGAGATTGATGGTAAAATTTATTTTGAATATTACCATAATATATGGGGGTTGATTTTCGGCTGAAGCTTGCTTGAAGAATAAGAATATAACTAATGACCTACGCCTTCCATTTCAAAATGCTTGCCTCGTTTTTTTCAAAAGAAGTCAACTCAAAGTATGTTATATTTTGAAATGGAGGGAGTATTACAAGTCAAATACTAGTTTTCTTCTTGTAACTATAAATTATTATACATCCTTATAAAATTTCTCTCAATAATGTGCGTGAAAACACAAATGATCCTATCTTTCAGTATTCCTCAATTAGTACTTAAGATGATGAAATCCATACATCATTTTTTCCCGTTAATCTGCAGCAGAAAGGGCATCCATTTGGATGCGTTAATCGTCTCATCATTTCTTCTAGCTCATTTTGTCGGAAGGGTTTTTAAGTTTAATGTAGTTGATCATGAAATGAAGTTTAAAGTTGTTAACAACGTGGTCTTCTTTTTTTTTTTTTTTTGGAGCAGGTTGATCAATATACTTGTTTGCTGATAGAGATGGTTAGGGGCGAAAGTCAGGAATGGCTAGATACTGACTTTGCCTAGATGATCTGTATTATTTTGTTCATGGTTAATTCCCTTACTCTTGAGAATATGTAATGCAAATTCTCTCTTGGGTGATGCTGCAGGGCTCCGTACTGCGTTTAAGGATGAGTTAGCCTCAAGGATGGCTGCTGAAGGTCATCCCCCTTATCACATATATGGGACTGCGTTAACGTTGGCAAATGCTGGTATGGTTTCTGATGTGTTAATTTTTCCTCTTGCCACATAATTTTGAATTTTTTGTGATGGGACTTGGTGGACATTTTCTGGTTTTTAAGTGGGCAAACATGTTTCTGATCTTGTACTATCTCTAAATGTATTTTTGGTTGTAAAAGTTTGGAAGCACAATCCTGTCAGTATGTTACATATGCTCTTCGCATTAAAAAATAAATATAAGTGATGTTACATGTTCTTTCCCTTTCTTGGCCTGCAGAACAACAGCCCGTTCAAGCAGAACATCTTGCCTTTGCTGTCGTTTTTGGCAAAAATTTTGACTTTTCTGAGGAGGAGGTAAATCCTGTTAAACTGGATTTCTTATGTGTGTGCGCGTTTGTTTTTCTTTTCATTCTCCTTTGCTAAGCATGCTATTTAACTTCCTACGAGGCTACGAGTCAGTTTCTAATTTTTCATTCCGTTTTAAGGTGAAAGAAATGCAGGAAGACTTCCAAAGTTTCAAGACTGGTACTTTCTCTGCTCTTTTATTTTTCTGTGTATATATGTATATATTTTTCGTCAACCCATGGAAGGTTTCCATAAAAATTATTTCATCATCATATATTTTACGCTATTTTTGTCAGCCTTACGTATGCGCTGCGTGAGTCCCCCAAATGATTGGTTCATGGTCTCGTCCGAGGAAAGACTTAATTCAGGCTTGTGGGCGACTTTAGAGATCTAACGTTTTGATGATCGTCTTTTTTGTACATATAATTCACTCTACTTTTGCATCTTGCTGTGCTTAACTTCTTATGTCCAAAGGTGGATCCAGAATGTTGAACCTGCATGCGGCAGCATTGCTTTGTGACATCAATGTGTATATACATTAGTATTTAACGGATGGGCGAATAGAATATTGACATTACTCTATGTAATGCATTTTTTTTTGTTTCTATTTATGCGAAAATCTAAACTAGCGGAGTATTTCCTCTGTCTTTTGTATTTGCTATATTTTTATTCTGGGAAATCAAATTATCAAATTTGATCGATTGTTTGTTTTTCTTATAAGTAAAACTATAGTTATGTTTAGTCTTATTATATTTGTCTTGATGTGTATATTTATAATATTAAACTTTTATTATTATTTTTTACTTACGGAGAATAAGATATATTAAAAGTTAAAACTTGTTTTGAAAACCGTGCCAAAATGATGTGGCAAATATAAAAAATAGAAGGAGCACTATTTTAAAGATTATGTTGAGTGATTCTAGTAATTCCTGTAGCAAAATTTTCAAATATTATTTAATTATTTATTTAATAGACTTTAATCATAATATTCAAATTCATCCAACTTGTATCCTTTCATTGTATGCTAATTTGAAATGTTATGTTTGTCCTTTTCCTAATTTTAAGTACAATAAATTAAGTTTATATAAGTACTTTAGATAAAACTAATAAGTTCAAATGAGTTCAGACTAATATTCAACTTATTTGAATTTATTAGTTCTTATTAGATTTTATCTAATTTTATTTTTTGTGATAAGAAATGAAAATAAAGTAAACATAATAGATCTAGATTTCAAATCCAAGACCCATTATTTGAACTTTAAAGACCAGAAAATTCAGGTTTAAAACAACACAAAACGACGATGCAACCAACGTGTGTATACTCTATATTATCCACCCACCTAACAATAAATAAATCAATTTAGCACCTACTTATTTCCTCCGCTTCAACACCAAACGGGATAAGTCGAACTAAGTGATGAGCAACAAAATTCCCATCTCTTAACACACGCGACCAATTAATAGAGGCGAAGTCTTTACTCAAAAAGAGAGCATCCTCTAACACAACCTCTAAATCAGAAAAATACAAAGCACCTCGAAATAGTAAGACAATCACTTTTAAAGATAACATTATGTAACTCATGACACCGAGCCAACTTGATTGCTAGACAAAGAGAACTCCCTTCCGCAACTTCTACATGCCACCATGCTTTCACCTATCTCGTTGCGGCAACACCACCTCTCCCTTTTCATCATTGGCCACAACTCCCCAAACCCACCCAACCTGTTCAATAATCGATGTGTCTACCAGCAGGGGAGCCAGGATTTCAAAATTGAGGGGTCACAAAAAAAAAGGAGTACCACTAGCATTAGATGATGGAGTACCAATATCTACCGGTAGCATTGAAGAACATGAATTATCTTGAAATTTCATTTTCTTGAATATAAATTATCGAATATTGGGTTGTTTTCCCATTGCCTTTGATTTTTTTGATCTAGGTGTATCACTCATCGTTCCCTATATTCATTATTGAATATATTAACACATATGAATAACTATTAAGTATTAAACTATATGAAAATCAGTCAATAAATTACCATCATAAAGAAATTAATAATCATAGAAAATTATAAATTAATTAACATTACCTAATTTATACAAATTCACATTTCACAAATTCAACATTCACAAAAAAAATACAACAAACTAACAAAGTGCATCAATCACTTATCACACTTCACAAATTCGAAAATTAACACATGTATGTAAATATTACAATTAATATCAACCAAATAAGATTTTAAATATACAATTTAGGAATTCGGAAATAAATAATGTAAAAGAATTAAAATTAAATTTCTGTAAATGTTAATACAATAATTATTATAATACCTGATGGTCGCAGGCTGCAGGGCTGCGGGCGGGTTAGAGGACTAGGCGAGGAGCGGTGTCGGTGCGGGCGTGTGGCGCGTTGCGACGGTGAGGGTTGGCCGTCAGTCGTGTGGGCAGTAAGCAGTGTGTTAATATTTTTTTAAGCGTGAGCTTTAATTGAGATAGGTGTGTTGGTAAAAGAAGGAGTGAGAAACTGATAATTTTCCAAATTAAATGGTTTTTAATTTTTGATTTAATAAAAAGTCTAACAAAATTGGGAGTTGGACCTATAACTAATAATTATAAAGTATGCAAGTGGGCCAAAAAGTAGACAAACTGACATTAAATAGCTGCGTTTGTACTCTGTTGTGCTCCCTTTCTTTATTTATTTTTTCTATTTTTTTTTACGAAAAATCTTTATTTTTTTTAAAAAATTTGTGGCGTCATGTGACCCCACGTGACCCACTCTAGCTCCGCCTCTGGCATCTACATTCACCTTCACACACCCAGGAGGTGGCTTTCACTTCTTCGTGAGCATAGGTGGTCTGGGAGCCGTACCTCCATAGATTTTATTTGAGTACTCACCATATTCCCTAGCTGCAGTAAAAGCCAAGTCTGCTACTTGATCATTTGGGTGGCACAGGACTTGAAGACCACCTTATTCCTATGTTGACATACATAGTACGCTAGGTAGCTCATGGCCACAATCACTCATCCTCTACTGCCTGCCAGTTCCCAAAACCCAGCAAACCTCACCATCTTCACGCGACAGATGATCCCCAAACCCGTCATCTCCTACACTTCCTTTACCTTCGAGCAGGTCAGCTACACATGGCTAATGGTTTTAGGACCCTCGTTGCACAACGGGCAAACATCATCGACTAAGATATGTCAATGTTTGAGCATAGCTCTAACTAGAGATGGCAATGGGTAGGATCTGGACAGGGTCCTCTAGGATCCAGATCCGTTTTTGGAAAGATCCATATCCTACCCGGATCCGGTGGGTAATAAGATAGATCCAGATCCAGATCCGTATGGATCCTACGGATCGGATCCGGGTCCTAAATGGATCCAAACGGATCCTTGCTTATTCTTCATTAAATATCTAATTTTCACAATAATTAAAGATTTTAAACAATAAGTCATCTATATAAACCAAAAATACATTTTATTTTTGAAAAATAACCATTGTAACTACTTACAACTATTCAATTATAAAATGTAGATTAGTTATCAACCTAATTTTCGAACTTAACTATCCAGTGAATTGCACAAAAATCGCACATTAATTGGAACAAATCCAAAATTAAGCGAAAATCCGTTTACATGTAATAACTAATTTTATCAAATATATATTAATTATAATAATATTATAAAAATGGGTAAACGGATCTGGATCTGCGTAATTATTTAGGACCCAGCCAGATCCATATTTTTCAGGAGGATCCAGATCCTACTCCAAGGTCCGAAATTTGAGGATTCCGATTCGTCAAAAATGGATTGGATCCACGGATCCGGGTAGGGTCCATTACACAGCCATCTCTAGCTCTAACCGGCGAGTAGCCAAACAAACTTTCCAAAAAAATGTCTTACCTTTGGTGAGAATTGCAAGCTCCATATTAACCAAGCACGATGAAATAAATCAAGTATTCTGACTTACCCACCATATATGTTATCTTCAATAGTAGGAGCCATCCTTGGTGAAAGCCCATGCATCAAGATCATTAGCGTTGCGATCAATATGAGGCAATGCCATGATAGCTTGAACCTCTCTCATTGAAAATCTCACTAACAATTTCAGCATTCCACTCAATCGACCAAAATCAATCAAAGTCACAAAACATAGTTTAGCCATCAACTACAACACTTGTTATGAAATGTATCTCCATCCAAACCTGTGGTCTTCCCAATATTAAAATTAGCACCATTCCTACTCGATAAAGAGCTCTTCCTTCACTAAAACCTTCAAACCCAAATACTTCTCCACGAATAATACAAAGAGCCCCAAAGAGGACTCAAAAAAGTAAAACAAAAAATTATGTTACAAAGCAATAATAGATAGCAAACTAGCATTAAGTATTACATAACCATATGCTAGATATTATTCAAAATCAACCAGCCCAACTGGTGTTCAAAATCAACATAACTACAACTCCATAATAATTGTTAACATATGTGACCAGTTAGGGTTTTTTACTTTTTAACTTTCTATATGGGCTAGTCCAATACTTTTAACTGTGAAATGAGTTATGATTTTTTAGGTTGTTTCCATAAATGGGTTGAACGGATGAAATCAGGTCGAAATTTTCAACCTGATCCAACCATTTAATTAAACGGTTGGTCAATTCGATCCATTTAAATAAACGGGTTGAAAAATAAATGGTTGAGTTCGGTTGAGTAATATTTTGCCAGCTCTAGTAATAACCATAAACGCAGAGTTACCTTTGCAATCAAAATTAAGTCTGGCTACCAAGAGAAAAAGGCATAGTTTAGGGTTAGCATTGAGAATTTCCCTTTTTTATTTGCTATGTTTTCATTTTGGAAATCAAACTACCAAATTTGATCGATTATTTTGATTTTCTTATAAGTAAAAATATAGTCATGTTTGGTCTTATATATCTGTCTTGATGGAGAATCATAATATCAAATTTTTATTATTTTTGCTTAGGAGTAGTAAGATATATCTATACAAATATATTAAAAGGCGTGTGAAAACAAGAAACTCTGCCACGTCGCTCTCCCGAGAGAGTTTTAGTTCATGTAATCCATGTATAATTAAAAAAATAAGAAATTGCATAGTATAAGGTTTGATCCCAAGACCTCAAGTACATATATTAAAGTTCTAACCACTCGGGTAAGTTGTATTTAGTGTTATTATTATAAAGTTTTATATTATTAAATGAATTTTTTTTCTTACCTGCGGCATAGCCCGGGACTAATAACTAGTTAGAGGTTAAAAATGTCTTGAAAAGTATGTCAAAACAATGTAACAAACAAAAATGTAAAGAGAATACTTTTTTCTTAGAGGAAAACAGTAGAAATAAATTAATCAATGGACAAAATGTCCATAAGTACGTAGTTGGACACCTTAGTTGGACAATGGCATTCCTAGCGTTGTTCGACACCAAATTAAAAGGGATAAGGCGAGCTAGGTGATTAGCTAGGACAAAGGACATAGAGTGAGAACGAAGGATAAAGGGTTCGGGGTTTTTTGAGAGAGAGAGAGTTTGTGTGGGAAATGTTGTTGAGCCAATATGATTTTGATGAGTACAAACTAAAGTAATAACTAACAAGGTTTACAAGTTTTATGTGTGCAAGGTTCATGAATTAACAATGATGCTTTATAAAGATAATAAGTGAAGTTCTTGTGTTGGAATCCAAGGGTGTAATTAGGTTTCTTATGTAAGAAACAAAGATCTTCATAAGATAATGAATTGGAACTATGGAGTTGTTCCTGTGAATAAAGAAATTGTTCCTATGAAACTATGTTAGTGGAACTGTATAGGAAACATGTGTCTAAAACGATGAACTGACTAAAATTATAAGATATTGTTTATCAGTTCCTTTGTAAGGAACTGATGAAATGGCACTGTTAAGGAACTAACGAAATTAAAGAAACTAGACAAGTATTATATGGTGCAATAGTTATAATGTGTCAGTTGAATTGTTAAAGGCTAAAATTTAGGAAACTGTTTTGTGTTTGTTAAAAATCTGATTTTAAGGAAAATATTTTTAAAGGAAAGATTTTATCTTTATTGAAAATAAAATCTTTTTCGGTTTTTAGATAAAATATTTTAAAAGATATTTAAAATTTAATTAGATTTATTAAAGGATTTAATTGGTTTTATTAATTAAATACTTTTTAATTAAATCAGATTTTTGGTTTACTGCATTAAGTGGTTGCTATAATTAAGGAAGCAGTAAATTTCCATAACACAGTTTAACGTAGATCATAGATCATGGGTGTCAAAAGGATTAGAATTTTTTTCCATAACAAATGATCTAAACCACGCTCATTAAATTTACTGCTATTTAAGACAAGCACTTAACTGAGTTCAATGTGTGTCTGACAAAGTGACAATTAATCTACAAAGGTATTAATTTGAGTATCACTTTTATTGACTCAGTACCACCAAAGTTCAAAGTTCCAAGTTCCAAGTTTCATTACCCTATGAGTTCATTGTTTCATTAGTACTTTCTATCATTCTATTATTTTGTATTTCGAGTTGTGAAAAGAGTTGAGAAGAACTCTTATTGTTTGAGTTTGGGGAAAGGGTTTGAGTGAATCTTGTAAAGTGTGAGGCTTTGAGTGAAGCAAAGAAAGAGAAAGGAACTTCGAGTGAAGTTCGAGAGGAACAACAGTTAGAGGGAACTGTTGTTGAGACTTGAGTTTGTAGAGGAACTCAAGGAGTGGCTAGAGAGATAATAGGTTTCTAATAAAGGTGTTTTGGCCTATCATAGTGAAAGAGTTGAGTTTAAAATCTCTACTGTTCAAGGTTGTTTCTTCTTGTAGGGCCTAAGAAGTTTTTCCTTGTAAAATCTCTTGTGTCTTTCTGTTGTTCCTTTCATTGTTTTATAATTCCGTGAAAAGTTACGTTTATTTCTCACACATACAATTCACCCGGTGACCCCTCTCTTGTATGTTCCTAGTGAAATAACAAATGTGTTGAATGAAGAAGAGAGAGATAGCGTGAACTGTGTTGAGTCCGGGTAACTTTCTTGTTTTTGACGGGGAAGGAGAGTGTTGAAGAGGATGAGCTTAGAGAAAGTATGAAAATACTAATAGAAATCGATGTGGGCTTTATATATGGGTCGTCTACACCTATAATTATACGTGTGACAGACCAAATATAAGATATTTGTATTCTATTATTGATCCATAACAAAATGTCGGCAACTTATCCAATCTCATTACATTTCAACTTATTTGAAAATTGAATAGTGACAGTGAGAGCAAAACACTTTCATTTTAATTTCGGTAAATTCACCTTTTTTTATTGACGAATTGTGAAGGCATATTTGTTCTCATAAGGGTGTTCAATGGGCTGGGGGCTGTTTTCAGCCTTGATCCGGCCCATTATAAAAGGGTTGGTGGAAAGAACGCCAGGCTGGAAATGAGCCTTGTTAAAACCAATTAGGGCTTTAAAGATATTACAACTCAAGTACAAGTGATTTTCGCTCCAATTCTCGCACAATCGACCTTGATTTTCGCACCACCAAAGTTCCATTGAAGCTCTACATCGAAACTTATCACTCGGGCAATTGACCTCCATAAGGTATTTTTTCGAATTTCACATGTTATATGATGATGCAATTTGATTGTTGGAAATAAACCCAGAAAATCCCAACGAAGAAATATGCAAGGAATTCAAAATATAACCTTTTGTTAGCGATTAGATGGTATGATTCTGTATCTTCTTTTGATTGTATTCACCTGAGAATTGAGATAAATATGACAGCTGTTATATAAAGGCGGCGAGATTGAATTGGGAATTGATGGTTTGATTGTCATTGCTTTATTGTTTGTTGTTTCTTGTCGATGATTGCTTTAGTAATCAATTTTGACCTAGAAATTATTCAGAATTCATTTAATTTATTATTGTTATAAAGATTGCGATTGCAACATTGCGATTTGGGGGCTGAACCATCAACCATACCAGGATGTCCATGTCGGGGTCGGGAAGCGGAAGTTCCGACAATGAACCTTCGGCTAAGAAGCTCAAATTTCTGGTAAAATTACTTTTACTTTATTCTATTTATATATTTATTTGGACTTCATTTTTTTAGATGAATTTTGAAGGTAGGTTTATTAATTAGCTTGACGTAGGAATTCAGTATATGTTTTAGTACTATTATTATGCTTTAGCTCAAAATTAAAATTAAAATTAAAATTAAGATTTTGGTGGTGAACCATGAACCAGATGTCGGAGTCGGAGTTGGAGTTGGAGTTGGAGTCGGAGTCGGAGTTGGAAAGCGAAAATTCTGACAATGAATCTTTGACAAAGAAGCCCAAAATTGTGGTAAAAACTTTCACTTTTTCTATATTATCAGTTTATTCCTCAATTTAGCTCCCATCTCTTTAATTTTAATTTTTATTTCAATATGGTTTGAATTAAACTTGTACAGCTAGTTTAAGTTTGTGTGCTAACTGGAATATCATTGATTGTCAAGTATAACATGTGTAATAATATCAAATTAAGAAAAGGAAATTGAGTCTCTTCTCATGTTTATATTTTGATTTAGAAGATGTATATTGTCCAGTGGTAATGTATGTAGGTTGTGGTTGGGAATCAATTTTTCATAAGATTCTTTTTTTCATAAAAAGAAAAGATTAGTATTAATTTATAATGTTTATGTTTTTTAGAAGAAGAAAACGAATTAATGAGAAGAGATTGGCTTCCTGGGACTCTCCAATGACAATTTCTTGAATTACTTTAGAATTTGGGACGATTCCATCATTTCAAATTATTTGGTCACCAAACAATGGATTTAACCCAATTCCAGTATTTGGAAATGAAATAATTGATTCCAAGCAGGCCATTAGAGATTTTTATCTTTAGCTTTGTTGTATTTAGCACTTGTGAATAAATAATTAATTTGTAATGTTTTGGATTCGCAAAGTAGTCATTACGGAAGACCTTCACTTTTTATAATAAATTCAACTAGCATATCAACTAAGTAACTCACGTCTTTCGTGGGCGGGCAGCAGGACCCTATTACTGATGAACTAGCTCATCTGGAAGCAACTGAGGAAGCTGCATTAAAATCAATAATCTGGAATAGGTGCTCGTATATTCTGGAATTGTGCAAGAAACTATCCGATCAACTTTACCATAGAGTGCTTGATAGAGCTGCCATGCTGGTTTGCTTGATCTATGACAAGGTAGGTACTCTCTGTAATTCCTACTCTTCTGTTTGATTGGTTTACTTCTGTCATCTCCTCTCTTCTCTATGTTATACTGGTACATATAGTCATCAAAAGTTGGGACCGGGTCTTCTAAATCAAAATGATTCTTTCTGTTGTATTTATTATACATTTATCATTCCTATTTTGCATTTACGCTTTTTTCAGCTCTTGTTTTTATACCACCAAAGTGACCAAAAATTCTTTATCCAACATGCTAATGCCACATTGATGTCACATGACAGGACGATTTGTACCGGATGGTCATTCTCGCATTGTTTATGGCCAAAGGAGCAAGTTTTGGGACGAATTGAACAGGATCTTGAACAGTTTACAAATGTGGTTTGTGATTATTGTGGAATTTACCACTGCATGTTCTCTCTTTCATTTTGTATAACACTGTGCATTATCAACTGGCACTTTTTGTTCCACATAGTTTCTTGTTTCCTTGCATTGGCAAAGGACGCGAGAAGGAAGTTGTATTCCCTTTTCCTTAATTTTTTTCTCCTTGCTTATTCACATATCACATGTTACCCCTATTTCAGTGTCCCCCCCCCCCCCCCCGACCCCAAACAACTCTAGGTTTTCTGTTCCACCGTCTAAAAAATAGCTAAACGCTCTGTGTGGTGAACCTATTTGTTTGTTTGAAACCACATGCTCAAAAACAAACACTTGGAATTTCACGTAGGATTCCAATTCTGCTTACACCTTTTGCACCAATTTATATGCAATCGTCATCATTTTTAGAGCCTTAATAGAAAGTTATGGGAAAGTAGTGCCGTTGTATCTTTCTTTCAAGTTTAGTAATTAATATATATGAATATTGTTTTTTCACAGAGAGGACCACTTTACGAGGCTTGCAAGTGGATTGTCTGTAAGAAAGTTGATCATGATAGATACTCTCTTTTGAACGAAAATGATGTTGCTGCTTTATTGTTGGTAAAGCTTTTATGTTTTGATGGATTTAGACATTCAGTTGCAATTTCTGTGATAATTCTATTCCTTCTGATGTTTACTTTTGACATGCAGATGTATTGGAGTTTACCGGATAGGAAGCCTTATTTAGTACGTGCACCCACCTCATCCCTCTCCTCTCTCCCTCTTCGCTCATTAAGATTCATTAAGAACTTGGTGCATGGGATGATGTCAGTCACTCTGTCCTTTTTATTTGATTGATTTGACCAAAAACGGTGAGAGCTTTTGTAATGAACTTGGAAATGAGGAAGGGTAATATAAGTTACTGCATAATAGGGTAGAAGAGAGATAAATTATTAGGTCTTATCACTATAATAGCTAAGGGTAGAAAGCGTAACATATGTGATGAAAATTGTGTGTTCGGTTTGGTTAGTTTGTAGAGTTTCCAGCAACTCAAAAGGTCTATTATTGTATTCAAAGATTGGTGATTTACTTACATCAAATTACAACAAATTATCTGAAGTTTACGTTCTTACCTATCCGTCTTATTACAACTTCTTTGTTAAAATATATCAAATAAAAAGGGACAAAGAATTGTGAATGTTTTGGTTAAAATGTAGCGAAGAACAAGGGACAAAAAGAGTATGTATATTTTGGTTAAATGCTTTATTGGGCTATAACTTGATGGTAGATCGTAGATTAAATGCATTGTAAGAGATTTTGAAGATTTAAGTGTCTACCTTTTTGGTATAGGAACTTAGCCTATTTATGGTTATTTACTGACTTCTTTCGTTATTGTTAAGCACAGGATTTTTATGACAAGGAATTTGTGAAGGTAGCAATATTTTCTTTGCTGTTTAGCTGACTACGTGGTGTCCTGTCATCTTCAACATTAATTTGTTTACCTTGTTTGTTATTATAGAGTGCTATTGATGATGACATTCAGGAAGCAATCAGAAAGGCGAAGCTTTTTCCGAGATTGACGGTAAAATTTATTTTGAATATTACCATAATATATGGGGGTTGATTTTCGGCTGAAGCTTGCTTGAAGAATAAGAATATAACTAATGACCTACGCCTTCCATTTCAAAATGTTTGCCTCGTTTTTGTCAAGAGAAGTCAACTCAAAGTATGTTATATTTTGAAATGGAGGGTGTATTACAAGTCAAATACTAGTTTTCTTCTTGTAACTATAAATTATTATACATCCTTATAAAATTTCTCTCAATAATGTGCGTGAAAACACAAATGATCCTATCTTTCAGTATTCCTCAATTAGTACTTAAGATGATGAAATCCATACATCATTTTTTCCCGTTAATCTGCAGAGAAAGAGATCCATTTGGATGCAGGTTAATCGTCTCATTCATTTCTTCTAGCTCATTTTGTCGGAAGGGTTTTTAAGTTTAATGTAGTTGATCATGAAATGAAGTTTAAAGTTGTTAACAACATGGTCTTCTTTTTTTTTTTTTTTTTGGAGCAGGTTGATCAATATACTTGTTTGCTGATAGAGATGGTTAGGGCGAAAGTCAGGAATGGCTGGATCTTCTGCTCACCAAAGCTGAGGAGACAATTGATATAGCCTCATACGCTTAGATGCTAGTTCAATAGAGGATTTAATGGGGATATTCACAGACTGTTCTGCTATGAAGTTGTATAGGTTATAGAATTCAACCTCCTGTCAATTCTTATATGTAAAAAAACTATGGTGTGTTTGCTTAACCTTTCTAGTTTTGTCCTGTTTGGCATCTATATTTTGAGGTCGAGGTGCTTTACTGCTGGTTAATCAATGATTGAGGGGGCTGTTATTACTTATTAAGCCATTCAATAATTGCCCCCTTTTTTTATTAGTGAGAAAATTTCTCAACTATTATTGTGTTGTTTTACAGGTCCAAAGTCAGGCGGAAAAGTCAGTCATGCCTTTTGATCTGTTGTTCAAGATTGAGTTTCTCGAGGGACCTTCATCTAACGGTGATTATGACTCGAGCAAAGTTGCTGAATATCGTCGTAGGGCTGAAGAGGCTTCTTCATCTGTGGATATATGTGACTTGATTACTGTTGCTGAACTTCGTCGTAAGGCTGTAGGGAGTCGTTTTATCACGAGGGACCATTTCTTGTGGGCTTTTGATCAGGGAGGATGTGGTACTTGTTCTTTGATACTGACTTTGCCTAGATGATCTGTATTATTTTGTTCATGGTTAATTCCCTTACTCTTGAGAATATGTAATGCAAATTTTCTCTTGGGTGATGCTGCAGGGCTCCTACTGCGTTTAAGGATGAGTTAGCCTCAAGGATGGCTGCTGAAGGTCACCCCCTTATCACATATATGGACTGCGTTAACGTTGGCAAATGCTGGTATGGTTTCTGATGTGTTAATTTTTCCTCTTGCCACATAATTTTGAATTTTTTGTGATGGGACTTGGTGGACATTTTCTGGTTTTTAAGTGGGCAAACATGTTTTCTGATCTTGTACTATCTCTAAATGTATTTTTGGTTGTAAAAGTTTGGAAGCACAATCCTGTCAGTATGTTACATATGCTCTTCGCATTAAAAATAAATATAAGTGATGTTACATGTTCTTTCCCTTTCTTGACCTGCAGAACAACAGCCCGTTCAAGCAGAACATCTTGCCTTTGCTGTCGTTTTTGGCAAAAATTTTGACTTTTCTGAGGAGGAGGTAAATCCTGTTAAACTGGATTTCTTATGTGTGTGCGGTTTGTTTTTCTTTTCATTCTCCTTTGCTAAGCATGCTATTTAACTTCCTACGAGGCTACGAGTCAGTTTCTAATTTTTCATTCCGTTTTAAGGTGAAAGAAATGCAGGAAGACTTCCAAAGTTTCAAGACTGGTACTTTCTCTGCTCTTTTATTTTTCTGTGTATATATGTATATATTTTTCGTCAACCCATGGAAGGTTTCCATAAAAATTATTTCATCATCATATATTTTACGCTATTTTTGTCAGCCTTACGTATGCGCTGGTGAGTCCCCCAAATGATTGGTTCATGGTCTCGTCCGAGGAAGACTTAATTCAGGCTTGTGGGACGACTTTAGAGATCTAACGTTTTGATGATCGTCTTTGTTGTAATATAATTCACTCTACTTTTGCATCTTGCTGTGCTTAACTTCTTATGTCCAAAGGTGATCCAGAATGTTGAACCTGCATGCGGCAGCATTGCTTTGTGACATCAATGTGTATATACATTAGTATTTAACGGATGGGCGAATAGAATATTGACATTACTCTATGTAATGCATTTTTTTTTGTTTCTATTTATGCGAAAATCTAAACTAGCGGAGTATTTCCTCTGTCTTTTGTATTTGCTATATTTTTATTCTGGGAAATCAAATTATCAAATTTGATCGATTGTTTGTTTTTCTTATAAGTAAAACTATAGTTATGTTTAGTCTTATTATATTTGTCTTGATGTGTATATTTATAATATTAAACTTTTATTATTATTTTTTACTTACGGAGAATAAGATATATTAAAAGTTAAAACTTGTTTTGAAAACCGTGCCAAAATGATGTGGCAAATATAAAAAATAGAAGGAGCACTATTTTTAAAGATTATGTTGAGTGATTCTAGTAATATCTGTAGCAAAATTTTCAAATATTATTTAATTATTTATTTAATAGACTTTAATCATAATATTCAAATTCATCCAACTTGTATCCTTTCATTGTATGCTAATTTGAAATGTTATGTTTGTTCTTTTCCTAATTTTAAGTACAATAAATTAAGTTTATATAAGTACTTTAGATAAAACTAATAAGTTCAAATGAGTTCAGATTAATATTCAACTTATTTGAATTTATCAGTTCTTATTAGATTTTATCTAACTTTATTTTTTCAGATAAGAAATGAAAATAAAGTAAACATAATAGATCTAGATTTCAAATCCAAGACCCATTATTTGAACTTTAAAGACCAGAAAATTCAGGTTTAAAACAACACAAAACGACGATGCAACCAACGTGCGTATACTCTATATTATCCACCCACCTACCAAGGCTTCTCAATAGGATTTGTATCTGGAAAAAAAAAAGATGAGAGAGAAAGTTCTAGACCGAGAAACTCTAGAACCAAAAGACAACACAGCCGAAAATATCCATCCAAACCCTAGAAATTCCCCCAATTCAATTTCTCCCCCTTCGCAAGTGATTTGTTGGATTTTTCAATCAGTTAAGCTTCGAAAATCTTCTATCAAATATTTCTTTTCCCTTCTGATTTGGTTTATCTACTTTTTGAGCATTAATTATGAGTTCAGTAGCTTTTCCCTAATTCAATTTGAAGGCCATACCTACGATATAGCGAAATCATGGCATTTGTACTTTTTTGCCCCAAATCCTATTAAAATTCCTGCTAAAAAGACTGAATTTGTCTATAAAACTTCCCAAGCTAACTTTAATTGGGTTAAAGGCTTTGTTTATCCTCCCTTAAAATCCGATCCAGCTGGTTGTGCTAGGGTTTCTCGGTTGGTAGCATTAATGGTGAGTGAGAGTTATCTCTGGTGGTTTGTTTAGCTTCCTTGCCTTATTGCTTTCCTTTGGGTAATGGTAAGCGTGCAAGTATTGGTGAGAATGTCCTGCAATTTTCTGCTCCAGTATTTATTGTGATGGAATTTCTCATTCATACTTCTGAAGACAGGAGTATTATCTCTCTGGACTCCTCGGCAAATCGTTCCTATTTAAGGAACTCTCAGGTTGTTTCTTCCAATTCACTTCCTTATCCTACTTCTTTTTCATTCTCCTGTTTGGTAGAATTAAATTTGTCTGCAAGTTCGTTTTCATTTATTATGGCGTCCTCTAGTAATTTTAAAGATGTTCTCCTTTCGAACCCTAAACCTAATGCTGAAATTATTTCTTCGTCTGTTGCTAAAGAGTCTTCTCCCTCTGCTGTTGAAGCTCTAACTGTTTTCCCCTCTCCCTCCCAGAATGGCCCTCCTTCCCCCCCTCCTTTCCTGAGGCTGATATTTTGGATAATCTTCCTCAAGTCCAAAAGGACATTGATGAATTATCCAAATCTTGCCTCCTTGGCGAGATGTTATCTGCTCCCCTTGATTTGCGCACTATCATTGCTAGAACTAAGGCTGATTGGCGAGTTGTTAAAGGTGAAGTTAACTATTTAGAAATGGGTAATGGTTGGATCCTTCATCGGTTTGCTAACCCCCAGGATTTCTCTCTTGTTTGGAGTGAGAGACCCTAGCACATTCAAGGTGACATGTTTGTGCTTGCTCCCTGGAAGCCCAATTTTGACCCATATCTGGAAGAGATAAAGTGGGTTGATATTTGGGTTAGGATTCTGAGGCTTCCTACTGAGCTTCTAAACTTTGATTCTATTGCTAATATATTAGTTGCTAATGATATTGGTGCCCTCATTAAACTTGATCGAAGATCCTTATTGCGTAACAAAATTCGATTTGCTCGTGCTTGTGTTAGGGTTGACATCCAGGGGCCCTTGTTGGAGTTTGCTGAGGTAAGTAGAGTTGGGGATTTAGTTCATGGGTATGTGATCTGGTACGAGGATTTTTCCTCTTGTTGTTCGTTTTGTGGTGAGTATGATCATACAATTGATATTTGTCCTTTGCTTAATTCCCCTAAAAAGGAATTAACTATCCAATTGGTTAAGAACCCTAAACAAAAAGCTTTGTATGACACTCTAGCCAAGGCTGCTGGGCAAGATACTCATGTATCCACAGCTAAGCCAGCACATGTGGTACATGTGAAGCCTAAGCATCTTGGCAAGAATGTTGGTTCTAAGCCCCTGCCTAAGAAAAAAGCTGCTAATGTTTCTGATGCTGGTCTCCTCCCCACTCCTATTGCTAAAGGAGTGGTTATCCATGATGTTGTTCAGTCAAGTCCTAAGCTGCCTAAGAATGCTGATGAAGTCCTTGGAAAAGGAAAAGGTAAGTTGGTGGTATCTCAAGTGTTTTGTTCCGAGGATTCCTCTGATGATGAGGTTAACTTCCTTAAACCTCTAGTCTCTTCTCCTCCTGACCTGGGTCAGAGAAAGATTGTAGGTGCAACTGGGCTTGCACCACTCATTCTGCCTCCCCCTCCTATTCAAGTGTTCTGCCCTTCTGATTTGTTTGGTGACAATCAATTTGCTGTTATTGATCCCTCCTCTGATCCTTCTGATAATGATTGTTTTTTGGCTGATGATGAGAATGCAACCTTTTGCATTGAGGAGCAGGATAATAACTCTGCTGGTGGAGTTAATTCTCTGCCTGAGAATTCCTTCCACTCTTTGCACTCTGATAACTCTATTATTAATCAGTTGATAAGAATGGGTGTTGATGCTACTAACCCAGTCGAGCTCTCTTCTCAATCTGGGTCAGTAAAGAGGAGAATCGAAGACAAGGAGGATGAAGATGATGCTTCATCTGCTCTGAAGAAGAAGATGAACTAAGTTTGTCTTTACTATGATCATGGGTAGCCCTCTAACCACCTTTTTGTGAAGTTTAATAATGATAATTTCTAGTTGGAATATTCGTGGAAGTGTTAGGAAAAATGCTTTATTAGAAACAAGGGACTTTTGTTTAGTTAATCATGTTAAAATTTTAATGCTTTGTGAAGTAAAATCCCAACCCCCCCCCCCTACTCAAGCTACTGCCACCCAATGTGGCTTCCAGTTTTTTGATTTTATTCCAACTATAGGATTTTTGGGTGGCTTATGGATTATGTGGAAAAAATGTAATATTTACCCTTTTGATCTTTCGATTATCTATAAAGCTTCAAGGTTTATATCTTGTCTAATCCAGCTTAATAGCACAAATGTGTCTTATGTTATAATCTTTATATATGCCCCAGCACAACAAGCTTTTAAGCAAGAATTCTGGGAAGAGGTAATTTTGTATGCACAATCTCTTTCTCTTCCCTTTATTATTATGGGGGATTTTAATGAAATCTCTAATGTGTCTGATAAGATGGGTGGTGCTCCTGCAACTTTGGCCCGATTCTCAACTATGCAACAGGTTTTAAGCAGGCTTCCTTGTTTAGAAATCCCATTTTCAGGACCTCGATTTACCTGGCGCAAGAAGAAGGGGGGTGTTAATAACATACATGAGCGTCTTGATAGAGGTGTGGTCTCAACGTCTTGGCTAAATTTATTTCCTCAAGCCAAACTTACTCATCATGTATTTACTTCATCGGATCATTGTCCCATTTCTCTTAAGTACCTTCCCACTACTACGTTCAAAGTTCCCCCTTTTAAATTGGAAAAAATGTGGTGCCTTCGAAAGGACTACGATAATCTTGTTAAAAAAACTTGGTGTACCCAATTCATTGGGTCTTACATGTTTAGACTTACTCAAAAGTGTAAGTTATTAAAGATAATATCTAAAATCTGGAACCAAAGTCAATTTGGTAACGTTTTTAGGCAGCTAAGGGCAGTTGATGACAAACTTCAAATTATTCAACAACTTTTACTATCAGATCCCACTAATCACACAACTTATACTAAACAAGAGATTTTTCTGGAAAAACGGGCAAAGCTTATTTCGTTTAGCCGCGAGTATTGGAAACAAAAATCCAAAGCGGATTACCTGCTCCTTGGAGACACTAATTCTTCTTATTATCACACTCATGCTACTATACGGCGTAATAGAAATTCAATTAAGGAACTCATTACTCCTACGAATGAACATATAACAAATCCTGACGATATCTCTCGTGAACTAACTAATTCTTTTAAGCATCGTTTCACTTCGGACCCGAGTGTCTCCTTCCATCTGGACTATGATTTCTCCCTCCTTGATGCTGTTATTTCTGAGAGAAATAATTTGCTTCTTACTTCTCTGGTATCTGGAGAGGAGATTAAGAATGCTACCTTTAGTCTTGCCCCTGACAAGTCCCCGGGGACTGATGGGTTTCCTCCTTTTTTCTTTCAGAAATACTGGACTCTCGTTGGCAATAGTGTGATTCGAGCGGTCCAAGCTTTTTTTCATTCGGGTAGAATCTTAAAAGAAATAAATCATACTTTTTTAGCTCTAATCCCGAAAATTGACAATCCTTCCTCTGCTAATCACTTCCGTCCAATTAGTTTGTGCTCGACTATTTATAAAATCATTTCAAAAATTTTAACTTCGAGACTTAAGGAGGTGATGGGCCAAATTATTCATCCTCTTCAGGGTGCTTTTGTCCCGGATAGACTAATTCAAGATAATATCCTCATAGCCCATGAGATTTTTCAATCCTTTAAGACCAAGACTGGGTCTTCGGGTTGGATCGCTATTAAGTTAGACATGGAAAAAGCTTACGATAGGCTAGAATGGAACTATATTTTTTACCACTCTTGATAAACTGGGGCTTAGTGCCAAGTGGGTGGAGTGGGTTAAGGCCTGCATCACTTCCACCTCCTTCTCAGTACTTGTTAATGGTATCCCGGGAATAAATTCTCCCCATCTCGTGGAATTAGACAAGGGGATCCGATGTCCCCTTACCTTTTCATTTTGTGTGCTGAGCTTCTAGCTCGTCTATTGGCTGCTGCTGCCTCTGGTCCTACTAAACCCATTGGGGTGCCTATTGGTAAATCAGGGATGAGAGTCCCCTTCCTTACCTTTGCTGATGATACTATGATCTTTGCTAAAGCTAATAACTATAGCTGCTTGGTCATTCGCCAGATTCTCGATAAATATTGTTCAATGTTGGGGCAATTAGTCAACTATCATAAATCCTCCTTCCAATGCACGGCTAATGTTACGGGGGAGGAAAAAGCTAATTTTGCGTCGATTCTGCAAATGCAAGAAACTTTTGATTTGGGGGAGTATTTGGGATGTCCAATTATTCATTCTAAAGTCACGAAAGAAACCTTTAGTTCTGTCATTTGTAAAACTATTAGTCAACTGACAGGCTAAAGTCGTATCACCTTATCAAAAGTAATCCTAAAGTCCTCTAACAAATAGTAGTCAGGGAAGTAGGGTCGAATCCACAGAGAAACAGTGTTCTTTTCCTAATTGTCAGTCAAATCTAGAGTATAGGAACGAGTGTTTGTGAGTAATTATACTAAACTAGACTATAACTATATCAAGAATTATCAATAATAAGAAGTCTAGGGCATAGGTTCACCAATGATCAATATTTCGGGATGAAACACAAAAATCAACAAATAACAATGCAGTTAAATAGGTTGATTCGCACTCTCAAGTCTAAATCAACCATAGAACGATATTAACAGGCTCTCGCAATTTATTAATACCAACTCTACCTATTGAAACTAGCCTTATATCAAGTTTATACCTCTCGGCGCATAACCTAATATTGCAACACTATAACAATCAAATCTGACCAAATTGGATTGAAAAGACATAAAAACATTCAATAGGAATCAACATGCATCAATAAAAATCAATAGTTTAATAAACATCTCTTCCTAATTGATCATGGATCCCCCTAAACCCTAGAAATAGACAGGGTAAGTTGTATTTAGTGTTATTATTATAAAGTATTATATTATCAAATGAATTTTTTTTTTACCTGGGGCATAACTCGGAACTAATAACTAGTTAAAGGTTTAAAAAATGTCTTGAAAACTATGTCAAAACAATGTAACAAACAAAAAAGTAGAGAGAATACGTTTTTCTTGGAGGAAAACAGTTTAAATAAATTAATCAATGGACAAAATGTCCATAAGCACATAGTTGGACACCTTAGTTGGACAATGACATTCCTAGCGTTGTTCGACACCAAAAGGGATAAGGCGAGCTAGGTGATGAGCTAGGACAAAGGACATAGAGTGAGAACGAAGGATATAGGGTTCAGGGTTCTTTGAGAGAGAGAATTTGTGTGGGAAATGTTGTTGAGCCAATATGGTTTTGATGATGACAAACTAAAGTACTAACTAACAAGTTTTACAAGTTTTATGTGTGCAAGGTTCATGAATTAACAATGATGCTTTTTAAAGATAATAAGTGAAGTTCTTGTGTTGGAACTCCAAGGGTGTAATTAGGTTTCTTATGTAAGAAATAAAGATCTTCATAAGATAAAGAATTGGAACTATGGAGTTGTTCTTGTGAATAAAGGAATTGTTCTTATGAAACTATGTTAGTGGAACTAGTATAGGAAACATGTGTCTAAAATGATGAACTGACTAAAATTATAAGATAGTGTTTATCAGTTCCTTTGTAAGGAACTGATGAACTGGCACTGTTAAGGAACTAACGAAATTAAAGAAACTAGACATATGGTGCAACAGTTATAATGTGTCAGTTGAATTGTTAAAGGCTAAAATTTAGGAATCTGTTTTGTGTTTGTTAAAAAATCTGATTTTAAGGAAAATATTTTTAAAGGAAAGATTTTATCTTTATTGAAAATAAAATCTTTTTCAGTTTTTAGATAAACTATTTTAAAAGATATTATTTTGATAAAAGGATTTAATTTTGGTTTTATTAATTAAAGTTCTTTTTAACTAAATCAGATTTTTGGTTTACTGCATAAGTGGTTGCTATAATTAAGGAAGCAGTAGAATTTCCATAACACATGTTTAACATAGATCATGGAGATCATGGGTGTCAAAAGGATCGTGTTCCTCTGATTAAGGAACATCACGCGAAAATGCTTTTACCCACTAACACATGATCTAAACCACGCTCATCAAACAAACTGCTATTTAAGACAAGTACTTAACTGAGTTCAATGTGTGTCTGACAAAGTGACAATTAATCTACAAAGGTAGTATTAATTTGAGTATCACTTTTTATTGAGTCAGTACCACCAAAGTTCAAAGTTCCAAGTTCCAAGTTTCATTACCATATGAGTTCATTGTTTCATTAGCACTTAACTGATTTCAATGTGTCTGTGACAAAGTGACAATTAATCTACAAATGCTACTTCACCCAAAATCCCCAAATCGAAAACCCTAACAAAAGTCGCAAATTCGATTGAAGCTCCAATTCTCGCACAATCGACCTTGATTTTCGCACTACCAAGCTTCCATTGAAGCTCTACATCGAAACTTTTCACTCGGGCAATTGACCTCCATAAGGTATTTTTTCAAATTTCATGTTATATGATGATGCAATTTGATTGTTGGAAATAAATCCAGAAAATCCCAAATAAGAAATATGCAAGGAACTCAAAATATAATCTTTATTAGCAAAGATGCATACTTTGTATTCGACGAAATACCTGAGAGAAATATGACAGCTGTTATATAAAGGCGAGATTGAATTGGGAATTGATGGTTTGATTGTTATTATATATCTGTTTTCTTATTATTATTGTTATACTTACTTAAAATTACTTTTACTTTATTCTATATATACCAGGATGTCCATGTCGGGGTCGGGAAGCGGAAGTTCCGACAATGAACCTTCGGCTAAGAAGCTCAAATTTCTGGTAAAATTACTTTTACTTTATTCTATTTATATATTTATTTGGACTTCATTTTTTTAGATGAATTTTGAAGGTAGGTTTATTAATTAGCTTGACGTAGGAATTCAGTATATGTTTTAGTACTATTATTATGCTTTTGCTCAAAATTAAAATTAAAATTAAAATTAAGATTTTGGTGGTGAACCATGAACCAGATGTCGGAGTCGGAGTTGGAGTTGGAGTCGGAGTCGGAGTTGGAAAGCGAAAATTCTGACAATGAATCTTTGACAAAGAAGCCCAAAATTGTGGTAAAAACTTTCACTTTTTCTATATTATCGGTTTATTCCTCAATTTAGCTCCCATCTCTTTAATTTTAATTTTTATTTCAATATGGTTTGGATTAAACTTGTACAGCTAGTTTAAGTTTGTGTGCTAACTGGAATATCATTGATTGAGTCAAGTATAACATGTGTAATAATATCAAATTAAGAAAAGGAAATTGAGTCTCTTCTCATGTTTATATTTTGATTTAGAAGATGTATATTGTCCAGTGGTAATGTATGTAGGTTGTGGTTGGGAATCAATATTTTATAAGATTCTTTTTTTCAATAAAAAGAAAAGATTAGTATTAATTTATAATGTAGGTGTTTTATGTTTTTTAGAAGAAGAAAATGAATTAATGAGAAGAGATTGGCTTCCTGGGACTCTCCAATGACAATTTCTTGAATTACTTTAGAATTTGGGACGATTCCATCATTTCAAATTATTTGGTCACCAAACAATGGATTTAACCCAATTCCAGAATTTGGAAATGAAATAATTGATTCCAAGCAGGCCATTAGAGAATTTTATTTTTAGCTTTGCTGTATTTAGCGCTTGTGAATAAATAATTAATTTGTAATGATTTATATTCTCAAAGTAGTCATTATGGAAAACCTTCACTTTTTATAATAAATCCAACTAGCATATGAGCTAAGTAACTCACGTCTTTCGTGGGCGGGGCAGCAGGACCCTATTACTGATGAACTAGCTCATCTGGAAGCAACTGAGGAAGCTGCATTAAAAGCAATAATCTGGAATAGGTGCTCGTATATTCTGGAATTGTGCAAGAAACTATCCAATCAACTTTACCATAGAGTGCTTGATAGAGCTGCCATGCTGGTTTGCTTGATCTATGACAAGGTAGGTACTCTCTGTAATTCCTACTCTTCTGTTTGATTGGTTTACTTCTGTCATCTCCTCTCTTCTCTATGTTATACTGGTACATATAGTCATCAAAAGTTGGGACCGGATCTTCTAAATCAAAATGATTCTTTCTGTTGTATCTTATTGTACATTTACGCTTTTTTTTAGGTCTTGTTATTTATACCACCAAAGTGACCAAAATTCCTTTATCCAACAATTGCTAATGCCACATTGATGACACATGACAGGATGATTTGTACCGGATGGGTCATTCTCGCATTGTTTATGAACAAAGGAGCAAGTTTTGGGACGAACTTGAACAGGATCTTGAACAGTTTCCAAATGTGGTTTGTGATTATTGTGGAATTTACCACTGCATGTTCTCTCTTTCATTTTGTATAACACTGGCATTATCAACTAGCAATTTTTGTTCCCACATAGTTTCTGTTTCCTTGCATTGGCAAAGGACGCGAGAAGGAAGTTGAATTCCCTTTTCCTTAATTTTTTCTCCTTGCTTATTCACATATCACATGTTACCCCTACTTTTGAGTGTCCCCCCCCCCCCCTCTCAGGCCCCGAACAACTCTAGGTTTTCTATTCCACTGTCTAAAAAATAGTTAAACGCTCTATGTGGTGAACCTATTTGTTTGTATGAAACCACATGCCCAAAAACAAACACTTGGAATTTCACGTAGAATTCCAGTTTTGCTTACACCTTTTGCACCAATTTATATGCAATTGTCATCATTTTTAGAACCTTAATAAAAAGTTATGGGAAAGTAGTGCTGCTGTATCTTTCTTTCAAGTTTAGTAATTAATATATATGAATATTGTTATTTCACAGAGAGGACCACTTTACGAGGCTTGCAAGTGGATTGTCTGTAAGAAAGTTGATCATGATAGATACTCTCTTTTGAACGAAAATGATGTTGCTGCTTTATTGTCGGTAAAGCTTTTCAGTTTTGATGGATTTAGACATTCAGTTGCAATTTATGTGGGATAATTCCATTCCTTCTGATATTTACTTTTGACATGCAGATGTATCGGAGTTGCCCGGATAGGAAGCCTTATTTAGTATGTGCACCCCCTCATCCCTCTCCTCTCTCCCTCTTTGCTCATTAAGATCCATTAAGATCATGGTGCGTGGGATGATGTTAGTCCCTCTGTCCTTTTTATTTAATGGATTTGACCAAAAAATGTGGAGCTTTTGTAATGAACTTGGAAATGAGGAAAGGTAATATAAGTTACTGCATAATAGGGTAGAAGAGAGAGAAATTATTAGGTCTTATCACTATAATAGCTAAGGGTAGAAAGCGTAACATATGTGATGAAAATTGTGTGTTTGGTTTGGGAGTTTGTAGAGTTTCCAGCGACTCAAAAGGTCTATTATTGTATTCAAAGATTGGTGATTTATTTACATCAAATTACAACAAATTATCTGAAGTTTATGTTCTTACCTATCTGTTTTATTACAACTTCTTTGTTAAAATATATCAAATAAAAAGGGACAAAGAATTGTGAATGTTTTGGTTAAAATGTAGCGAAGAACAAGGGACAAAAAGAGTATGTATATTTTGGTTAAATGCTTTATTGGGCTATAACTTGATGGTAGATCGTAGATTAAATGCATTGTAAGAGGTTTTGAAGATTTAAGTGTCTACCTTTTTGGCATAGGAACTTTAGCGGTTTAGCCTATTTATGGTTATTTACTGACTTCTTTCGTTATTGTTATGCACAGGATTTTGATGACAAGGAAGTTGTGAAGGTAGCAATATTTTCTTTGCTGTTTAGCTGACTACGAGGTGTCCTGTCATCTTCGACATTAATTTGTTTACCTTGTTTGTTATTTCTTTGCTGTTTAGCTGACTACGAGGTGTCCTGTCATCTTTAGCCTATTTATGGTTATTTACTGACTTCTTTCGTTATTGTTATGCACAGGATTTTGATGACAAGGAAGTTGTGAAGGTAGCAATATTTTCTGCTGTTTAGCTGACTACGAGGTGTCCTGTATCTTCGACATTAATTTGTTTACCTTGTTTGTTATTATAGAGTGCTTTTGATGATGACATTCAGGAAGCAATCAGAAAGGCGAAGCTTTTTCCGAGATTGACGGTAAAATTTATTTTGAATATTACCATAATATATGGGGGTTGATTTTCGGCTGAAGCTTGCTTGAAGAATAAGAATATAACTAATGACTTACGCCTTCCATTTCAAAATGTTTGCCTCGTTTTTGTCAAGAGAAGTAAACTAAAAGTATGTTATATTTTGAAATGGAGGGAGTATTACAAGTCAAATACTAGTTTTCTTCTTGTAACTATAAATTATTATACATCCTTATAAAATTCTCTCAATAATGTGCGTGAAAACACAAATGATCCTATCTTTCAGTATTCCTCAATTAGTACTTAAGATGATGAAATCCATACATTATTTTTTCCCGTTAATCTGCAGCAGAAAGGGCATCCATTTGGATGCGTTAGTTGTCTCATCATTTCTTCTAGCTCATTTTGTCGGAAGGGTTTTTAAGTTTAATGTAGTTGATCATGAAATGAAGTTTAAAGTTGTTAATGACGTGGTCTTCTTTTTTGGAGCAGGTTGATCAATATACTTGTTTGCTGATAGAGATGGCTAGGGGGGAAAGTCAGGAATGGCTAGATCTTCTGCTCACCAAAGCTGTGGAGACAATTGATATAGCCTCATACGGCTTAGATGCTAGTTCAATAGAGGATTTAATGGGGATATTCACAGACTGTTCTGCCTATGAAGAGTTGTATAGGGATATAGAATTCAACCTCCTGTCAATTCTTATATGTAAAAAAGTTATGGTGTGTTTGCTTAACCTTTCTAGTTTTAATCCTGTTTGGCATCCTAATATTTTGAGGCTGTGTGCTGATGGTCAATCAATGGTTGAGGGTAGCTGTTCTTATGTATTAGAGCCATTTAATAATTGCCCCCTTTTTTAGTGAGAATTTCTCAACTATTATTGTCTTGTTATGTTACAGGTCCAAAGGGAGGCGCAACAGTCAGTTATGCCTTTTAATCTGTTGTTCACGATTGAGTTTCTGGAGGGACCTTCATCTCTTGGTGATTTTGACTCGAGTAAAGTTGCTGAATATCGTTGTAGGGATGAAGAGGCGGCTTCATCTGTGGATATATGGGACTTGATTAAAGTTGCTGAACTTCGTCGTAAGGCTGAAGGGAGTCGTTTTATCACGAGGGACCATTTCTTATGGGCTTTTGATCAGGGAGGATGTGGTACTTGTTCTGATACTGACTTTGCCTAGATGATCTCTATTATTGTGTTCATGGTTAATTCCCTTACTCTTGAATATGTAATGCAAATTCTCTCTTGGGTGATGCTGCAGGGCTCCGTACTGCGTTTAAGGATGAGTTAGCCTCGAGGATGGCTGCTGAAGGTCATCCCCCTTATCACATATATAGGACTGCATTAACGTTGGCAAATGCTGGTATGGTTTTTGATCTGTGTTAATTTTTCCTCTTGCCATATAATTTTGAATTTTTTGTGATGAGACTTGGTGGACATTTTCTGGTTTTGAAGTGGGCAAACATGTTTCTGATCTTGTGCTATCTCTAGATGTATTTTTGGTTGTAAAAGTTTGGAAGCACAAATCCTGTTGTCAGTATGTTACATATGCTCTTCGCATTAAAAAGTTAAATATAAGTGATGTTACATGCTTTTTCCCTTTCTTGGCCTCCAGAACAACAGCCCATTCAAGCAGAACATCTTGCCTTTGCTGTCGTTTTTGGCAAATTTTTTGACTTTTCTGAGGAGGAGGTAAATCCTGTTAACCTGGATTTCTTATGTGTGCGCGTTTGTTTTTCTTTTCATTCTCCTTTGCTAAGCATGCTCTTCCTACGAGGCTACGAGTCAGTTTCTAATTGTGCATTCCGTTTTAAGGTGAAAGAAATGCAGGAAGACTTCCAAAGTTTCAAGACTGGTACTTCCTCTGCTCTTTTATTTTTCTGTGTATATATGTATATATTTTTCGTCAACCCATGGAAAGTTTCCATAAAAATTATTTCATCATCATATCTTTTACGCTATTTTTGTCAGCCTTACGTATGCGCTGCGTGAGTCCCCCAAATGATTGGTTCATGGTCTCTTCCGAGGATAAGTCAGGCTTGTGGGACGACTTCTGAGATCTAACTTTTTGATGATCGTCTTTGCTTTGTACATAATTTACCTCTACTTTTGCTTCTTGCTGTGCTTATGTCCAAAGGTGGATCCAGAATGTTGAACATGCATGATGCATGCGGCAGCATTGCATTGTGACGATCAATGTATATACATTAGTATTAAACTGATGGGCAAATAGAATATCGACATAACTCTTATGTAATGCTTTTTTTTAATGTAACTTTATATATTTTATTTTGGGAAATCAAATTTACCAATTTTAATCGATTGTTTTTTTTCTTACAAGTAAAAATGTAGTCATGTATTGTCTTATTATATTTGTCTTGATGTGTATTTTTATAATATTAAATTTTTATTATTTTTTACTTAAGGGCAATAAGATATATTAAAAGTTAAAAGATGTCTTCAAAATCATGTCAAAACAAAATAGCAAACAAAAAAATAGGAGTATTATTTTAAAGATTATGTTGAGTGATTCTAGTAATTTCTAAAACAAATTTTTCAAAAATTATTTAATTATTTATTTATTAGACTCTAATCCTAATCATAATATTCAAATTCATCCAACTTGTATCCTTTCATTGTATGCTAATTTGAGATATTATGCTTGTTCTTTCACCTTATTTTAAGTACAATAAATTAAGTTTATATAAGTACTTTAGATAGAACTAACAAGTTCAAAAGAGTTTAGACTAATATTCAACTTATTTGAACGTACCAGTTCTTATTAAATTTCAATATATTTAAATTAAAAAAATACAAAAAAAAATTTAATTTTTGAGTCAAAAGGGCTGCGGTGATGGTTAAAACCGCAATCCTTTGTACAAGAAGGGTTGCGTTTTAAGCCCAAAATCGCAACCCTTCCAATAAATCGCAACCCTTCCATATTGGAAGGGCTGCGGTTTTGGGCTTAAAACGCAACCCTTTGTTGTGAAGGACTGCAGTTTATCACTTTTAGTGAAGGCTGGCCGAAAAAATAGCCTTTAGGACAGTTTTGATCATAATCTTTGCGTTTCTTTCCTCTAGTGAATCTATTTTTCATTGAAAATCTCATTAATAATTTTAGCATTCCACTCCATCGACCCAAAATCAATCAAGTCACAAACATAGTTTAGCCCATCAACTATAACACTTGTTATGAAACTGACTATCTCCATCCAAAACCCACGAGTCTTCCCAAATTTTAATATTAGAACCATTCCCCACTCGGCAAAGAACTCTTCCTTCACTAAAACCTTCGAACCCCAAATACTCTCCACGTATAATTACCAACGATCCCCCAAGAGGACTCAAAAAAGTAAAACAACAAAAATTATGTTACCAAGCAATAGTAGATAGCAAATTAGCATTAAGCCATTACATAACCATATGCTAGTTATTGTTCAAAATCAACAAAATTAACCCAGGTCTTCTGCCTGCCTATGGTCGAATTGGTGTTCAAAATCAACACAACTACAATTTCATAATAAATTGTTCAACATTCATTGTGACTAGTTAGAGTTTTTTATTTTTCAACTTTTTATATGGGCTAGCCCAATTTTTTTTAGATGTGATATGAGTTAGGATTTTTAGGTTGTTTCATAAATGGGTTAAACGGGTTAAAATCCGGGCAAAATTTTCAACCTGCCCCAACCCATTTAATTAACTGGGTTGGGTCAGTTCGACCCATTTAATTAAACGGGTTGGAAATTAATGGGTTGAGTTTAGGTCGGGTTGACAGGTTGGGTAATATTTTGCTAGCTCTAAGTATAACCATAAACGCGGAGTTACCTTTGAGAATTAAAATTAAATCTGGCAACCAAAGAGAAAAAGGCATGGTTTAGGGTTAGCATTGAGAATTTTCCTTTTTTATTTGCTATATTTTTATTTTGGAAAATCAAATTACCAAATTTGATCGATTATTTTGATTTTATTATAAGTAAAAATATAGTTAGGTTCGGTCTTATTATATTTGTCTTGATGTAGAATCATAATATCAAATTTTTAGTATTTTTGCTTTTGAAAACTGTGTCAAAACAATGTAGCAAATAAAAAAGTAGAGGGCATACTTTTTTTTAGAGGAAAACAGTAGAGATAAATTAATCAATGGACAAAATGTCCATAAGCACATAGTTCGAAACCTTAGTTGGACAATGACATTTCCAGCATTGTTCGACACTAAAAAGGATGAGTCGGGCTAGGTCGCCTAGGTGATGAGCTAGGACAAAGGACATAGAGTGAGAACAAAGGAAAGAGGGTTTGGGGTTTTTGGAGGAGAGAGAAGTAGAGGGGATTAGGGTTGAAAGGTGAGACCATGAGAGGCGTGCATAATATAAGGTGATAGCGTGTTTTATGTATTGGGCTTATTACAGAGCTCATCTGGGCCTGCAATTTTGGGCTATAACTAATCCGGTTGGGACGAACCAGATTAGTTAAAAATTGATTTGATTCTCCTCCTAATCGGATCAGTTGATTGACCCAAATTTTTGCGCCCAAAATATTTTGATTTACTAAACCGGTTTTAGGAGAATCGGATCAGTCTCGTTGTGTCATATAAAGTTTTTCAACTAGTATGGTCTTCACCATAGATTTCCATGACAAGGGCAAAGAAGATAACAAAATCAATGTCTTTACTTCATCCTCAAATTTAATATCAACAAAAGACAATTGGCCCAAAACCAAATCAATCTCATTGATGTGTTCGGTGGCTGAACTACCATCAACCATCTCCATATCAAACAAACGACACATCAAATATACTTTGTTGATAGCCGAAGGTTTCTCATACATATTTGACGAAGTTTCCATCAACCCGCCGTTGTTTTCTCATCCTTGACATAGAAAGCCACACTCTGGGATAATGTCAATCTCATCACACCATGACCTTGTCGGTCTAGTACTTTTCATTCATCTTCTTTCATATCACTTGGCCTTTTACCTTCAAGTGGTAGGAAGAGTTTCTTTTGTACAAATAGTCCTCTATTTGCATCTTCCAAAAGCCAAAATATTTCTCATTAAACTTCTCAAGTCTCACCTTTTCATCCTCCATTGTTGAACAACAATCCAAGTTCAAAAATCACAACTTTATATAAAAAAAGCAAAAAACTTTGCACTCCAATCAACAAATAACTAGTTTTGCACACAAATCTAATTCAATTACACCAAAATTAACCTTGGCTCAGATACCATTTGTTGAAAATTAGACTAAATAAGCAAAGCACTAATTACTTGTAATTAACACTAATCAACAACTAACAAAAAGCGAAATTAAGCACAAATATGAAAGCAATGAAAAATACACTGAATAACGTGAGAAAACTCGAGCACCGGGAGAAAAAATCCACCAAGCAATCACCTTTGATTAATGGTAATAATGGATGATGATTACAAGCATTAATGGATGAGGTTAATGCTATTTTCTCTCTCTTCTTCACTAAAGCCCAAGAAGATCTCTCTATTTGTGAAGAATAACCTAAAACATGAAAGAGGAGGGTTTATAGAATTATATACTTTAAGGGGCTTAGTACCATTCAAGGGACGATATTAAAGCTCAAAGCCGATAGGAAACGCGACATATCTGGGTAGCTCGGACGAGCGACAAGAAAAGCCATCCCTGAATGCTTAATAAATCATTTTTATACAGAGTTTTTAGGCATATTTAGGTTGTATTTTTAAAGCATATTGAAAGCATATTTGTTCATAAGGGTGTTCAATGGGCTTGGGGCTGTTTTCAGCCTTGATCCGGCCCATTATAAAAGGGTTGGTGGAAAGAAGGCCAGGCTGGAAAGGGCCTTGTTAAAACCAATTAGGGCTTTAAAGATATTACAACTCAAGTACACGTGATCTCGCTCTCCTAAATGCTACTTCACCCAAAATCCCCAAATCGAAAACCCTAACAAAAGTCGCAAATTCGATTGAAGCTCCAATTCTCGCACAATCGACCTTGATTTTCGCACTACCAAGCTTCCATTGAAGCTCTACATCGAAACTTATCACTCGGGCAATTGACCTCCATAAGGTATTTTTTCAAATTTCATGTTATATGATGATGCTGATTGTTGGAAATAAATCCAGAAAATCCCAAATAAGAAATATGCAAGGAACTCAAAATATAATCTTTATTAGCAAAGATGCATACTTTGTATTCGACGAAATACCTGAGAGAAATATGACAGCTGTTATATAAAGGCGAGATTGAATTGGGAATTGATGGTTTGATTGTTATATATATCTGTTTTCTTATTATTATTGTTATACTTACTTAAAATTACTTTTACTTTATTCTATATATACCAGGAGTCCATGTCGGGGTCGGAAGCGGAAGTTCCGACAATGAACCTTCGGCTAAGAAGCTCAAATTTCTGGTAAAATTACTTTTACTTTATTCTATTTATATATTATTTGGACTTCATTTTTTTAGATGAATTTTGAAGGTAGGTTTATTAATTAGCTTGACGAGAATTCAGTATATGTTTTAGTACTATTATTATGCTTTTGCTCAAATTAAAATTAAAATTAAAATAAGATTTTGGTGGTGAACCATGAACCAGATGTCGGAGTCGGAGTTGGAGTTGGAGTCGAGTCGGAGTTGGAAAGCGAAAATTCTGACAATGAATCTTTGACAAGAAGCCCAAAATTGTGGTAAAAACTTTCACTTTTTCTATATTATCGGTTTATTCCTCAATTTAGCTCCCATCTCTTTAATTTTAATTTTTATTTCAATATGGTTTGGATTAAACTTGTACAGCTAGTTTAAGTTTGTGTGCTAACTGGAAATACATTGATTGAGTCAAGTATAACATGTGTAATAAAATCAAATTAAGAAAAAGAAATTGAGTCTCTTCTCATGTTTATATTTTGATTTAGAAGATGTATATTGTCCAGTGGTAATGTATGTAGGTTGTGGTTGGGAATCAATATTTCATAAGATTCTTTTTTTCAATAAAAAGAAAAGATTAGTATTAATTTATAATGTAGGTGTTTTATGTTTTTTAGAAGAAGAAAATGAATTAATGAGAGAGATTGGCTTCCTGGGACTCTCCATTGACAATTTCTTGAATTACTTTAGAATTTGGACGATTCCATCATTTCAAATTATTTGGTCACCAAACAATGGATTTAACCCAATTCCAGAATTTGGAAATGAAATAATTGATTCCAAGCAGGCCATTAGAGAATTTTATTTTTAGCTTTGCTGTATTTAGCGCTTGTGAATAAATAATTAATTTGTAATGATTTATATTCTCAAAGTAGTCATTATGGAAAACCTTCACTTTTTATAATAAATCCAACTAGCATATGAGCTAAGTAACTCACGTCTTTCGTGGGCGGGGCAGCAGGACCCTATTACTGATGAACTAGCTCATCTGGAAGCAACTGAGGAAGCTGCATTAAAAGCAATAATCTGGAATAGGTGCTCGTATATTCTGGAATTGTGCAAGAAACTATCCAATCAACTTTACCATAGAGTGCTTGATGGAGCTGCCATGCTGGTTTGCTTGATCTATGACAAGGTAGGTACTCTCTGTAATTCCTACTCTTCTGTTTGATTCGTTTACTACTGTCGTCTCCGCTCTTCTCTATGTTATACTAGTACATATAGTCATCAAAAGTTGGGACCGGATCTTCTAAATCAAAATGATTCTTTCTGTTGTATCTTACTATACATTTATCATTCCTATTTTGCATTTTCGCTTTTTTTAGCTCTTCTTATTTATACCACCAAACATTCCTTTATCTAACAATCACTAATGCCACATTGATGTCACATGACAGGACGATTTGTACCGGATGGGTTATACTCGAATCGTTTATGACCAAAGGAGCAAGTTTTGGGACGAACTTGAACATGATCTTGTACACTTTACGAATGTGGTTTGTGATTATTGTGGAATTTACCACTGCATGTTCTCTCTTTCATTTTTGTATAACACTGGTATTATCTACTAGCAATTTTTGTTCCCACTTAGGTTCTGTTTCCTTGCATTGGTAAAGGACGTGAAAGTTGTATTTCCTTTTCCTTAATTTTTTCTCCTTGCTTATTCACATATCACATGTTACCCCTACTTTTGAGTGTCCCCCCCCTCTCAGGCCCCAAACAACTCTAGGTTTTCTATTCCACTCTCTAAAAGTAGCTAAACGCTCTATGTGGTGAACCTATTTGTTTGTATGAAACCACATGCCCAAAAACAAACACTTGGAATTTCACGTAGAATTCCAGTTTTGCTTACACCTTTTGCTCCAATTTATATGCAATCGTCATCATTTTTAGAGCCTTAATAGAAAGTTATGGGAAAGTAGTGCTGCTGTATCTTTCTTTCAAGTTTAGTAATTAATATATATGAGTTATTGTTTTTTCACAGAGAGGACCAGTTTACGAGGCTTGCAAGTTGATTGTCTGTAAGAAAGTTGATCATGATAGATACTCTCTTTTGAACGAAAATGATGTTGCTGCTTTATTGTCGGTAAAGCTTTTATGTTTTGATGCATTTAGACAGTCAGTTGCAATTTCTGTGTGATAATTCCATTCCTTCTGATATTTACTTTTGACATGCAGATGTATCGGAGTTGCCCGGATAGTAAGCCTTATTTAGTACGTGCACCCCCCCCTCCTCCTCTCCCCTCGCCCTCTTTTCTCATTAAGATTCATTAAGATCATGGTGTGTGGGATGATGTTAGTCCCTCTATCATTTTTATTTAATGGATTTGACCAAAAAATGTGGAGCTTTTGTGATGAACATGGAAATGAGGAAGGGTAATATAAGTTACTGCATTATAGGGTAGAAGAGAGAGAAATTATTATGTCTTGTCACTATAATAGCTAAGGGTGGAAAGCATAACATATATGATGAAAATTGTGTGGTTAGTTTGGTTAGTTTGTAGAGTTTCTAGCAACTCAAAAGGTCTATTATTGTATTCAAAGATTGGTGATTTCTTTACATCAAATTACAACAAATTATCTGAAGTTTATGTTCTTACCTATCCGTTATATTACAACTTCTTTGTTAAAATATATCAAATAAAAAGGGACAAAGAATTGTGAATGTTTTGGTTAAAATGTAGCGAAGAACAAGGGACAAAAAGAGTATGCATATTTTGGTTAAATGCTTTATTGGGCTATAACTTGATGGTAGATCGTAGATTAAATGCATTTTAAGAGGTTTTGAAGATTTAAGTGTCTACCTTTTTGGCATAGGAACCTTAGCCTATTTATGGTTATTTACTGACTTCTTTCGTTATTGTTAAGCACAGGATTTTTATGACAGGGAATTTGTGAAGGTAGCAATATTTTCTTTCCTGTTTAGCTGACTACGAGGTGTCCTGTCATCTTCAACATTAATTTGTTTACCTTGTTTGTTATTATAGAGTGCTATTGATGATGACATTCAGGAAGCAATCAGAAAGGCGAAGCTTTTTCCGAGATTGACGGTAAAATTTATTTTGAATATTACCATAATATATGGGGGTTTATTTTCGGCTGAAGCTTGCTTGAAGAATAAGAATATAACTAATAACCTACGCCTTCCATTTCAAAATGTTTGCCTCGTTTTTGTCAAGAGAAGTCAACTCAAAGTATGTTATATTTTGAAATGGAGGGAGTATTACAAGTCAAATACTAGTTTTCTTCTTGTAACTATAAATTATTATACATCCTTATAAAATTCTCTCAATAATGTGCGTGAAAACGCAAATGATCCTATCTTTTAGTATTCCTCAATTAGTACTTAAGATGATGAAATCCATACATTATTTTTTCCCTTTAATATGCAGCAGAAAGGGCATCCATTTGGATGCGTTAATCGTCTCATCATTTCTTCTAGCTCATTTTGTCGGAAGGGTTTTTAAGTTTAATGTAGTTGATCATGAAATGAAGTTTAAAGTTGTTAACGACGTGGTCTTCTTTTTTTTTTTGGAGCAGGTTGATCAATATACTTGTTTGCTGATAGAGATGGTTAGGGGCGAAAGTCAGGAATGGCTAGATCGTCTGCTCACCAAAGCTGTGGAGACAATTGATATAGCCTCATACGGCTTAGATGCTAGTTCAATAGAGGATTTAATGGGGATATTCACAGACTGTTCTGCCTATGAAGATTTGAATAGGGTTATAGAATTCAACCTCCTGTCAATTCTTCTATGTAAAAAAACTATGGTGTGTTTGCTTAACCTTTCTAGTTTTAATCCTGTTTGGCATCCTAATATTTTGAGGCTGTGTGCGGCTGGTTAATCAATGATTGAGGGTGGCTGTTATTACTTATTATAGCCATTCAATAATTGCCCCCTTTTTTTTAGTGAGAAAATTTCTCTAACTATTATTGTCTTGTTTTAAAGGTCCAAAGTGAGGCGGTACAGTCAGTCATGCCTTTTGATTTGTTGTTCAAGATTGAGTTTCTCGACGGACCTGACGGTGATTATGACTCAAGCAAAGTTGCTGAATATCGTCGTAGGGCTGTAGAGGCTTCTTCATCTGGGGATATACGTGGCTTGATTACTGTTGCTGAACTTCGTCGTAAGGCTGAAGGGAGTCGTTTTATCACGAGGGACCATTTCTTGTGGGCTTTTGATCAGGGAGGATGTGGTACTTGTTCTGATACTGACTTTGCCTAGATGATCTCTATTATTTTGTTCATGGTTAATTCCCTTACTCTTGAGAATATGTAATGCAAATTCTCTTTTGGGTGATGCTGCAGGGCTCCGTACTGCATTTAAGGATGAGTTAGCCTCAAGGATGGCTGCTGAAGGTCATCCCCCTTATCACATATATGGGACTGCGTTAACGTTGGCAAATGCTGGTATGGTTTCTGATGTGTTAATTTTTCCTCTTGCCATATAATTTTTAATTTTTTGTGATGTTGGTGGACATTTTCTGGTTTTGAAGTGGGCAAACATGTTTCTGATCTTGTACTATCTCTAAATGTATTTTTGGTCGTAAAAGTTTGGAAGCACAATCATGTCAGTATGTTACATATGCTCTTTCACATTAAAAAATAAATATAAGTGATGTTACATGCTTTTTCCCTTTCTTGGCCTGCAGAACAACAGCCCGTTCAAGCAGAACATCTTGCCTTTGCTGTCGTTTTTGGCAAAATTTTTGACTTTTCTGAGGAGGAGGTAAATCCTGTTAAACTGGATTTCTTATGTGTGTGCGCGTTTGTTTTTCTTTTCATTCTCCTTTGCTAAGCATGCTATTTAACTTCCTACGAGGCTACAAGTCAGTTTCTAATTTTTCATTCCGTTTTAAGGTGAAAGAAATGCAGGAAGACTTCCAAAGTTTCAAGACTGGTACTTTCTCTGCTCTTTTATTTTTCTGTGTATATATGTATATATTTTTCGTTAACCCATGGAAGGTTTCCATAAAAATTATTTCATCATGTATTTTACGCTATTTTTGTCAGCCTTACGTATGCGCTGCGTGAGTCCCCCAAATGATTGGTTCATGGTCTCGTCCGAGGAAAGACTTAAGTCAGGCTTGTGGGACGACTTCTGAGATCTAACTTTTTGATGATCGTCTTTGGTTTGTACATATAATTCACTCTACTTTTGCATCTTTCTGTGCTTAACTTCTTATGTCCAAAGGTGGATCCAGAATGTTGAACCTGCATGCGGCAGCATTGCATTGTGACATCAATGTATTTTATGCGGCAGCATTAGTATTTAACGGATGGGCTAATAGAATATTGACATAACTCTATGTAATGCTTTTTTTTTTCTATTTATGCGAAAAGGTTAAATAGCAGAGTAGTCCCTGTCTTTTTGTATTTGCTGTATTTTTATTTTGGGAAATCAAGTTTTCAATTTTGATCGATTGTTTGTTTTTCTTAAGTAAAAATATAGTTAAGTGTAGTATAATGCTTGATATTGTTGAATCTATATGATACTTGAATTTTTTCCACTCAAAATCAGATTCGATTTCTAATATTAAAGCTAATGTTGGCAACATGTTAAACTCTTCTGCACAACACAACAACCAAAGTCGACGTCGCCGGAATCTAGATTCAGAGATGTTTTCAGATTTTTTTGGCCCTTGGGCAGTTTCCTCACGTGCACTAACAACGATCACCATCACACATTTTTCATTTTTTTTGTTAAGCGTTTTTTACTGTTAATTAGGAATTATTTGCGTTTTTTTCTATTGTAATTAATTTCTTGATGTATTATTTGCTGTTTATTCCAATGTGATGTTCTTGGCATTTTAATATTACATTTTATGTTGTAAATTTCTTAATATATTTAGAGGTAAAAAAATAGATTTTTTTTTGGGTCAAAAGGGCTGCGGTTAAATCTCCTCAACCTTGACCATTCCGATTCTTATCAACGAATGATGAATCCTTTGTAATAAGAGTTGAATATAAACAGAACACAATCATATCAACTCATTAAAATTAACCAATTCTGTTAAAATCAAGACAACCCATGACAAAAGTTGGCATTTGAATCATTAAGTGACAATCTTCGACAAGTAACAACATTATCCGTATAGAAAAGAAGACCCCACCAACATTCCAAAATCTTCTCTTGTGTGGTTAGAACTAATGTAGATGCCAAAATTGCACACCTAAAATGCAAGTTTTAATTTCTCCCTAAAAAGCCCCTAAACACATTTTTAAATCAAATGCAAATATAATGTCGATTGATTAGAAAATGAATTTGATATCTTAATTGTGGAAAATCAGAACATATAGTTTGAAGTAAGATGGGAAAACCACATGTGAAAAGATAAATGAAAACAACACTGTTAGTAGATGCTAGAAAATGAATACGAGCCAACATCTTGAACTTTGGAAGAAAGTTGAAGCCAGACAAAACTAACCTATATTGGAGATCAATGTATATAATGTACTGGTGATATTGATATTTCTATAAGCCACGTCATCCTCTAGTTAGTTATATGTGGGTATTCTCTCTAACTACCACTCTAACAAACTTCTATATATATAGCTAACAACCAACTTTTGTACAACAAGTTTTTCAATACAATTCATTACAACAATTATGAACTTCTTTCTTTTCTCTCAATCAGTTTCTCTGTAATAATGAAGCTAAACTTCATAAATTGACATGGTATCAGAGCAAAATCCCGAATTCTAGGTCATTTTTGCTGAAATTTACGCATTGATTCTGATTCACTTGAGGTTTTGAAGATCGCAGCAGAAGAATTCCAGCTAAAATTCTTCAACTGTGGTGTGATTTGTCCAAATTCTATTATGAAATTCTGATTTTAGATCTTCAATTTTCCTAATTCAAATTCCTGGCTCAAATTTCTCAATCATTTGAGCATTGAACAATTTCGTTCTTGTTGATTACTAGTATTTGCTGAATTTCTTGGCTAATTTCACTTATTTCTGCTAAAAGAATTCATCTATTCTTGCTGAAATTCTTTCGGTCATCTCTAAAAGTTCTTGAATCTTAGAATCTGCTAATACTAGAATCATATTCATCTGATTTTTCTTCTTGAATTCATTATCTTGTTTTTCTTCACTTCGTTTCTCTCAATTTCTATCTGAATTTTTCTCAAAGTTTGATCATCATGCCTGTTAATTCAAACACACAATCTACATTACCTCTGAATCAGAATCCTAGTAGCATATACTATATTCATCCATCCGATTCAAACTCTGCTCAATTAGTTTCTTTCAAGTTTAATGGTGAAGGCTATACTAGTTGGAAAAGAGCAATGTTGCTCACCTTACCAGCTAAGAATAAGGTAGGTTTTGTTGATGGAGTTTGTAGATCACCTACTGATGAAACCTTTGATGAATATAAAGCTTGGTCTAGGTGTAATGATCTAGTATGCTCCTAGATCTTGTTCAATCTTGATGAAAACATAGCTAGTAGCGTTATGTTTATGAAAACTGCTAGGGATATCTGGATGGATCTTGAGAACGTTTTGGTTACACATCCTTGGCTCAGATTATTTATGCATTAGAACATAAATTAGCTGATATTCATCAACAAAAGGAACTCAATCTGTATCTGAGTTTTCACCAGCATCAAGACAGTTTGAGATGCAATTGATGAAGCTAACTCCTTACCTTATTGCACCTGCAATAAATGTTCTTGCAACCTGACAAAGAGGCTCCTTGAAAGGCATCGGGAGAAGACGTTCATACAATTCATGATGAAATTGACAGATCAATTTGCAACAATTAGAGGCAATATGCTCATGATGCGGAAGCTACCTAAGGTGACTGAGGCCTATAGGATGTTTGCTCATGAGGAAAAACACATGGAGATTTTGTAACACCCCCAAAATCTACACGCGTCTACCACTGCTACATCGCGTCGACTTCGGGGGCGTTACCGCCGCGATGGAACGCAAGGCATAATAAGAGTAACGATAACTTAAAACATTGTCTTGAAAACTAAAATGCAGCGGAATTAAAATATAAATACAACTCGGGAATCATCAATGACCCCTTTCATTCAAACAACAAACCATTTATATAAGTCTTAGAAAAACCAATAATACTTATTTCAAAATGCTTTAATGTAAATACCAAAGCCTATCCCCGTATGCTCGAGATTATGCAGCAGCACCAGCACACCTAGTCTGCTCCCCATTGTAGCATCAATGGTTCATCGCAGTTCATCAAACACATAATAACACACAATCAGCTATGCTGAGTACGTAATGAACCATTGAATACATATAAGCATAAATGATGCACACATGAACAATCTTAAGCATGATGCTACATTATGTTACATCCTTTAACCTTTAATCTTTAATCTTTATTTGGCATCGAACGGGCACCGTCATCTTACTAGAATCATACGGGCTACTGAATCCTTAATAGACATAGGTCTATTAGATGAAATGCAAATACGGTTTTGTTCCGTCTCACACCCATCACCTTAGTATGCATACCCCCAAGATCGAACGGAACCTTCCGCCTACTTGAGTGTCAAAAATATAAGGACACTACTGTCGTCACAGTAGGCCTGCGTAGGAGCGTAGACAAGTCCCACACTCCCCCATTGTTCATCACTTGTAGGGAGTCCAGCTACAAGATATTGCCATAATTCATTTTAATTTAACCATTCATTTCATAACCACATATAGTCATTTACCTGTTCTCTTAGTTACAATGCTCAAATCGTATCTCTTGTAACACTCTTGTTACACTATGGATACATAGAATCATTTACCTGTCCTCTTAGTTACAATGCTCGAATCATATCTCTTGTAACAACCTTGTTACACTATGGATAGATTAAAAATGCTCTTGTTTATACTACGATAGAATTACGCATTCCAATGCAACATATCGATTTCAATTACAAATGTCTAACCAGACAATCTCAATCAATCAAACGTTCCCTATCATGCTTCTAGGTTCCAATAACATAGATTGCAACCTAATCATGATACTAATACTTGGGATTAAACTGGTACGCGTACGTACCTTGTAGCGGAGAATTTTTGCTGTCTTAATCGAACGTTCCGCTTATGAAATTGGGACCTAAACCGTTAAATAAAAGCTTTAGTGCTACTGTCGTTGGTAATATTAACAACTACTACGTAATTAAGACTATACGGTTTAATAATTTGAAGTAAACGATAACTAAACCCCTTGTTTATGAATTTTCGTTACTTTTCTATTATAAAGAGTTTAACGTCTTTTAAGGATTTAAGGTTAGTGAGCATACTATTATTAGTTAGTGTCATTAGTCAACTATCTTTACCAAACCAATTAAATCATAAGTCCAACCATGTTTTATGTCCAAAATCTTATGTCCAAAAGTCTTAGGTCTAATCCAGTATTATGTCCGAAAGTCAGATCCGCAATTATACTCAGATCAGTAAAATAAACTCATTAACTTGAATTATTAATTAACTAATTATAATTTAACATAACTATGAAAACATAAATTATAATTAAACTTAATATAATATATTCAATATATTAAATGTCTTATACAGTTAAGCTCGCCGAAAATCAAATTCCGGCGACCGATTTTCGGCAACGGCGCAACACACTCGCGCACTACCGCAGCCCTCGATCCAGCCTCGTTGCTCGCAGCACACACACGACAACACGCTTCGTCGCTCGCAGCCCTCGCACCAGCTTCGCCACTCGTAGCCCTCGCACCACACTCCAACGCGAGGCTTCGCACAGCACCCCTCGAGCCTCGTCGAAGGCTCGCACACACACGCTGCACTCTTCACACAGTCTTGAGCTTTGTCGCTCGTCTCGAACACCGCACACACACACACACAGCCTCGCTCGTCGCGCACAATTGTCGCGACTCGCTCGATCTACGAACTCCCTTCGCACAAACCCGCTCGCTCGCACCACTTCACGTCGCAGCTCGCTCGCTCGCTCTCTTAACCGACGCACAGCCTTCGCTCGTGCACTCGTCTCCGCACGCCCAACAGCCTCGACGAGGATCCGCGCAGGACCCAACGAGGGGACGAAGAAGAGACGAACGACGAGGGAGAGACAAGAGATCCGAGAGAGAAGAGGAGAGCAGCTAGAGAGGAGAGAAGAGGAGAGCAGCGAGAGAGGAGAGAGAAATTGAGAGGGAAGAAGGAGGTGACGGCTGAGAAGGAGAAAGGAAAACTTAGAGTTTTCTGAAATTTCTCTTATTTCCCTTTTTATAGCCTTCTAAAAGTGATAACTCTAGATCGGGTGAACTCGGCTTAACTTTTATAAATCCGAAATTAACACAACCGACTCGTATTAATATTATTATATTCTTATTATTCTGTAAATGATATTAAAATACCTTTTTATTATTTTCTTGGTATTTCTTAATTATTACGAATTAATTCCAAAAATACGGAGTATTACAGATTTCCTCTGACACTACTTCACATTATGAGTCCATGGCTTTCATAGTAGACAAAAGAAGATACTCTGAACCTAAGTCTTTTGGCAACAATGTAAAACACAACAACAACAGTTTCAAGAGGAATTTCAAAGGCTCAAGAGGATCTAAGTCTGATAAACAAGGGTCTAAGTATTATTGTACTCACTGTGAGATTCCAGGGCATAATATTGATAGATGTTTCAAAGTCCATGGATATCCAGCCAACTTCAAAGGCTTTAAAGACAAAAGAGTTGCAGCTCTATCAAATAATGAAATCACTACTGCTATGGATATTCATGATACACCAAGTACCTCACTGTCTATGAACCAATATAATCAGCTCATGACTATGCTTAAGTCCAACTCAAACACAACCGGTGCTCAACCTATGATGGCAGGTAACAGTTTATGTTCCCTATCTTTTTCTGATTCTAAGTGGTTACTTGATAGTGGTGCAACATACCCACATTTTCTCTGACTTAACTTATTTCTCTGAATATAAAAATAAGCATGATTCTAAAAATTTCATTACTACCCCTGATGGGAGTAAGATACCAGTGAAACATAGTGGTTTAGTAAAATTGACTAATGAAATTATGCTCCATAATGTCTTACATGTGTCTCTGTTCAAGTTCAACCTAAATTCTATTCACAAGCTATGCAAAGATATGACATGTGAATTACACTTTACTCCTGATGAATGTTTTGTTTCTCAGAATGAGAAGTTGATTCCTCTTGGTAAACTCAATGCTAGGTTTTATAATGTTCAAGACCAGAAGGTTTGTCACAAAGTTGCTGCTGTTTCTCATGAATGTAATAAGACATGTCTAGCTGCTGTTGATGATGCTAAGTTGTGGCATCTTAGGCTAGGACATTTATCATTTAATAAATTACATTTTCTTCCTATCTCTTGTGATCCTAAGTCATGTTTACAAGACACAATATGTGAAGTTTGTCCAAAGGCCAATCAAACTAGAGTGTCTTTTCCAAGAAGTTCAATAAAGACCACTAAATCTTTTGAGTTGCATCTTGATGTATGGGGTCCTCACTCTGCTAACACACCCTCTGGATGTAACCAATTTTTCACCATAGTGGATGATTTTAGCAGATTTACATGGATACATTTCTTGAAGCATAAATCTGATTCTGTGTCATGAAGAATTTTTTGCAAATGGTTCAGACTCAGTTTAATACCACAGTGCAATGTACTAGATCAGATAATGCTGGTGAGTTGTGTGGGTGACATGAAGCTACTATATGATCATCTTGGTATACTTGATGGGTTTTAAAATATACCGCAAGTGCACGGTGTCTGTTTGGCAGAAACTGGCAAATACGGGTCGATCCACAGGGAGAGGAGTTCTACAGATTTATGTTCATTATCTAACTACTTCAAGAGGAAAAATAATTGAGGAATTAATAACTAAGCTAGAGTAAACTAAACGCAGAAAAATGGGGATTTATCAAATACTTAAAAGCCTAGGGCAATCGATCGGTCCACCATGCTTATACCAGTTTAATCAATATAATATAGTTCAACAACACTTGGATTAAGGTTCGAATAAATGAAGCATTTGCTAATCCTTGCAGGCATTAACAACTCCTAGATTAACATATGCCAGTACGGTCGCTCAACATAATCAAATCTACCTATTGTAATAAGCCTCTAATGAATATGATCTTTCGATTCTAATTCTTATTAGCTAAACATAACTCATGATATTGCGCAATTACATGAATTAAACAAGTATAACAAATCAATAGGAATTATTCTAATTCAATCCAATTATAGAAGAACATCAACCTACAATAAAAAAGGTATAAACATGGCTTCCCTCTCTAAACCCTAGAAATAGACTACTCACTCATGATGATATTAAACGTAATAAACATAATCAAAGTAAAAGAATTCATAAAATTAAACTAAGTAGAGAAGAATACCAAATGATTGAAGAACGAAGGAAAAGGAAATCGACGATCTATATAATCTTCCAATGTAAAAGTTCAACAAAACTCGAGAGAATAAACTAAGTGTTTTGGCCCTAAAACGTAGAAAATAAGATAGTCTAAACGAAAATATAAAAAACCTATTTATACTCTTTACAAAACCGGCTAAAAAATCCAAAAAAACGCGTCTCGAGAAACCGCCCGGTCGACCGGGCGAAATCCGCCCGGTCGGGCGACGGTGATTCACAACTTACGACAAAAAAACAAATCCTCCCGGTCGACCGGGCGAGCGCGCCCGGTCGGGCGCGCAAGCGATTTTGGATCTTTTCTCGCCCGGTTGACCGGGCTAACATTCCTTGCATTTTGGTGAAAAATTGATTTCGCCCGGTCGGGCAAAACCGCCCGGTCGACCGGGCGGAGAAACAGTGATTTTGCATCAACTTGTGAAGGCTGTATCTCTCGAACCAGATGTCGGATTGGGGCGTGTGACCTATCATTGGAAAGCCCTTGAAGTCTAGTTTCGAACCCAACTGGAATTTATTTATTATCAATTGTATATCAAAAGTTATAGCCAAAATAGTGAATAGGTGTCAGTTTTGACACTTCTTTCACCAACTCTTTGCTTCATTCTAACTCAAAATTGTCCCGAAATGATGCATTGTGATCCTTGTGCAAGATATCTTCATCTTCAATGATTAATAGGCTTGATCTTAGGTAATCATAATCAATTTGCATCAAAGTAACCTGAAAATGGATCAAAACACGCAAACGGGAGTAGTAGAGCACAACTTACGTAATTCATTCCATTATGCACCTAAATGCTCTAAAGAGAGTTCCAAATGCAATCAAATGCATCTAAAAACTATATATAATTGTGACATATCAATACTCATTCAGACCAGCTGTAGTAATACACCCCAACAGAATGGGGTTGTAGAACGGAAGCATAAACATCTTCTAGAGACAGCCAGGGCATTGTACATACAGTCAAGGGTTCCTGACAGATTTTGGGGATATTGTGTCATGTGTGTTGCATATCTAATCAATTAAATGCCTTTGAAAGCAGTCAACCATGATACTCCTTATTTTAGATTGTATGGCAAAGCTTCTTGTCTTTCTCATCTTAGAACTTTTGGTTGCTTATGCTATGTCTCTACTCTTAAGCATAAAAGATCTAAGCTTAATGAAAGAGCCAAGCCCTATGTTTTCCTTGGGTATTCTGATAGACAAAAGGGCTATAAGGTTCTTGATATTGACAGTAACAAGGTTGGTGTAACATGAGATGTTTACTTTCATGATAGGCATTTCCCCTATCACATATTTTATAAACATTCTAATCCTGCATCCAATTACATTAATGCCATCTATCTGCTTCCATCTAGTTCTGCTCCAATTTTTCATGATTCTCCCGACTTCTCTTCACCTAATGCAATTTTTCCTTCCCATGATTCTCCACCATATTCACCTATTTCTCCTTCATCTTCTCTTATTCCTGACTCATCTCCAACTCAAGTTACAACTAATCCTAATGCTTCTACGGATGTTGTTGTTATACCATCCTCTTCTTCATCCGTACTTGATCTCTCTGACTCTTATTCACCTCCTCTTGTCTCTAGAAAATCCACCAGACATCATAAAACACCTTTCTATCTTCAAGATTATCATTGTCATTCTAATTCTTCTTCTCTGCATCCCACTCATTGGGGCAATCTTGTTTCATACACCCATTTTCCTATTGATCATGAAGCTTTCATTTCTCAAGCTTATGACTTAGTTGAACCTTCTAATTACTCTGAAGCATCTACGGACCCTCTTTGGATAGATGTTATGTCAGTTGAGTTATTAGCTCTTCAAAACAGCCACACTTGGGACTTAGTGCCTCTTCCCAAGGGTAAAAAGCCTATAGGTTCTAAATGGGTTTACAAAGTTAAACTCAAGGCTAATGGTGAATTAAAGAGGTGTAAAGCTCGACTGGTTGCTAAAGGTTTCAATCAAAAGTATGCGATAGATTATGCAGAAACCTTTAGTCTAGTGGTAAAAATGAGCACAGTCAGAACACTTATAGCTGTGGCAGCTTGCAAGAAATGGCAATTATTTCAACTAGATGTGAATAATGCCTTCTTGCATGGAGACTTAAAGGAATTAGTCTATATGAAAGTACCTGAAGGGATGCCTAATCCTCACAATCTTGTCTGCAAACTCACTAAATCCCTCTATGGCCTAAAACATGCTTCTAGACAATGGCATGAAAAGTTAGCTCAGACTCTACATGCTCAAGGTTTTGTTAAATCTCACTATGATCATAGCCTGTTTATCAAGAAGCATCATGAAGATATTTGTATTGCAGCTGTTTATGTAGATGACGTAATTGTCACTAGTACTAATCTTACTGAAATAGAAGCTCTTAAAGCTCACTTGCATCATGAATTCAGTATTAAAGACCTTGGTAAGTTACATTACTTTATCGGTCTAGAGGTAGGCTACACTGATTCTGGTATCTTGTTGAGTCAAGGCAAGTTCACCAATGAGCTCCTATCATGTTGTAATCTTGATCTCACTAAGAAGGTTTCCAATCCTATTCCTTTGAATATCAAGCTTCAAACAGATCTTAGTGAACTCCTAGGTGATCCATCTAGTTACAGATCATTGGTAGGGAAGCTGAATTTTCTTACAGCAACTAGACCTGATTTTGCTTATGCAGTTCAAAGTCTTAGCCAATTCATGCAATCTCTTAGAACATCTCATCAAGCTGCCTTGCAACATACTTTCAGATATGTCTCTTGTACAGTTAGTCAAGGAATTTTGTTGAAAGCTAGTGATGAGCTTTGTCTTCAAGCTTTTTCAGATTTTGACCGGGCTTCTTGTCCAGATTCTAGGAAATCCATCACTGGTTACATTATCTTGCTTGGAGGTTCTCCAGTTACTTGGAAATCCAAGAAACAAAGCACTGTATCCAAGTCCTCCTCTGAGGCTGAATTCAGGGCCATGGCAGCAACAGCCTCAAAAGTAACCTGGGTTATCAGGTTATTGGAAGACTTGGGCATCACTAATCTGAGGCCCGTCACTCTTCATTGTGACAATCAATCAGCTCTACATATTGCTAGGAATCCTGTCTTCCATGAGAGGACCAAGCATGTAGAGATAGATTGTCACTTTAATAGGAAAGAAGTGCTTGAAGGCTTGATACAACTCACTTACCTTCCTATCCAACAACTTGCTGATGTTTTTACTAAGGTGCTTCCCTCAAAGCAACTCAATAGTCTTCTTCACAAGTTGGGAATGTCTACTAATTTCCCTTCCAACTTAAGGGGGGTATTGGATATTAATGTATATAATATACTGATGATGTGGATATTTCTATAAGCCACATCATCCTCTAGTTAGTTATAGGTGGTTATTCTCTCTAACTATCTCTCTAACAAACTTCTGTATGTATAGCTAACAATCCTCTTTTGTACAACAAGTTTTTCAATACAATTCATTACAACAATTATGAACTTCTTTCTTTTCTCTCAATTAGTTTCTCTGTAATAATGAAGCTAATCTTCATAAATTGACAACCTACTTTATCATCTTAATTATCAAAAAAACTAAACTTATAATCTTTGTTCAAGTTTGACATATGTTATTCAGTTGTTTAAAGTTTGAAGAACATGGCTTCTTAGTCTTAACTTTTGCTGAACATCGTCTTGCTTGCATAGGATTCACAAACTGGTACAAAATAACTGTGTTCTCATAAGTCATAACCGTATGTTAATCAACAGTATCAAAATGAAGTTATTAAGCACAGTGTTTGTGAGTTGTGACAACTCTAATGGCAAATTACATAGTCCTAGACCCTAAGATCCCAGCACATGACTGTCTGTGCAATGTAATTTCTTCCTGGGAGAGATGTGCACCAAAGGGTGCTGCCAAACCACCCCCCAACATCTGTGTAGTCAGGATCTAACACGCGAAGACGACCCTGCCAAATGCCAATGCACAAAAGGGGGACGAAATCAATGTTAAAAGGAAGAAACCTGGTAGATGCGGCAGGAAAAACATGATAAAAATAAAACTATACCATGTTAATCGACTGTCTAGATTATAGATAATATCATACCATGATTAGAGACTAAGAGAACATTGTCGAAGATGAAGGGGCCCTACACAGCATAAATCATTAACATTTATGGGAATGAATTAGTATAATACAAAATTATATTTGGAAAAGGAAAAAATTATAAGCAACTTACAATAAATATGACTGAACGTTTTGCACAGCATCAAAAGAAATCTGGTTCTGCATTTTTGCAAACTCAATCATATGATTGGGAAACACATGTTGATACATGTGTTGTATATCTTCGAATGTAAAACGTTCCTATTATAAAGAAAAAAGGACTTATCATTAAATTCCCATGATAAAATAGATTATATCTTGAAAGTTGCTCAGTTCAGTTCAATTATTGTGCATTTCCATAAAATATAAAGAAAATTTGTTAGACCAATAATGATCTTGATATACTATTGATTGGCCCCCTAATTATCTTTAATATAGCAACTCCTAAACAGCCCCGACTCATAGCCAGTTCAACCGGTTCGGTAGAACAGGGCCCCAAATTCTTAGGGGTCCAAAAAAACTGTAAACACAGGAATTCAACAGATGATCACGCGTGAAAGACAACCGAACACTTCTTCTTGAGAATTGTTAAACATCGCCCTGAAATTACTTAAAATCGCCCCGGGACTATTTTATTGGAATGTTTTACCCTTCTTCTTTATTTCACCACCCACCACCCCACCACCTCCCCACCAACCTGCTAACAAAATTTCAAAATTTTTTTTACCATGGTGGTGAACGCCTCGCCTGGACGTTCGCCCTATGGCCCGAACGTAAGGGGATGGTGGTGATTTAAGAAAACAAAAGAAAAGGTTATATATGTAATTTCATATTTTTTTTTGCGATTTAAAGTAATTGTGGGGCGAAGATTAGAAGTTGAGTTCTTATTCTCCCCTGATTTATTTCTCTAATTACTCTTGCAATTCCCATAAAAAATTAAAACTTTCTATATTCCATTCTTCCCGAATCTCTATATCTATCATTAATTTTCAGTTTCAACAAGTTTTCAGTAAACTCTCTCAATCAACAAATATGAAGAAAGAAGACAATACTTGGAAATTGAATACTATCAATGGAAGATATAATTTCAAGTTCTCCTCCATTAAATCACTATCAAGCGACCAAATTTTACCCCTATATATTTTCACCCAATTGCAATATTTTTTTCAAAGAGACAAAGACCAACAATATCAGAAATCGAATCTGATTTTGAGTGGAAAAAATTTCAAGTATTATACAGATTCAACAATATCAAGCATTATACCAGTAGTCCAACGTGATAGAGGCATTTAGTTGGAGTTGCTTCTAATTTCAATAACATAAGGTATTTATTTTAAGTTGTAGATTATATAGCTTCACCAATCACCCGAAATATAGTTCTTACATTAGCTTTAATATTATCTTATATTAACTTCTATATTTGCTACTCATTACTGAACTACATGATTTCATCTTTACAGTTACATCATACTAAAATTTGTCCTTTGCTTGTTAAAATATTATTAATTATCTTTTTGTAGAACAAAAAAGCAATACTTTAGTTGGAACTTGGTAGTGAAGAAGACAAGCACTTTAAGTCAATTTTTAATTAGAAGGATGACTCTTTTTGGGTAGGTAGAAGCCAGAAGGTCGATATTAGCTTAATGTTGTATTGGAATGTTATTTATGATTAGAATAAATTAGTTTGTGTTTTTGGTTAAATTTTGGTTAAAATCTGATTATATTTTGACATAATTTGTAATCATTAAAATTACACTTTAAAAAATTAGGGCCTAACTTTTAAGATTAGAACAGGGCGTGGGCGTCTCAATGGTTGAAGACTATCCTGCTCCTAAACCAATTTCAGGAAGCTAAGGTAAAAAATTGTTTTCATATTCTAATAAATATATCACAATTAAAAATTCTAGTCTAAACATTAACATGTATTGAACCAGCCTATTAGGAGAAGGGTAGTTTAGGCACTGTACTAGTTTCATTGACAGGGCTAGGTGGTTAAAAAAAAGAGGGAAAATTCTATAACTAGAGCACATTGCAGAGAGAAGAACATGTTGAATATTGATGCGTCTCTTGTTGAATTCTCAACAGTTCACTCTATCCCAAAACTTTTATTTATTTTGTTATTATGTAATTTCAATTTGTTACTAATAATAATGTCGGTTCATTACATAACGTACCAGCTATGAAACAGTATGTATATAAGTCAAATCACAATTGATAAATAATGTTTACTCACTTGAGTGTTTTGAAAGGGATGTCGAAAGGAGTCCCGGATACGAGTTAGTCCTTGCTCTAATATAATTTCAACAGTTGGTCCCATTATAATTGAACGTCGAATACTAGGGGGAGCAATCCGCAATCCGTGTGTCCAATCATCATATTTTACCGAATAGTCGTTATCACCCTCAGTTAGCAATACATTCAGGAAAGGAATATTTGACCCTTTGATCCTTGCACGGAAATTCGCTGTGGCAGGTGTAGAACTGTTGTCACTTGGATCCACAAGCGCATTTAGACACGTGGGATAAATTTTTAATCCATTCTCTATCGAATCTTGCAATTGAATCACATATATGATCCGGGTTTTAGTATTCCAAAAGAATACATTTTCAAAAACCATGTTTATGTTGTTTCTGCATATTAATAAAAGACAAAATCAGATCATTAGTTATCTAAACAACTTTTGAAAATTACTTGTTAGAATAGTTTAAGTGATACGAAGTATATAAGTTGCCGGCACATCTAAATGACGAGAGTCAAGATCTTTAGATATAAAACTCAACCTTTGGACACTATTATACATTTACTTTTAAGAATTGACCATACGAACACAAGGTTCACATTTAAGATATATTATATAACAACTTACTATCCATAAAAATATATTAAAAGGTATGCATAACAACGTCTAGAATTTTTCCACGTATTTATTAATCAACAATAAGTCGAGTCATCATTATTTAAAAAATATATATGCTAAAGTTTGGGCTCGAACACCTGACTCGGGTAAGGATTTCTAAAGACTCACCATCTCATCCAATATCTTTTCGTGATTCATATTTCCACAAAATTATAAATATGTGTTGTAATTAGTAATATGGCAATAAATTCCTACTTCCAGTCATAAAGTTTATTTTTCTTATTTGATTTGTTCTTTGCAATCATCCTCTTGCTCCATCTCCCCTTTCGAAATTCACTGTGAATGTGAGAGTCCTCTACTTCGTAACTAATGAGGTTTAGTTTTACAAATTATTCTTGATGCAATCAAATCTTATTGTTGTTGTTCGAGAATACAAATCAGGAGATGGAGTTTAAAGGTCAGAAGGCAACTCACATAAAGAAGGTAAGTGAAGTTGTTAATCATAACACAAATTTCTTGATTGCGTATATAATTATTTCAGGTGTGCTTTTATGTGCCATGTGGAACCTTTCCTCTTGCTCTAGAATTTTATCGCGTGTGCAATAAACCATCCGTAAATTGATCATCATATTTTATGGAAAAAATTTAATGATATCTTGAATCGATATTAATATGTATTAAGATACATTTTATTCTGCGACACCAAGTGATATAGGTGTAATTATTTTAAAATTAAATTATTAATAGATGAAAAATATAAGTACCAGAACATAGCGCGGATTCAAAAACAAGTTCTTTAATTTATTAGATTATTTTACTCACCCTTGTAAAGCTAACCATGGAGTTCTGCGCAACCAATCACAAAATGCTTTTAGTTCCTTACGTACGGTGTATGACGATCTTGCTTTATTCCTTCCCAAGGTTTGGAAGAATTGAGACATATAATTTGTCTCATATGCCCAATCATGTTTTGTCTCTGGAAATCACAGATATACACTCAATCAATCAAAAGAAAACTGATTTTGTATCTTTTCAAGATAGAATAATTTTTCTATTATTTATTATCGAATATAAACAAATATAAATACATACCCCGTTCTTCAAAGTCAGTGAAGATGATGTTTTCGCCTACACCAATGTACATGGATTGTAAATCCAACACAGGCCTAAAAGGCGTGTTGCAAAATTCCAACACTGTCCTCACTATACTCAATACTAACTTTTTGCATTTGCCACTAGCATACAAACGTTGAGTTGAATTGCTTGAATCGTGAATTTTGACTTTTGGAAAAAACCAATCTGCAGTAATGGTTGATAGTGGACGATTTGTTTCATAACACTTGACCATTAGTACATCGCTGTTGTTATGACCTTCTATGGTGAAAGGAAAGAGATAAGTAGGCATCCAGACATGTTGTTGCATCAAGAGTGTCAAAGTATCATGGAGATACCTCAACAATCTTGAAGGCCTACATGTTACTGGTTTGTACAGCAATGTATCATCACCATAGCTTATGGAGACTTCACCACTATAATTTGCTTGATATTCATTAGGGAAATTCATGACATAAACTAGTACATGCAAAGAAAAAACATATGGAATAGTTACTTACAAACACAATGACATAAAGATAAAATAACTTTTAACTTATCATCTCCTTAATAAGATCAGTAGGATGTATATATCACAAGCATGCATAAAATTAGTAACGTCATTTTAAGAAAATTTGCAGTCAAAAGAAAATATATCAAGTAATGACATGAGAATACATCTTCATTCAAAGTAATTATCTTTTAATTCACAAGTGATATTGACATGTTTATCATATTGTCAAGACAAATCACTATGAACTATGATAAGTCAATAATAGTTCATATTTTAAGTGTATTTTTAAGTCTCATTTAACTTAGCTTAGAACATTTAGGACTAACTCTTGCATAATTAATTTGGCCTCTTTTAGTTCCATGCTACTTCACGAGGTATTTTGTGGCTTTTGAGTTAATTTTCAGACTAATCAAACATATTGAACATCTTGTGGTGGAGTTGGGGATGGCGTGGACATGAAGATGGGTTGAAGCAGGTCAATACCGCCACACGGGCGTGTCACTGATAAGTGCGTTCTTAACGCACTTTATGACTTTCTTTTGGCTTATTATGGCTCCCTTTTTCCCCTTTTCTTCCCTCTTTCTCCTCACTTTTTCCTTCTATTTCATTCACTTGATCATACTTGATCATAGTGACATTTTGCTAGATTTTCGATCTATTTTGATCGAATTTCTAGCACATATGCTTTCACCATGTTTGCTCGTGTTTTTATTGAAGGTATGACCCTTTTCGGGGTCGAGTAATGCGAGCAATGCCACAAGGGAACGAGCTAGAAGATGAGAGGGAGCATGAGGTGCGCTTGGTATGCCCCGCACACGATGGTGCGCCCGCACACGCTACTGGTGCGCTCGCACCATCGACCATTTTCGGAGCAGAAAACAGACGACATTGGTGCGCCCGCACCAAGCACAAGGTGCGTCCGCCCCAACTGCTGGTGCGCCCGCACCAGCTACGGAGCATTTTTACAAAAGACAGAAGACTCAGGTGCGCCCGCACCTCCTTATGGTGCGCCCGCACCATGCGTTCCGGAATGAAAAATTCGATCATTAAACCCTTTTTTCTCTTTTAGTTTTAGACTTACGCTTTATTCTAGTTTTTTACACAACATTCTAGGGTTTTGTATTAGAGAGAAAACCCTTTAGTTTCATTGTGAGTTGTTGTGATCATAGTTTGTGATTTCAATACATTGGTACTTTTTATTTAATTAATTCAAAGTTTTAGTTTTTATTTCATTCTTTCCGTCTTTGTTCTTGCTTTTGTTATTCTAGATCTTCATTCTCTTAGTTTCATAATTGCGATTTCGATTAGTTTATTTCAATTCAAAGTTTAGCCTTAGATTAGGTAGATTCATTGTTTAATTGCTTTAACTCCATGATTAGTGAGTAGTTTCATAATCTAGGGTTAGGGTGAAAGTATGAATCAGGGTTTTAAAATATGTTGTTGATGTGATGTGGTTTAGAGAAGTTTATGCATTGATCTTGGTGTTTTGAAACCTTAGGATAGATATTGATCACATTTATACTTTGGTATTTAGATTTCAAAAGTTTTAATCGAATTTTGACTCTTTTATCATCCCCAAGAATCAACTTAATTTCTAGCCAAGATATTGGGTAGGAAATTAAGGAGATCCTTTATTAGGGGTTTTCCGAAACTTATTGAATCTCTTATCATGACTAGAGACCTTCGAGAGAGGATTGTTGATGATTAAGTGATTATTCTTGAGGACCATTCGAGAGATGACTAAGTAATTTAGAGGGAAACTAAACCTTGCATAATCATTCGTTTGCTAGCAAAATTCAATTGGTTATTCTTATTACTAGTAACCGTAACTCTAGTGTCTTTTATTCTGATATTTAAACTCGTGTATTTGCTTGTTCGTGCTATTAGTTAATTTAATCATACCAAACTTTTCAAACCCCCAAATACCTTCATTTAGGTAGTCTAGACTTGATATACTTTAACAATCCCATTTTCCCTGTGGATCGACCCTTGGCTTACCCTTACTATTTCCTTAGTAATTGCTTGTTAGGACTATAAATATTGTTTGGAAAGCGGTTCTTAGTGCCTTAACGACACACTAAAAACCTCTTATCAAAATGGCGCCGTTGCCGGGGAATTGTGCTATTGATTGAAGTATATTTTAGTTTAGTTTGCTTAGTTGATTTTCTTTTATTTCTTTTTAACTGTGGTTGTTATTTGCTAATCCTCTGCTTAGCTTTGTTGTGTTACATGAGAAGAAGAACTCACGGTTCACCCACATTGCCTCTAGATCTGAAATCGACCGTACATTGCGAAAGCTTCGGAAGAATTTGGAAAATCTGACTTTGGGTTCCGAGTCTTCACCAATCTCAAGTACATCAAGTGAAGTTGAATCAGAAATGGGTGAAGCAAATCCACAACTGTTTAGGGATTTCGGAAACCGGGTTCCTATGTTCTTCAAGGTGGAATTCGACTCCCACCACCACTACAAATTTCAGCATTCACCCTCAGTATACTCGGATGGTGAAAGCAGAGCAGTTTTGTGGGGGGTCAGATGAAGATCCTCTAGACCATCTCGACAGGTTCTTGAGATCTGTGCCATGATAACAACTATGATGTCTCTCCTGACTACATCAAGATGCATTGTTCCGGTCCTCTCTTACCGGAAAAGCAAAGTCATGGCTCAAGAGCTTGCCTGCTAATTCCCTCACTACATGGGAAGAAGTCACAATGGCTTCTTGAAGAAATACTTCCCGGAGTGGAAGACTGCGGACATAAGGAGAAGATCTCCTCATTTGAGCAAGAGAACGATGAGACACTTGCCGAAGCTTGGGAGCGGTTCAAGGAGATGATCCGTTCATGCCACACCATGAGTTCAACAAGAATCTACTCATGCGATTTTTCTATGATGGTCTTGATCCGATTTCAGGGCCAACCTTGATGCTGGAGCGGGAGGTCAACTTTCTAAGATCCCGCAAGAACAACTTGAGTCCACAATTGAGGAAGTGATCAAGAACTACTCATGGGGTGGAAGACGAAGAGGTGCTCAACCTAAGAAGAGCGGAAAGTTTGAAATTAGACCCATGGATCAAATTCAAGCAAGATGGACCAACTCGACAAGAACTCTCCAAGATCAATCTTGCATCGTCTACTCCTTCACAGGTAAATCTTTTTTCTTGTGATATTTGTGGTGGTACTAACCATGATACTTCTTATTGTGGAGGTACCCATTCGGAGCATGTGGCGGCAATAATTCAAGAGGAGATGGTATCAAAACCAAGGGTATAGGAACAATCAACAAGGAGGTTGGAGACAACCTCAACAAAACTACACCCAAGGATTCAACCAACCTCAACAAGGATGGAATCAACCTCAACAAGGGTACAACCAAGCTCACAACCAAGGGTTTGCCAAGGGTATAACCAAAACTATAACCAAGGTGGTTCCTCCTCACAAGGGTCCAACACTTACCAAGCTCCACATCAAAGGACCAACAACCCAAACCTCTCCTCTTCTCTCTCCCGAACCTACACTTCTCCACTCTCTCCAAATTCTCCAACAACTCCAATCCATGAACCAAATTCTCCAAAACCATGAGCAAAGGTTTCAAGAGCTACAAGCCACAACAAAATGCTTGAAACCCAAATTGCCCAAGTAGCTGAGAAAAATCCCTCAACCCCACAAATCAACTTCCGGCCAACCCATCCCTAACCCAACCTCCATCAAGCCAAAGCCATTCATTTGAGGTCGGGAACAAGTATGCGGGTCCTAAGATGCCTAATGGGGAGTTAGAGACGGATAAAGAAGTTGAGGTTGTTGAGGAGGATGAAGCTGAAGAAACTAAGAAAGAGGAAGTTGGGGAGAAAGATGAGTCACATGTTCAATTTGGTGACAAAAATCCATTGCCATCACCTCCACCAACCAATCTATGTGCCTCCGGTTCCCTATCCTCATAGGTTGGTAGAGAGAAAGTTGAGTGACAAGTTCACTAAATTTCTAATGTGATGAAGAGCCTGCAAATCAACATCCCATTCCTTGAGGCTATGTCTCAAATGCCAGCTTATGCTAATTCTTGAAAGAGATCCTCTCCAATAAGCGAAAACTTGAAGATGAGCTTATCTCCTACCTTACCAAGTGAGTGCTCTTGTGCAACGAACTATGCCCAAGAAGCAAAGAGATCCCGGGAGTTTCACCTTGCCGGGAAGATAGGTGATTAGAGCCTAAGGGTGCACTGGCCGATCTGGGAGCAAGTGTCAATTTGATGCCCCTTTCTATTGCAAACACACTAAATTTCCTCTTCATCCTACGCGCAAAACGATTCAATTGGCGGACCGCACTGTGAGAGTCCCTGTGGTGAGTTGGAGGATATACCGATTCAAGTTGGGCATGTGTTTGTACCATGCGACTTTGTGGTGATGGATATGGAGGAAGATCCTGAGACTCCTCTTATTCTGGGAAGAGAAGCTCTAAAGACTTTGGGGCCGTGATAAACTGCAAAAACGACACAATCACGGTTGAGGTAGCTAATGAGCGGGTGGTGTTTGAGTTCTCTAAGACATTGAAGAGACCTATGATGGAAAAATTTGCCGGGTAAGCCTAGTGGAAGATGAGGTAGAGGACGCCATGAGTGTGGATATTCTGGGACGAGTTGTATGCTACTTTACCGACACCCTTAGCTTGGACATGGAAGAGGAACACAAGATGAGGCGTTTGAGGTTCTAGCTACATCATCCACGATAAAGAGGAGTGTTCTAAGCCTCCTCCCAAGGTAGAGTTCAAACCCCTTCCCTCCTCTCTTAGATATGTTTTTCTTGATGATGCATGACTTATCCTGTTATTGTCAATTCGAGTCTTGATGACATTTCTATATCCAAACTGATTGGAATTTTGCAAAAATATAAACATGTCATTGGGTATTCGATTGATGACCTTAAGGCCATTCTCTTGCTATGCATCGTATCCATCTCATCGATAGTAATGCCTCCTCCATCGAGCATCAGAGAAGGCTCAATCCCAACCTCAAAGAGGTTGTGAAAAAGGAGATCTTGAAACTACGTGACGCGGGAATCATCTATGCTATCTCAGATAGCAAGTGGGTGAGCCCGATTCACGTGGTTCCAAAAAAGGAGGCATGACTATAGTTGAGAATGAGAAAGGAGAAACAATCTCAACTAGGACTGTCACTGGGTGGAGAGTCTGTATTGATTACAGAAAACTGAACAAATCCACCCGGAAAGATCATTTCCCCCTTCCCTTCATTGACCAAATGTTGGAGAGGCTTGCTCGTCATTCACACTTCTGTTTTCTCGATGGTTATTCCGGATTCTTTCAAATCCCCATTCATCCGGATGACCAAGAGAAAACCACCTTTACTTGTCCGTATGGGACATTTGCATATCGAAGGATGCCCTTTGGTTTGTGTAATGCCCCATCCACTTTTCAAAGGTGTATGACACAATCTTCTCTGACATGCTAGAAGATTCCATTGAAGTGTTCATGGACGACTTTAGTGTGTGTGGTTCGTCTTTTGACACATGTCTGGTTAATCTTGAATGTGTGTTAAAAAGGTGTCAAGAGACGAACCTGTCTGAATTGGGAGAAGTGTCACTTTATGGTCGAGGAAGGCATTGTCTTGGGCATAAAGTGTCGAAAAAGGGTATTGAGTAGATCCGGCAAAGGTTTCGGTTATTGAGAAGCTTCCGCCACCGAACTCGGTGACGGGAGTTCGTGCTTTCCTTGGACATGCTGGTTTTTACCGCGTTTCATCAAGGATTTCTCTCAAATAGCCAAACCATTGACGAATCTACTTCAAAAATATGTTGATTTTGAGTTTGATGAGTCTTGTACTAAGGCTTTTGAAACTCTTAAAAAGCCCTTACTTCTGCCCCCATTGTGCAAGCTCCGGATTGGAGCTTGCCTTTTGAACTAATGTGCGATGCTAGTGACTTTTCAGTGGGAGTTGTTCTTGGGCAACGCAAGGAAGGGAGGCTTCATGTGATAGCCTATGCAAGTAGGACTCTGGATGATGCTCAACGGAACTATGCAACTACGGAGAAGGAAATGTTGGCCGTGGTCTTTGCTTTGACAAGTTCCGTTCCTACTTGACATGTAATAAGGCGGTGGTGTATACGGATCATTCTGCGGTCCGGTATTTGATGAGTAAGAAGGATGCAAGCCTAGGCTCATTAGGTGGGTGTTGCTTCTTCAGGAGTTTGATTTTAGATGAAAGAGAAGAAGGGGACGGAGAATGTGGTAGCTGACCATCTTTCTCGCCTCCCTCTTGAAATCTGGAGAGATTCCTATCGAGGAAGATTTGAGAGAAGAAGCATTGTTCGCCATTCTGAAAATGAGGTTCCATGGTTCGCGATTATGCAATTATTTGGCTTGTGGGATTGACCTCATGGTTTTATTCCCAACAAAGGAAGCGGTTTTTAAAGAGTTTCAGGTTCTACTGGGATGACCCGCTCCTTTTTAAGAAGTGTGCTGATGGAGTGTTTAGGGGTGTGTCCTAATCATGAGATGACCTCGTTTTGATCATTGCCATACTTTGGCATGTGGAGGGCACGATGGAGCAAGCAAAACTGTTGCTAAGGTGCTCCAATGTGGTATGTTCTGGCCAACATTGCAAAAGGATGCTAGAGAATTTGTGGTGGCTTGTGATAGATGTCAAAGGAGTGGTGGCATCACAAAGCGACAGAGATGCCTCAACAGAACATTCTTGAGGTTGAGCCGTTTGATGTCTGGGGAGTCGACTTTATGGGTCCATTCGTTCCTTCCTGTGGGAATGTTAATTCTTGTTGCGGTCGACTACGTGACCAAAATGGGTTGAAGCCATTGCCTCTCCACCAATGACCATAAGGTAGTACCAAGTCTTGAAGAAGATCATCTTCCCTCGATTTGGGGTCCCCGTGTGTTGATCAGTGATGGCGGTTCACACTTCGCCAAAAAGCAATTAGAAGCACTATTGAAGAAATACGGGGTGAATCACAAAGTAGGTCTTCCTTATCACCCCCAAACCAAGGCCAAGTTGAGGTCTCGAATCGAGAGGTTAAGAACTCCTTGAGAGAGTGGTCAATAGGACACGAAAGGATTGGTCTTTGAAGCTTGATGACCCTTTGGGCTCTTCGCACGGCTTTCAAGACGCCTAGGCACCACTCCCTATCGCCTTGTGTATGGCAAGGTTCATTTGCCGGTTGAGCTAGAGCACAAGGCTTGGTGGGCAGTTAAGGAGCTCAACATGGATCTTCACTTGGCGGGAGAAGCTCGAAAAGAAAGGCTAGTAGAGCTGAAGAACTTCGTTTTACGCTTATGAGAGTTCTAGACTATACAAAGAGCAAACGAAGAAATGGCACGATCACCGGATTCAACAACGAGAATTCCGGGTTGGGGACAAAGTCTTGTTGTTCAACTCAAGACTAAAGCTTTTCCCCGGAAAGTTAAAGTCCAAGTGGTCGGGTCCTTTCTCCGTGTTGAAGACTACTCCATATGGAGCTTATGAAGTTATGGGTGAAAATGGTCCATTTTGGGTAACGGTCAAAGTTGAAGTCTATCATGATTCTCATGCCGTTGGTTCAATTGGTTGCTTGATTCTTCGCTCACCTGAGCGACTCTTATGATGACGTATCCTTTTTAGTCAAGCTAATGACTTAAAACAAGCGCTACACGGGAGACAACCCGTTTCTTTTCTTCCCTTTCTTTTTTTTTTTTTATTTGTTAGTTAGACTTTTATTTATCAGTTAGCCATGAGAGCTACATTGGGATCTGAGTTTTTATGAAAAGTTGAGTGAAATGAGTGTTGGAAAAGAAAGATGTAAAAAACAGACGGGTCAGGTGCTCCCGCACCTTATAGAAGTGCGCCCGCACCAGTCTAAAATTTTTTCGAAAATTTCGACTGGTGCACCCGCACCTTGCTCTAATTCATTTTTGCAAAAAAAAAAACAGAAGGTTTGGTGCTCCCGCACCTCCTCAAGGTGCGCCCGCACCTATAGAAGATTTTCGAGAAAAAAACTATGGTGCGCCCGCACCAAATCCTCCGGAGTTTTTGTAAAAAAATAGAAGACTTTGGTGCGCCCGCACCTCGTATAGGTGCGCCCGCACCAAACGCGTTCAGAAATTTTTTTGCGATTAGTGCGCCCGCACCATCTCCTTCAGAATTTTTTAGAGAAAAACAGGACGGTCTGGTGCGCCCGCACCAAACGAATTCTGAAATTCTTTTTGCGAGTGGTGCGCCCGCACCAAACCCGACTGGGCAGAATCTCGCATTTCCTTTTTTTTTTTCGAGCCTCACTTCTCCTCTTCTCCTCATAATTTTCGAAACACACTCACACTCACTCACTTTCTCTCTCTTCCTCCTCTCTAGATCCGGCCACCACGACACTTTTCCGGCGACTTCCGACGACTTTTATCACCGTAATCTTCATCACCTTCTTCTTCTAACATTCAAGAGCACAAAAATTGGGGTTTTGCAAGGATTTGATTTCTAGGGTTTCAAAATTGGGGATTTTCATCTCCATGTTGGTAACTCTCTTCTACCCTTGCTTTTTCATCAATAATCTAGTAAATTGAACTTCTAGTGTGTTTTCTTTTAGATTGCATGCTTGTTTTCCTTATTTTTTTTGATTATTCATGAACTTTGCTCATATTTGTGTTTGTTGATGTGGTGAACAAGTGCAATTTTATGTGGTTTGTGATAAATTCATCATATTCTGACTTTTTGAGAACTACATTGCATGAATTTCTAGGTGTTGTTGATTCTTGTGCATAATGTGTTGGTTTGGTGAAATTGTCTTGAAAGTCTCTTTGTGTGGTGATATTCTTGCTTGTTAGCAACTTGGTTGCTACTAATTGTGGATTGGCTAGCTAGATTTTAGGATTAGTTTTTGATTTTCTTCCTTTTTGTGTGTTTCTTTGTGTAGTTGTGTCATTGCAACAGATCATCACTCATCCTTCCCTTTTTGCAAAATAAATATTTCTACCACCATGGGAAGAAATAGTGGTGAAGGCTCCTCTAGGTCTAAGCGCGCTAAGACCGGGTCCTCTTCACAAGGACCCTCGTCTAGCTCACCCCCTCCCCTCTATGCTCTAAATTTCCCAATGCCGCTCATAAACAAATTTTCACACAACTTTCTGAGCGCACGCTTCGTCCAACGAAGTTCTATGTCACTACCTGCTTCTACCTTAAATCAATCGATGATAAGGGAATGGCAGGTAATGTCGGGTTATCGGACTTCCTTGTGTCGCGAACCTACTTATGATCAACTACTCTCGAATTTTTGAGTACGTTGAACATAAGTAGGAGGCGACACGGGTGCTCTAACTTTCAGTTTCGTATGTTTAATCAAGCTAGAGCACTCTCTTTGACGAATTTTGTGAGGCATTCGGGATGGATTCTCAGCTCCCTGTGATGCCCCTTTGGGCACCATCTGGCAGGGATACAATGAGCAAGTGGTGGGCTAAGATCACCAACGGACACGACTCCGTTTCGGACGAACTCGTCCAAAGCTCGGAGATCATCCACTTGCTCTCCGTTACTTCCATAGGATGTTGGTTTACACCATCTTTCCTAAACAGGAAGTCGGCAGTTGAGAAGGACGAGCTGCTGGTTCTTTGGTTGGCCACTGACGGGCGCCACCATAGAGCCCGAATTAACTTTGCGCCTCTTCCTAACGACTGCAGGAGATTCGGGGGGCACTACGGTACTGGGGAGATCGTTTGTGGTGGAATGTCACCCGGATAGCGTCCTACCTCGAGTTGGACGATGACCTGGCTCGCTTGGAAGCTAGCGTGCCTACTGTTGGTCAGTCCAACAATTGGATGGTGCGAGTCTGCAGCAGATGAAATTTCTGCGCAATTACCAGAAGGAAAACTGCATTTGGCTTGGGGGGGGCGACCTTATTATTTTATAGGCCGACTTCATCTGGGACTCCCCGCTAACAGTGAAAACCGTTGGTGGGTTCCCCCTCCCTGTCCCCACGGGATGTCCCTGTAGACTGCCTCAGTCCATCCCTACGGAGCATTCCACGCTTCCGAGAGGTCCGAGGCCGACCACGCATTCCTGAGATGAGGTGGCCGAAGCTTCCTCCTCTCAATCCTTCGATATGGGCTCCGTCATGGCGGCTATAGCCCAGATGCAGGCCTCTCAGGAGGCCAATCACCGTGCGGTTACTGCTACTCTTGCCGGTATCCGCACCGACCTCGACCATGTGTCTAGGGTGGCTTGGCGCACTCACCTCGCCAATGTCCACTCCGGACATGAGCCTCCCTTCCCTAACCATCCCCACTATCCTCCTTCTTTCGACCCTCAAGAAGGGCCGTTTGAGGAGCCTTCTTTCCGTCCTTATCCCCACTCGTCTTACTATCCTGATGGGTACTCTGGTGGGTATTTCCCTCCTTACCCCCTCCCGATGGGGTAATGGTGGGAACTATTAGGAGCTTTTCATACCCCCCTCCCTCTCCCTCCTTTTGCAACTCCGAGCGCGGAGTTTTGCTTAAGCTTGGGGACTTGCATGTATGTCTATATCTTTGGGAGTTTTGGGTCATCGATGGTTAGAATTTAGGGGTCTCATTTTTTCGGTATCATTGGTGATTGTTCCTGTCTGTTGGTTTTGACTTCCCCCACCCTGCTGACTTCTCTTCACCTGTACAGCTTTGCTTTGGTAGTTTTGTTTTGCTTTGCATATAAAAAAAAAACATTTCCTCTTTTATTCTTTCTTTCTTTTTTTCTGCATTTAGGATAGCTTGGTTGCATGCATGATTTGTGGCTAAAGTGTTCATGACTTGATTGGAAGACCTTCCTTATATTAGACTTGATGATTTTGGAAGCCCTGTTGTGACTTTAAGCGTCTCTTGAAAACGATAACTTTTGGTAGAGTCTCTTTGAAATTAGGCGAGTTGGATGAATGGATTGCCTTGCCCCTTGTGCGACGAATCCCGAAGGAGGGCCAAGAACCTCGTAAGACTCACTCACAACCCTCACCATTGATCGCCTAACTTGTGACTTGCATTTTAGCTCCCCAAGATTACATAAGACGAGCCTCTAGGAGAATGATTTAGGGCGTTTCTTTTGCTAGTAATAGGAGCTACAAAACCAAAAGCTTGAATACCTGCATAATATTCGCTTCTCAACCCATCTGAGCCTTTCTATCCTATTTTTGCTTAACCCACATAATGAGTCATGGCCAAACTTTCCCCAAAGTGGAGTGCATGTGTAGTTTGTGTTGAGTTAAGTTGTTTTGATATTAAGTCTTGGTTGAAAGTGAGTTAATGTGCTTGTATGATCGCAAAAGTTGAGAAAAAAATTTGTGAAAAAGAAAGACAAAAGAAATAAAAGAAAGAAAGTTCTTATTGTTTGATTTGGTTTATTATTGAAAATGAAAAGAAAGAAAGATCAAATTGATGAGAAAAATGAAAAAGTTCACAAAGTGAAAAAGAAACAAGTGAAATTCAAGGTTATGTGTGAGATTTCTTTAATTGAGAATGTGTTAGGACTAGCTTGGGGGAGTATTTACCCCTAGTTTGTACTCCACTTACCCTTTTTGCACCACATTCCTAGAATATAATCCACACCCCTAACCTAGCCCCGTTACAACCTTAACAAAGTCCCTTTTGACTTCTAGATTGGACTTGATCTATTTAGTAGTGGCGGGCGAGATTTTGTGCAAGTCATGATGAGGGTCATCAAAACGTGGTAGAGGCGAGCAATTATGGTTGAGCATCCCTAGGGAGGAGTCAAACTTGGGTCTTGGAAGTGGAGAAGAGTGAGAAATCATTCTTGGAAAGCTTTCTTTCAAAAAGACTCGGTTGATCGGTGGATTGAGACCTTAGAGTCACTCTTGTGCTTCCTAATCATCTTCCCTCTTGTGTTTGGTTGGTCTCCTAAATCTTGCTATGAACTCATTTAGCTTGCATGTCATTTGTAACCTTGCATTTAGAGCATATAGGTTAGTTTGTTGCATGTTTCCCTTTTCTTTTTATTCTCTTTTCTTCTTCTTTCCTTCATTCTCATTCTTGGTTTACTTGAGGACAAGCAAAACGCTAAGCTTGGGGAGTTTGATAAGTGCGTTCTAACGCACTTTATGACTTCTTTTGGCTTGTTTTGGCTCCCTTTTCCCTTTTCTTCCCTCTTTCTCCTCACTTTTCCCTTCTATTTCATTCACTTGATCATACTTGATCATAGTGACATTTTGCTAGATTTTCGATCTATTTTGATCGAATTTCTAGCACATATGCTTTCACCATGTTTGCTCGTTTTTTATTGCAGGTATGACCCTTTTCGGGGCCGAGTAATGCGAGACATGGCACAGGGAACGAGCTAGAGATGAGAGGAGCATGAGGTGCGCTTGTATGCCCCGCACACGATGGTGCGCCTGCACACGCTACTGGTGCGCCCGCACCATCGACCATTTTCGGAGCAGAAAACAGACGAGATTGGTGCGCCCGCACCAAGCACAAGGTGCGCCCGCACCAACTGCTGGTGCGCCCGCACCAGCTACGGAGCATTCTTACAAAAGACAGAAGACTCAGGTGCGCCCGCACCTCCTTATGGTGCGCCCGCACCGTGCGTTCCGGAAAAAAAATTCGATCATTAAACCCTTTTTCTCTTTTAGTTTTAGACTTACGCTTTATTCTAGTTTTTTACACAACATTCTAGGGTTTTGTATTAGAGAGAAAACACTTTAGTTTTCATTGTGAATTGAGATTAGTGATCATAGTTTGTGATTTCAATACATTCAAGGTACTTTTATTTATTTAATTCAAAGTTTTAGTTTTTATTTCATTCTTCTTGTTTTGTTTATGTTTTGTTATTTAGATCTTCATTCTCTTAGTTTATAATTGCGATTTCCATTAGTTTAATCATTACTCAATCATGTTTAGCCTTAGATTAGTGGTAGATTCATTGTTGAATTGCTTTAACTCCAGTGAGTAGTTTCATAATCTAGGGTTAGGGTGAAAGTATGAATTAGGGTTTTAAATATGTTGTTGATGTGATTGTGATGTTTAGAGAAGTTTATGCATTGATCTTGGTGTTTTAAACCTTAGATAGATATTGATCACATTTATACTTTGGTATTTGATTTCAAAGTTCTTTAATCGAATTTTGAACTCTTTTATCATCCCCAAGAATCAACTTAATTTCTAGGCCAAGATATTGGGTAGAAATTAAGGGATCCTTTATTAGGGTTTTCCGAACTTATTGAATCTCTTAATCAATTGACTAAAGACCATTCGAGAGAGGATTAGTTATTGATTAAGTGTATTCTTGAGGACCATTCGAGAGAGGACTCAAGTAATTTAGAGGGAAACTAAACCTTGCATAATCATCTCCATACATCACAATCGCATTAGCATTCATTGGCTATTCTTATTCATACTAGTAACCTTAACTCTAGTGTCTTTTGTCTGATATTTAAACTCGTGTTATTTGCTTGTTCGTGCTATTAGTTAGATTTAATCGATACCAAAACTCTTTCAAACCCCAAATACCCTTCAATTAGGTAGTCTAGACTTGATAGACTTTAACAAATCCCTATGTCCCTGTGGATTGACCCTTGACTTGCCCTTACTATTCCCTTAGTAATTGCTTGTTAGGACTATAAATATTGTTTGGAAAGCGGTTCTTAGTGCCTTAACGACACAATAAAAACCTCTTATCAGTCACATTTAACATGTCCGTGTCATTTTGCTAGAGATGCTGGAAATCTAATATCAAGGTGACACGATCGTGTCACGCTGCACTTTACAAATCAGTTTGCTATTGATCTCAGTAATCCATGGAAACGCTTGTGTGTCAAATCTGACACGTCCGTGTTGCTTCACTTTTCAGGAAACAAAAACGTTTGATCTTGCAACTGTTTTTGCAATATCAGGTCGACACGACCGTGTCACTTTTGACACGTCCGTGTCAACCTGCTTTTCCGTCGGGATTTTTATTAAGTTTTTTATTGATCTTAATCCAAGACAACACGTCCGTGTCAAAACTTCATTGTTAACTTTGAAGATCTACACTTGGGCTACTTTGGATTGATACATTCAAGTAAAGATTAAGTTTTTCTACTTTTTCTCTCTTTCTTTATTGTTATGTCTTTTAATTTATTACTCAATTGGTTTGTTATTTCAATTATGAGTGAGTAGTTCAATAACCTAGGGTTAAGTTGAATCCTATCAATGTTTAATGCATGAATTCTCCCCAAATCCCAATCTAATGTCATTAATTGTCCTTGCTTGATTGAATTGTATTTATTTTCATTATCATACTAGGGATAGGTGATATTGAATCGAGTCCTTATGTCTTGTTTTCAACGGGAATTGAATCTAGATGGATTGGTTGATTCAACCAAGGGTATGAATATCTCTATGGGAATAAGTAGATAGGATTACTAGAAATTATATTGTGATGATTTGCTTAATGTCTTTTTTCTTGCATGATTTCATGGGAATAGGTTTGATTGCTTGATTAGAGTAGCCATTGGTACTCGAGAGAGGTCTTTGGTATTTTTAGGGATGCATTACTCCTTTTCGACTATTGATTGCGTTATTTGGGATGAGAACTATTCATGTATTACTCCTGCTAGCGGGGATACCCAATTCTAGATTTTATCTTGTGTGCTATTGCTAGTTGTTGTAGTTTAGTGTTAGAATTAGTTAACATCCTTTTCACCATTGTTTGTCACGTGTTTAGTTAAATTGAGTCAAAATACCTAATGTTACCGTTTGTCCCTGTTCGACCTTGACTTACTCTGCTACATTGTTAGGAGGATTACTTAGGATTTATCTTTGTTAGGTGCACGACACGCCTATCAAATTTTGGCGATATTGCCGTGGACTAACAGTATTAGATTAGTTCATCTGTGATGTATTTAGCTATACTTATTTTTGTTCGATCATTGTAACTTCGTTTGTTGTTTGATCTCTTTACTTTTGCGCACTCGTAGCAAGGGTTCACAAGATCTAATTACTCTTTATCGCAAGATCGAAGATACAACAAGGATATTAGGAGGTCAAAGCAGAAAACGACAACAAGAATCAATAATGGGAGACGAGACACCACCAAAGTCTCTACTGGAAACCACCACCACCATTACCAAACCAACTACAATTGCTACACATTTCGAGCTCAAGCCACAGTTCATTCAGTTCATTTCATAGGACTCTTATACGAGAACACCCAAAGAGAGCCCTTCTGATCATTTGGCTAACTTCCTAGAGAAGTGTAATAATTTGAAACTAACAAATGTTTCTGATGATTTGATTCGATATTGTGTTTTTCCTTTTTCTCTCAACGAACCAAAAGAATGGTTGAAAGAAGAAAAAGTGAGTAAGATTGCCACGCGGTCAGATTTGAAAAAGGCCTTTCTCTACAAGTTCTTCCCTCCTATGAGAACTTCAAAGTTCAGAAATGAGATATCTGGTTTTCAACAATATGAATTGGAGTTTATCTATGAGACATGTCAGAGATACAAGGCTTTGCAAAGATAATGTCCACACCATGGTATTCTTGAGTGACTATTGATTCAGACATTTTACAATGGTCTGAAACATGATGTTCGAAGTGCTATTGATGTCGCATCTAGCGATACTTTCATGGCAAAACTTCAGAAGTTGCGAAGACATTGTTGGATGATATGGCTGCCAACAATTATTTGAATGATTGGAGTGTGTCTCGTCGGCCCCTTAAAAGGGGAGGTAAGTATGAAGTTGATGCTATTGCTACTTTATCTAACACTGTGCAGGTTTTGGCAGCTAAGGTTGGCCAACTGAATAGCGGATAAATAGCACCTGTTTGTGAGATTTGTGAAGTGCAATGTCACTCAATGAATGAGTGTCAATACAATACCATGGGAGCGATAATTGAGCAAGCTAATGCCCTCCTAAACACAAACCAAAGACCACAAAACAACCCATACTCAAACACATATAATCTAGGTTGGAAGAATCATCCAAATTTCTCTTACAATAATAACCAACATCAACCTCCACACACAAACTACTCCCACGCACCCGATTTCCAACAAAGGCCACAATTCAACTCATCATCATCATCCTCTCGATCAAACCTTGAGACTATCATGGAGAATTCACTTTCTTCTCAAGCAAATCAAGTTGAATATCAAGCAAAGCAAAATTAATTCTTCAACAAATCTCTCCAACAAATCAATGCTCATAATAAATTGATGGAGAATCAGATGACCCAACTTACCCAACAAATTAGTCATCTCTCAATTGAACCAAATCCTAAGGGGCATATCTATCCATCTCATTGAGGAGCGGTAAAGAATTGCAAGAGCCTACAAAGAAGGTAACTGAGCAAAAGAAAAGTGCAAAAGAGGTTATAGGGTCGAGTGAAGAAGACCAAGGGGAGACGATTTCGGGACATGAAGCTAAGAAGACTGAGAAGCAGGAACCCACTATCATTCCTATTGAACCATACAAGCCACTTGTTTCAATCTCTCAAAGATTGGCACAGGCCAAACTTGAAAAAATGGGAAGTTCCTTGATATGTTGAAGAAGCTGTACATCAACATCCCTTTCTTGGATGCTATATCTGAGATTCCTTCTTATGTTATGTTTTTGAAAGACATGCTCTCAACAAAAGAAAAATTCAAGAAAATGTCATTGTTTCAATAACAACTGAGTATAGTGCTATTTTCCAAAATAAGCTTCCAGAAAAGCAGGGAGCTACTCTATTCCAGTTAAGCTTGGTATATTGCTATCAAGAATGCCTTGTGTGACCTTGGGGCTAGTGTTAGTCTCATGCCTTTGTTAATCTTCAAGAAACTCAACATGGGTGATTGAAACCCACACGCATTTCTCTCCAACTAGCAAACAAAACAGTCAAGTTTTCACTTGGTATCCTTGAAGATGTCCATTTTAGAGTTGGTAAATTCTTCATTCCATGTGATTTTGTTGTCATGGAGATGTAAGAAGATGTACATGTTTCCATCATCCTTGGGAGACCCTTTTTGACCATTGCTAGAGCCATTATTGACATGAAGAAGGGTAAGACCACCTTTAAAGTAGGTGATGAGAAGATGGAGTACACACTCACAAACTCCATGAATTCTCCTTCAATGGAAGAAACTATTTATAAAGTGGATGCTCTTGATGAGGTGATAGAAGCTAAGGCCTTCGGTTTGCAACTTGATGATTTATTACAACGGTCTTGATGGGTAGTGCCGATGGGGAAGAGTGGGAGACCAAGGAATACAAGCGACTTCTAGAGGAGACACGAGCCATTGAATTTTAAAAACCTATTAAGGAGAAATTAAGCTCGGGAGAAACTAAGGAGAGTACTACGCTTCGTAAGGTAGAACTGAAACATTTTCCTTCTAATTTGAAATATGTATTCATGGGTCCCAATGACATTTACCCTATTATTGTTAATGCTGAGATTGATGACATTCAAATTGAAAAACTATTTGTTTTTTTTTTGAGGAAATATAAAAATGTCATCGGGTACACCATTGATGATATTAAGGGCATTAATCCCTCATTTTGCATAAAATCATTCTTGAGGACGAACATGCTTCTTCCATAGAATCTCAACACCGACTTAATCCAAATATGATGGAAGTAGTTAAGAAAGAGGGTTAGTCCTGTACAAGTAGTTCCAAAGAAAGGAGGCATGACCGTTGAGCAAACTCCAACTAGAACTGTGACAGGGTGGCGCATATGCATTGATTATAGGAGATTGAATAGGGTCACCCGAAAAGATTATTCCCCCCTCCATTTCATTGATCAGATGTTAAAAAGGTTGGTAAAACATTCTTTTTTCTGTTTGTTGGATGGATATTCAGGTTTTTTCCAAATCCATATTCATCCAAATGACCAGGAAAAGACTACTTTTACATGTCCTTATGGCACCTTTTCATATCGAATGATGCCATTTGAATTATGTAATGCTCTTGCCACTTTTCAGCGTTGCATGACGGCAATTTTCTTAAGTCTTATTGAAAATTTTATGGAAGTGTTTATGGAGGACTTCTCCGTCTATGAAACATCTTTTGATGTTTGCCTTGCTAATTTACAAAAGGTGTTCCATAGATGTCAAGAAGTCAATTTGATTCTCAATTGGGAAAAATGTCATTTCATGGTGCAACAAGGAGTTGTTTTGGGTCATGTTATCTCTCATTGAGGCATTGAAGTTGACAAAACTAAAATAGAGGTCATTGAGCGTTTAATTACCACCTCCTAACTCTGTTAAAGGAGTAAGGAGTTTTCTTGGTCATGCAGGATACTACCACCGTTTTATAAAGGATTTTTCTAAAATTGCTCGACCTGTAACTGAGCTTTTAGGCAAAGATGTCCCTTTTGTGTTTACGGATGCTTGTACCAAGGCTTTTCACAAGTTAAAGGAAGCTCTTATCTCTGCCCCTATAATTCAATCGCCTGACTGGAATCTCGCTTTTAAAATTATGTGGGATGCTAATGACTACACAGTGGAGGCAATCTTGGGTCAGAGGAAGGATGGCAAGCTTCGTGTCATCTACTATACAAGCAAGACTCTTAATACGACCCAAATGAACTATGCCATAACTGAGAAAGGATTATTAACAGTGGTATATGCTATGGAGAAGTTTTGCTCTTATGTGGTAGGGCCGAAGGTGATAATTCACACTGATCATGTGACACTTAAGTATTTGATGAGCAAGAAAGATGCTAAGCCTCGCTTGATTCAACGGATTTTTTTGCTACAAGAATTTTACTTAGAGATTCGGGACAAGAAGGGAGCAGAAAATGTTGTTGATGATCACCTTTCTCGACTTGTCCTTGACAGTGAAAGTGATGAGGATTTTCCAATTGATGATACCTAGCCTGATGAGCAACTCCTAGCTCTAGCCACTACGGAGATCCCATGGTATATCGATATATCCAATTATTTGGCTAGTGACATTATTCCTCACGGCTACTCATTGCAGCAAAAGAAGAAATTCTTTAAGGAGGTAAGGAGATACTTTTGGGATGATCCCTTTCTTTACAAGTCTTGTGTAGATGGGGTGATTAGAAGGTGTATCCTGGAAACGAGGTATCACATATTATTTACTCGTTGTCATGATTTACCTTGTGGAGGCCATGCTAGTACTAATAAAACTGCAGCGAAAATTCTTCAATGTGGTTTTTATTGGCCTACTTTATTCAAGGATGTGCATCATTATGTGCATTCTTGTGATCGATGTCAAAGGACGAAAAATATTTCCCGTTGAAATGAGATGCATGTCAACACCATCCTCGAAGTGGATATATATGATGTGTGGGGTATGGATTTCATGGGTCCGTTTCCTTCTTCTTATGGGAACAAGTATATTTTGGTTGATGTTGATTATGTCTCCAAATGGGTGGAGGCTTTTGCTTCTCCCACTAATGATGCTTGTGTGGTTAGTATTCAAGAAAACTATTTTCCCTCGCTTTGGCATTCCACGGGTTTTGATTAGTGATAGAGGTAAGCATTTTTCGGAGAATAAATTTGAAGCTATGCTTGAAAAGTATGACGTGCATCATAGGGTGGGACTTCATATCACCCACAAAATAGTGACCAAGTGGAGATTTTCAACCGTGAGATCAATACCATCTTAGAGAAGACGGTTGCGAGAACGCGAAAAGATTGGGCTGCTAAACTTGATGATGCATTATGTGCTTAAAGAACAGCATTGAAAACCCCTATTAATACCACCCCCTATCGCTTTGTTTATGGGAAATCATGTGTTCATCTTGTTGAGTTAGAGCATCGCGCATTTTGGGCTATTAAGAGCCTCAATTTCGATTCTCAAACGGCAGGTAAGAAGAGATCCCTTCAACTTAATGAGCTTGATGAGCATCGACTTGATGTTTATGAGAGTTCTAGATTATTCAAGGAGAAAACTAAGAGATGGCATGACAAAGGCGTTGTGCTAAGAGAGTTCAAGGAAGGAGACTTGGTTCTTCTTTTTAATTTGCATTTGAAGCTATTTCCTGGTAAATTTCGTTCGGCGATGGTCAAGTTTGTAAGGTTTTTCCTTATGGTTCGGGGAACTATGGAACCGCCAAGATGGAACTTTCAAAGGAAATGGTCACATATTGAAGCACTAGCAAGCTGGAGATCCTATTGCTAATAGAGTTGTCATCATACTCTCCATCCCTTCATCTGATTGGTAATTAAGGAGGTCGATTCTAATGACCTTAAAAACTAATGCTTATTGGGAGGCAACACGATTTTCTATCTCTTTCTTTTCTCTTTTCATTTCACTTTAGTTTGTTTTTACTTATTTTTTTTTTTAGAATTTTCATACTTTATTTACTATTCTCATAGTTTCATTTACTAATGTTTTGAAAACAAAAAAAAATTGTGGTTATTTCGTGTTGTGCTGCTACATGTCAAAAACAACACGTCGATGTCGCTCGTAAAAACTGCAGGCAGTAGCTTCTGCTTTGGGGAGAAATAGGTCAACACGGACGTGTCAAAAACGACATGTCTGTGTCACTCGCAAAAACAGCGGGTAATAGTTGTTGTTTTAGCGAGAAGCAGGCCTACACATCCGTGTCGATTTCGATATGTCTGTGTCGACCTGTTGTGCAGTACTTCTTTTAATTCCCGTCTGAAGCTATTTTCTGGTAAACTTCGTTCAGCGGTGGTCGGGTATATTCAAAGTTTATAAGGTTTTTCCTATGGTTCGGGGAACTATGGAACCGCCCAAATGGAACTTTCAAGGAAAATGGTCACAGATTGAAGCACTATCGAGCTGGAGATCCTAATTCCTGATAGAGTTGTCATTATACTCTCCATCCCTTCATCTGATTGATAATTGAGGAGGTCGAGCTAATGACCTTAAAAAACCAACGCTTATTGGGAGGCAACCCAGTTTTCTATCTCTTTCTTTTCTCTTTTCATTCAACTGTAGTTTGTTTTTACTTATTTTTAAAAAAAAATTCATACTTTATTTACTATTCTCATAGTTTCGTTTACTAAACTTTTGAAACAAAAAATATTGTGGGTTTTTCGTGTTGTGCTGCTTCATGTCAACATGAACGTGTTAAAAAAGACACGTCGATGTCGCTCACAAAAACTGCAAGCAGTAGCTTCTGCTGATAAATAGGTCAACACATACGTATCAAAAACGACACGTCCGTGTCACTCGCAAAAACAGCAAGCAGTAGATGTTTTGGCGAGAAGCAGGCCGACACATTCGTGACGACCTGTTGTGTTGTACGTATTTCTTTTAAATTCCCATCTGAAGCTATTTCCTGGTAAACTTCGTTCAGCGGTGGTCGGGTCCATTCAAAGTTTGTAAGGTTTTTCCTTATGGTTGGGGGAAATATGGAACCGCCAAGATGGAACTTTCAAGGGAAACGGTCACAAATTGAAGCACTACCGAGCTAGAAATCCTATTGCTAATAGAGTTGTCATTATACTCTCCATCCATTCATCTTCTTGATAATTGAGGAGGTCGATTTCAATGACCTTAAAGACTAACGCTTATTGGGAGGCAACCCAATTTTCTATCTCTTTCTTTTCTCTTTTCATTTCACTTTAGTTTGTGATTACTTATTTTTTCTAGAATTTTCATACTTTATTTACTATTCTCATATTTTCGTTTACTAACGTTTATATAAAAAATTGTGGTTATTTTGTGTTGTGTTGCTACATGTACGTGTAAAAAACGACACGTGGATGTCGCTCGCAAAAACTGCAGGCAGTAGCTTCTGCTTTGGGGAGAAACAGGTCAACACGGACGTGTCAAAAACGACACGTCCGTGTCACTCGCAAAAGCAGCAGGTAGTAGCTGTTGTTTTGGCGAGAAGCAGGCCTATTTTGACACGTCCGTGTCAACCTGTTGTGCGGTACTTCTTTTTAATTCCCGTCTGAAGTTATTTCCTGGTAAACTTCATTCGGCAGTGGTCAAGTCTATTCAAAGTTTGTAAGGTTTGTCCTATGGTTCCACTAGTGGAAAAAAGACCATCTGATGCGGTCATAACCGGGCTTACTGATGCGGTTTTGGTCCGCATCAGATGGGCCCGCAGCAGGTAACCAAAAAAAACCTATGCGGTTAAAAACCGCATCAGTATAGTAAGAATCTGATGCAGTTATGAATAACCGCATCAGATTGTGTCTTTTGAAAAAAAAAAGTTACGCGCGCCTAACTAAAGGAGGGAAACGAAACCAAAAAGTAATGGAAGCCAAAATGACAGAAAATCACCAAACCATTATAATCTCAAATTACTAAATCACCAAACCAAATGATAGAAAATCAACATATGAAAAGTAGAGAGTGATTTACAAAATCACCAAACCAAAAATTAACAGAAAAAGACAACTAAATTACATTATAATTACAAAAAATACAATAAAAATACAAACAAAATTCCAAAATAATTACAAAAACTTATACAACAATATGGCCAAAAAAATAGAACAAACGAAATTAAAAAATAAAAATAAAGTGAAACCTAGATCTAGAATAAAAATCTCAAAATAACAATGACAATAAAAAATCAGAAATGAAGTCAAAAACTTAAAACTAACCTAATTAGAAACGAAAATAAGAAAGTGGAACGAAAATGAAAATTATAAAAAAAAAAATAAACCCAACCCTAGATCTAGCGACGGTTCGTGAGCGACGGAGGATGATGAAATCGAAGACGGTTCGCTAGCGGTGTTTGTGGACGGTTCGTTGATGAACGTTGAGATCGAAGACGAGCATTGAGATCGACGGTGAAAACGAGAGGAGAGACGAGACGAGAGCGTTGAGGTTTTTTTTTGCGAATTAGGGTTTGGAACTGGCTTTTTTGGTACATGGTGGTTGGATGCGAAAAGGGATCCGTCTCCTCGCCGCTTCAAAAACCGCTTCTACTTGCTCGTGTTCGTCCCCTTCTTTTCGACACTACTTCATGGTGGTTGGCTGGGCCTCGATTTTTGATCAGTGGTTTGTGCTCGCCTTGATGTTGCGTGATTCATCGATGGTTGGTGGATGACGGAGGGAAGAGGAGGGGGTTTAGTAGAGAGGAGAGAGGAAAGGAGGGATTCCAGCCGTGTATGAGAGAGGAGACAGAGAAAAGGAGGGAGATTAATTAGGGTTTCAAATTTATGAGGGAAGGAAGGAGAGAGAGTTCAGATTTATTAGAGGTAAGAAGGTGCGCGTTTTGGGCTTGGTCCATTAAAAAGAGGCGTGCGTTTTTTGGGTTGTTCTTTTGGGTAAGGGAAATATAACCATTTTTCTAATGCGGTCCACAAACTGCATCAGATTTTTAAAAAATCGCAGCAATTTATTTAATCTGATGCAGTCCAGAAGAGGACCGCATCAGATTATTCTGCCAATTTTGCATCTTATTTTTTGGTTGATTTTCGGATTTGGTTTTACAGAAATCGCATCTGTAACTAAGTGACATATAAGGTTTTTTCACAAGTGTTCGGGGAACTAAGAACCGCCAAGATGGAACTTTCAAAGGTAATGGTCACAGATTGAAGCACTACCAAGCTGGAGATCCTATTGTTGGTAGAGTTGTCATCATACTCTCTATCCCTTCATCGGATTGATAATTGAGGAGGTCGAGCTAATGACCTTAAAAACTAATGCTTATTGGGAGGCAAAGTTCTCTATCTCTTTCTTTTCTCTTTTCATTTAACTTTAGTTTGTTTTTACTTATTTTTTTTAAAAAAAATTCTTACTTTATTTACTATTCTCATAGTTTCGTTCACTAACGTTTTGAAAAAAAAAAGGGAAATTCCCACTAGTAACCCTGTACTATGGAACAATTGCAATGGTAAACCGTTTTTCTTTTGAGTTTCAAAAATAATCTTATACTTAGTAATATTATACAACTGTGACATTAATGATGGTTTAATCGTTATTTCAACCATTAGTATTATTAGATTTTTCTTCACTATGATGAAATATTGAAGAACATTTTATTTGTATTAGCTAATGTTGGTTAATCTGGGTTAGGTAAACCAATAATACTAATGGTTGAAGTAACGATTAAACCATCATTAATGTCACAGTTGTATAATATTATTAAGTATAGGGTTATTTTTGAAACTCAAAAGAAACACGGTTTACCATTGCAATTGTTCCATAGTACAGGGTTACCAGTGGGAATTTCCCAAAAAAAATTGAAGCACTACCGAGCTGGAGATCCTATTGGTGGTAGAGTTGTCATCATACTCTCTATCCCTTCATATAATTGATAATTGAGGAGGTCGAGCTAATGACCTTAAAAACTAATGCTTATTGGGAGGCAAAGTTCTCTATCTCTTTCTTTTCTCTTTTCATTTAACTTTATTTTGTTTCTACTTATTTTATTTTAAAAAAATTCGTACTTTATTTACTATTCTCATAGTTTCGTTTACTAATGTTTCGGAAAAAAATTGTGGTTGTTTCGTGTTGTGCTGTTACAGGTTAACATGGACGTGTCAAAACGACACGTCGATGTCGCTCGCATAAACTGCAAGCAGTAGCTTCTGCTTTGGGATAAAGAGGTCAACACGGACGTGTCAAAAACAACACGTCTGTGTCACTCGCAAAAACAGCAGGGAGTAGATGTTGTTTTGGCGAGAAGCAGGCCTACACATCCGTGTCGATTTCGACACATTCGTGTCGACCTGTTGTGCGATACTTCAAACCCAAGGTTGCGTTTCATTTTCTCTCACTCACCTCATAATTTTGAGTACCCTCTCCATTGCTTCTTTTCTCTCTCTCTACACCTTCCTTCATCTTCTCCATACTTCCATTGTTTTCCTCTCTCTCTCCTCACTACTCTTACCAAATTTCTCCATCAACCTTTTCTTGACATTCTTTTTCTATTCTAATGACAATCTCCATTCTTTTTCTTCCATCCTTCTTCAAACCCTAGAAATGGAATTGAAGAAACTTTATGTTGAGTCAATTGGAGCCCCTTTGGTCACTCAATCACCTTCACTAGCACAAATTGGAAGCAAGGAACGTTCATTACGGAATTTACTCCCACGACATTGTTGGTAACATCTCTCTTTTCTCACTACCTAGTCAAATTGCGATTTTACCTCCGTTGTTGAGTACTAATTATTTGTGCTATTTGCAAATTACTTGGATATAGGGTTTTTTGTGCTATTTGTGATTTGCTCTTTAGTGATCTTTGTGATTTCCTATTGAGTGTTATTTGTGGCTTGATCCTAGATTGGTGGTGCTATTGTGAATTGGTTGTTTTTTTTATTGTGGTTTGTTTTAACCCTTTGCTTGCAAATTGCTTGTTCAACCATGGGTCCTAAACCTAGGAGAAACGAACCCCAAAACACTTCCACCACAAATCAACGCAATCGCTCCCCACCACCTCCTCCACCACCCTTGGCTCCCTCAATTGTTGAGACTTATGGTATAACCTTTACCAACCCGAATCATATGTAAAACTACATGTGCATCTCATGTCACCGCCTTAGGCCTACCCGTTTCTTTGACTCGATCGCGGTAGCAGCCTTAGGTATTGAGAAGGATGTCCGACAATTATTTCACTCCATGGGTTGGGATAATTGGCTAAATCTTCATTCCCCGACCTATGAGTTCTTTTCTACATTGCATGTGCATAGGAGCATAGATAAGTCCCTTCGGAAGCTTTCCATCCAAATGATGGGCAATCACTATATCCTTTTTATTAAGCAAGTCTTAGAGGCTTTTGGTTTTCCTAGAGGCGGTCAAATCGGCCCCCATCACTCCTATTCTCGCTAGTTTAATTCAGGATACTTTTGGCGCCTCCTTATATCCCAGTTCACTTATAACCCTCAGTCTTCTAAGGCCACCGGGATGATCAACCTGGGCTTTCGTTATGTTCATCGAATACTTGCTAGTACATTGTTTGCTGGGGGGGAAAGTTTCGGGGTTGTTTCTTGAGGGACTAGATTTCTTATGGCATATGGCTCAGGGGGGATTGTCGTCTTGTTCCCTCTATGTGGCTCCTGGACCATTTGGATGATGTTAGAAATGGTATGGGGAGATTACCATAGGGGGTCTGATTTCTATCCTTGCAATATATCTTGGCTATGATCTTTCTAACTAGACAGTTGTACCCAGAGAGACGTGTCTTAATTTATGCTCTCTCCGCGCTATGCACTGGATAGCCGAGTAGGATAACAACTTTGGGTATGTTTGGTTGGTCAGTCAGTGACCCTATGCATATCTTCCTAACCCAGAGGCGACTGTGATCTACCTCCCGGAGAACTGGATCTTTCAGCCCGACTTTGAGTGGCAACCGGTTGTTGATCCTCATAGAGATCCCATGGATGAGGATCCGGGTGCCGCCACCCCCAGTGCTGCTTATGTTCCATTCTCATCCTCTTCTTATGTGGAGCAACATCTAGCCTCTCTGTAGAGTGGTTTTAGTGATCTATGCTTATAAGTCCAGTCTCACAGGTATAATGTCCAAAATTTCGCTCTGTCTAACATTGCTATTGATGCCCATCTTCAGTCTCCACAGGGTAGCTATGATACGATGGTATTTGAGTTCTAGGGTTTTCGTTCTGATTTCCAAAGCTGGAATCGCCATGCTGGATGGTCCCCGGTAGTTCTGGTACCTTTCCTCCTCCTCCACCTTCGTTTTGTTTCTCCCCTCTCCTTGTCACATTGAGGACATATTGACATGCTAGCTTGGGGAAGGTGCTCTACTCTTCATCTCTTGTACATTATAGGTTTTTTAAAATCTTTGGCATGCTAATTTTTGCATTTTAGGTTGCATTTAGGATTGCTTTCTGCTGATAGTACACAATAAGCTTGGCTCTATGTGAAGTCTAAGCATGATTTGAATAGCTTTAAACTATTTTTGATCTCCCCTTGCTTGTTATGATTTGATTGGTTTGTGGTAAGACGGTTTGATCCTTCCAAGGGACTTGACTATACTTGGTAGCCAAAAATCTACCTAGTGAGGTTATTTAAGCCTAATGGACTAACATCTTTTTAGTCCCTCTTTTCATGTGTGATGCTCTTCCTTGGCTATTATTCTCTAGAAATTGCATTGATATTCCTCAAGACCGCATTGACTTGTTTATGTATTGAATATGATTGAGGCAATTGTTGTTTTCTAAGCTACATATCCAAATGCCACCTACATTGAATACTCCCTTTTTATCACCCCTTTGAGCCTAGCCTGTTTCTTTTCATTAATATCATCTTTAACCCTTTACCTTGTCCTACCTAGAGGATTGTGAAGCTATATTGATGAAGGTAAGTGTGAAATTGGAGATATTTTGTGGTGTTTGAGGTGATATAATGCTTGTTTGGAACACATGATCTGGAGTTCACCTTCTCATAGTTACTTTCTTTGAAACTCTTATTGATTTCCTCTTGTAGATGTTTGTTAAATCCTTTATTGAAATAAACAAGAAAAAAACAAGAAACAAAGAAAACAAAAGAAAGATTGTGATTTATGTCTTTAGTGGGCTATAAAAAGAAATTTGAGTTTATAGTTAAGGAGTTGTGAATTAGCTAATGAGAAAAAGAAAATGAAGTGAAATAAATTAAAATGTGTGTGTTTGGGGTCTAGTAATGGTTGTCAAAGGTGTTTGAAAAAAAAAGTTTCACTTTCCCCTTTTGAGCACCACTTTTCTAGAACTTCCCACACCCATACCTTAAGCCTTCATTACAACCCTGATAAAGCCCTTATGATTCTTTGCATATAACGTAGTCCCGTAACGGTGGAAATTGAGAAGATGTGCAAGTTCATAGTAGGATATAGTCAATGAAATGGAGCTTTAAGCGATTATTTGACCCTTTCATACACATGAGTGTTGTGTGCACGACTAGAGTGAGGGTTATTATGTATGGTCAAAGCAAACTTGGGGGAGCAAAGTGGTAAGATTATTGGTTGTCAAGTTTTGTGTTTATTCACTTGTTGTGTGCGTGCTTGAAGAGTTTTGTCTTACTTTTCCCTATGTTTCATGTTGGAATAATGCTTGAGGGCAAGCATTTACATAGCTTGAGGGAGTTTGATAAGTCAATAATGCTTCATATTTTAGGTGCATTTTCAAGTCTTTTTTAGCTTAGTTGAGCATTTAGGACTAACTCTTGCATAATTAATTTGGCCCCTTTTAATTCCATGTTACTTCACGAGGTATTCTGTGGTGTTTGAGTTAATTTTCAAGCCTGATATATTATGGCGAGTTGGGGATGGTGTGGACATGAAGATGGGTTGAAGCAGGTCAACACGGGTGTGTCGCATTTGACACGTCAGTGTCATTTCGCTGGAGCTGCTGGAAGTCTAATTTCAAGGTGTCACGTTCATGTCACGCTACACTTTACAAAACAGTTTGCTACTGATCTCAGTAATCCAGAGCAACACGTCCACGTCAAATCTAACATGTTTGTGTTGCTCCACTTTTCCGGAAACAGAAACGTTTGATCTTGCGACTGTTTTTGTATTATCGAGTCGACATGTCCATTTCGACCGGCTTTTCCGTCGGTATTTTCATTAAGTTTATTTTATTATTTTAGGAAACTATACATACTTTCTTAGTAATATTATTTCGGCACTTAAGTTTTATTATTCCTTTTTTAGAGATCTTTTGAGAGAAAAACTTCATTGTTAACTTTGAAGATCTACACTTTGACTACTTCGGATTGATTCATTCAAGTCAAGATTAAGTTTTTCTAATTTTTCTCTCTTCCTTGATTGTTATGTCTTTTAAATTATTACTCAATTGCTTCGTTATTTCAATTATGAGTGAGTAGTTCCATAATCTAGGTTAAGTTGAACGATATCAATGTTTAATGCATGAATCACTAGTACAGAATAGACGATTTGCGTCGGATGCGAGGCGCCTATTTGTGTCAAACATGGGTCCGACGTCACAGGCCTCGACGCAGATCAGGATACAGGATCTGCGTCGAACAACCATGCGACGCAGTTAATCGACTATCTGCGTCGGACCCAACCAACCATGCGACGCAGATGACTCCTCGCGTGCCCCGTAAGGGCAAAACACTCATCTGCATCACACTTTACTCTTCATGCGACACAGATGGCCAAGCCAGCGGCCCAACCTCAATCATCTGCTTCGCATGAAGAGTAAGTGCGACGCACATGGCCAAGCCAGCAGCCCAACCTCACTCATCTGTGTCTCATGCGGAGCTATGTGTGACGCAGATGAGGCTTATCAACCCATGAATTTCACTCTTTTGTTTTATCAAATCTCAAAAAGAAAAAAAAATCAAGTAACTACAAGAAAATCGAGCAAGAAATTCGAGAAAGCAACTTAATTTCATTAAAAGAATGTAATTTACACATTAGAATTTCACCATATCTAAAAAAAATAAATTAAAAGTAACCTACAACAATAGAAACTTCCTAAAAAATAAAAAAACTAAACCTAAATTATGGAACCTTTGAAAATCTCATTCTTTAACTTTGCACTGCTGTAGACTTCTTGAAAATCTAATACAAATAGCGAGTAAACCCATAAGTTAACTAAACAGCACTAGAATTAAAATTCTACCAAAATCAAAATCAACAAAAAGAGGAAAGGGAAATAGAATCAAAGTTGAAGATATCACTGAAATTCGTTGGAGAAGGAGATTCGTTGGCTGTACTAAGGGATTATTTTGAAGGAGATTCGTTGTTTGCTGTACTAAGGCACGAAGAAGCCGATAAGTGATTGTACTCAAGATCTTCAATTCGTTAAAGAAGGAGATTCGTTCGTTGTGCTAAGGGATTCGTTGAAGGAGATTCCTTGTTCGTTGTATTAAGGCACGAAGAAGCCGTAAAGCGATTGTACTCAAGATCTTCAGTTCGTTGAAGAAGGAGTTTCAGATGATAGGAGGGACTAAGGGAGATGGAGCGGCGCGACGGTTAAGAGTGGAAGAAGGAGAGAGCGGGGGGAGAGAGAGATGGAGGGTGTAAGGTTAGGGTTTGAGGGTTTGAAAAGTAGAGAGAGACATAAGGTTGGGTTTGAGATTTGAAAGAAGGAACGATGTGCATTAGATGGGCTTTACATTCGACGCACATTGTTAGTTCCTCTTATAAATGGGCATGTTTTGTGTCGAATGCACAATAGGTACGATGCACATGACTTATAATTTGCGTCGGACCTCCTTAGTATCCGACGCAAATGACGTTTCTGTGTCGGTGTTCCAGTTTTGCGACGCAATTCAAGAGACGCAAAACGTCTATAATGTACTAGTGATAATTCTCCCCAAATCCCAATCTAATGTGACTAATTCTCCTCGCTTGATTGAATTGTATTTATTTTCATTATCATACTAGGGATAGGTGATATTAAATTGAGTTCTTATGTCTTGTTTTCAATGGGAATTGTATCTAGATGGATTGGTTGATTCACTCAAGGGTATGAATATCTCTATGGAAATAAGTAGATAATTACTAGGAAATTATTGTGATGCTTTGCTTAATGTCTCTTTTCTTGCATGATTCCATGGGAATGGGTTTGATTGCTTGATTAGAGTAACCATTGGTACCTGGAAAAGATTTTTGGTATTTTTAGGGTGCATTACTCCTTTTAGACTATTGATTGCGTTTGGGATGAGAACTATTCATGTAATACTCGTGCTAGTGGGGATACTTGATTCTAGATTTTATCTCGTGTGATATTGCTAGTGATTATAGCTTAGTGTTAGAATTAGTTAACATCTTTTTCACCATTGTTTGTCACATGTTTATAGAGGTGATCATTTTGGCCCGACCCGGTTGGATTTTTTTTGGGCTTTGGGCAAGCCAAAAACGAATTTTTATTCTATTTTTTGTCCCGACCCGTTTTGGCCCGCAAAAGCCCGCTAATTTAGGCCCGAAATAGCGGGATTTGGACACAAAAATTCGGCCCGAATTTAGGCCCGACCCGACCAATGGGCAAAACTTTTTTGCCGCGGCCCGGCCCATGATCACCTCTACATGTTTGGTTAAATTGAGTTAAGATACCTAGTGTTAGGCACCGTTTGTCTCTGTTGATTCGACCTTGACTTACCTTGAAGATTAATTAAGATTTATCTTTGTTAAGTGTGTGACACGCCTATCAAAGTACAAAAAGCCTTACATGATATGGATCCCATGGTATGAAGTTTAACTTTAATGATCAATAAAATCTTCAAAAGTTTCAACCAACCATGAAAAATTATTTACAAACAAAAGACTAAAGTTTGGCTAAAAGGGATTACTTAGAAATGAAAGGGAGACCAATTCATACCTGAACCAGCACTTGATCACTAAAATAGGTAAATTTGCCAAGTTGGTACGTCAATGCGACCCAGTCTCCAAAAGCCCTAAAATTAATAATGACACAACATATAAGCTATAATTGCATCAAATGCTATGTTGAAACACGGGAGAAAGATAAGCCCAATCTCCTAATAATGATTTAAGTTATATATCAGTTAGCCATCAATGTAAGAAAAGTTACATAGTACACGTCTATGAAACCATCAACAAAAACAACTTCAGATGTTCATTGACAAATAGTATGAGATAATGAGATCTACACAAAATATTAAGGTACCCCAGATTTTTACACTTTACAATCTTATTAACCCTTTAATATAACAATGTACTCTCTAAAATATTAGTTGCTCCATTTTTTGAGTACAAAAAGACAAGGAAAACTGTAGTTAATAATAAGCACTTTTTTGAGAAATTCGGTAGTTAATTTCTTCTTTATCACCCAGTACTCAAGACTCGGCAATATTCACACTCTTATAAATCCATATCTCCTCGTTTGGTTTTGGTAGTATGTTAACCATTACATTTACTTGACGGTAACCCAAAGTCCCAAACCGCCCCCCCCCCCCAAAAAAAATTTTATTCTCCAAATAAGAGTAACAAAATCCTTTTCATTCATTTTACAAGTGATTCCTTTCTATTGTTGAACCAAACACCTAATAAAATAAACAACTATCGTTATCATTTCTGCCTTTCACTTAATTCCATTCCCTTTTCCATTCCTCTATTTGAACCAAACGCTCATAAAAAGTATCATACCTCCAGGCTCCAAGAACCCTACCAACAACAAACATAGCAAATTTTTTTTGCAAATACAAAAGTAGCTAATTAAACACTCTAAAGAGAAACGTATAAGCACAGTAGTACAAAATATTACAAATTCTATTTCTAAAAAAAATACTAGTATTACTTATCTCTATTATATAAGAGAAGGGGGAGGAAGATGATGTCCTCCTTTGAAAATACTAAATTATCCTTAATGATTTAATTAATGGAATTAAAAAATTACAAAAGAAAATCATTTGAAAATCAGTTCTCATTTCAATTTGTCATTCTAAACAAGTTTAAAATGGTATATGCATCAAATACTTCAATCAAAAAATTAAATGGACAAAACATCTATACCTTTTTTATAAGAAAAGATGATATACATGACGTGCACATGAAAAAAAGTGGATAAGGAACCCCTCAACCCGAACCTAACCCATTTCATAAAGATGTTGAAAAACTCGATCTAATCAGACATATTTAATAAACAAGTAACTCGTACAACCCGTCCAACCCATTTAAACATAGTTATTATTGTATTAGAAAATAAATATTTTCTTAGAAAATTAAATGAGCAAGTTCACTATTGAAATTATGTTTATAGTTTTTTTGGATAATCATGACCTATTTTAGCGTGGAATTTTCTCTTTTTTATTGCCAAATTTTAAACTTACCAATATACCTTTTCAAGAATTTGTATATGTATAAGTTAACAAGCTCAAAGCATATCATTTTTGGAAATACTACATGGTGGCCTCTTACTTTGGGTTTTTCTAGTTGGTGGCAGGTCAAAAAAAATTTATATCAAGTGACTTCCTAATTTGGCTAATTGTACCTAATGGCCTTAATTCACTCAAAAACTAACTCATTATCTAAAGTAAATTTACTAATCTACCCGGCCCCTCTACTAATCCCCCCATTTTCTCTTAAAACTCCAGCCTTACAAGATCAAGTGTTTTGTTTTTAATTCTGAGTGCAAAAGAGGGAAGACAACAAAAAGATAGAACTAGCAAAAGTTGTTGTGGCTCAAATTCTTACACGAGTAACAAAGCTTCAAACAAATAACATGTATCGTTTTGATAATCCCACAAATTCTTTAATGAACCAAAAAAATAAACTAAAATAAATTTTTTTCAAGCTTTCTTCGCTGTTAAAGATTCATCAATGAAGGCTTTAGAGCAACTAATTAATCCTTTGTCTTTGACTACTTCCATCTCTAACCCCCTTTCCTTTCAATTCTCCCACAATCCAGGTTTAATTTTTTTATCTCTCTCTGAAATTCATAAGATTTCAAGCCCTTTTTGTTTTAATTTTTGTCAAATTTTTACACGGTTTTGAGGTCAGAAAATTCAGTCTATTATGTCTCAGCAAAGAAAATGGGTCTGACCCTTCTCATAAGGTGCTGCATTTCTCATAAATCTTTAATTACAAGTTAATAATTTTATTTAGACAACACTTTGTAAGAATTTTGGTTATATTTACAGAGAAAGTACTTATTCTTTTTTTTACTGTTTATTCATAGGACAATCGCATGGTTGTATCAATAACAGGGGATACTAAGGAGTGTCTGATGCCTAATTTTATTTGCATCAAATCATTGATGATGATAATCCGACGGCAAGAATTGATCTTAATGATGTTGTGAACTGTGAAGGAGGGAGATGAAGCCTTGCTACTGAGTTTATTGCTTATACTTGTGAAGTTGTGATGAATAGCCTTGTATGCACGCGATGCGTGCGAAAATATGTAGAAAAATCAAATAATTACTAATTGCATCTAATAAATTAAGAATTTTTAAATTTTTAATCAGTAAATCAATTAGATATTCCTAAAAAATTTCGAAAATTTAGTTGAGAGCGAGGCAAGTAATTGATTGTGTTGTAGGATTTTTTTTGTGTTGTGCCTTTTATTTATTTAATTTAACTTATTATGAATTACATTTTTTTTCTATCTTTCTTTTTGTTTCCAAATTTTAACCTTTTCCAACTTATGGCAGACTGAAGAAAAATAATATATAAATCCTTATAGAATAAGTAAAAAATAAAAAAAAAGACAACTTAGTTTGGAATTGGAGTATAAGTCTGTAACTAATTTTTTTGGGGTGCTAGTGGAGGCCAAGTCCCACCATCACTTGAAATTGGGACACAAACACAACACCATGAAATGGATTCAGCCATCAAGCAAAATAGGGAGTAAGCAACAGCTAAAAGCTCACTTGAACTGATCCCACGCAAGAATAGATTATGAAGGTGTTGTATACAATTTCTCCAAAAGTACAACCTTTCTTTTGTCAACTAATGTTGTATACACTCTCATGCATCTTCCTCTCTCGCTCCTCCCTTCCATTCTTTCCTCCACCAACCACCTTCCCGTCGCCTATGTGTCTACTCTTTCAATTAAAATCAATGAGAGAATTGAAGGAAGCAGGAAGGAAAAATTGCAGAAAAAAAAGAAATTTTGGATTGCAAATGAGGAGGTGAGTATGAAAGATCATCATTTTCTTATTTGCATGCGAGTAAACCACAAATCTTTTCTGACAGTGTCGATTTTGATGGCGACGAAGAGCTTGAAAAGGAGGATCCCTTGAACGATTCCGAGAAAACCCTTGAAACAGGAGATGGAGATCCTATGGCGAAGAGAATGATCCTGATTGAGAAGCAAAATCGACGCTTGATGAAACTTATGTCCCAACTCCCAGGAGCACCAACACCCGGCATTGTTGAGCATCGTGATGGCTATGCACCCCCAAAAAAGCTCAACCTGCATGTCCTCGTCGCCACGTATGATGGTTCAATCGATCCCGGTGAGCATATCGCCGAATATAAGCAGCAAATATGGCAAGCGTCCATCCCCTGGCATCTCGTGGAAGCCTGCATGTGCAAATCTTTCGGAGCCACGTTGACCGACCTCGCTCTCAAATGGCTCGGATCCCTCAAGCCACGAAGCATCAACAACTTCTCCACCTTGGTCAACAAGTTCTACAATAAATTCGAAGGCAGCCGCAGCTTGGACAAGCAGACCAGTGATTTATATGGCGTCGTGCAAGGACCAAGAGAATCCGTCCACAATTATCATAATCGCTTTAACAAAGAAATGATTAGCATTGAAGACCTTGACACTAAAACCGCTATTGAATGTTTCAGGTTAGGATTGATTATCCGATCAAAGTTGTACAATCGCTTGACAAAGTATATGTGCCAGACATTCGAAGAAGTTAAAGCCCGAGCACTGGCGCAAATGCGTATGGAAGAAGACGACGATATCCTCAACACCGTTTCTACTCGTAACGCACTAGAGAGTTCTGGCGATCGCAAATCTTACACCCCAAAGAAGTGCAATTGGTGAAGCCATCCTTACAACCAGTCTGGTCAAGTACTGATGTTGTTGACAATGTAGGAACTGACGCAAAGACAGAGCAACCATCCTATCCCGACCTTGAATCTTATGGATTCTCTGTCGATATCGGAAGCATAGTAAATGCATTGACCAAGATCGAAGCGCTTGTTCGTTGGCCGCGAAAGAGTTATCGCCCGGACGCATAAAACGATCAATCAAAATGGTGTTAATACCATCACGACCATGGTCATAAGACGGAAGAATGTATTGCGCTGCGCCGTGAAGTTGCATTCACGCTCGACAAACGCTATCTGCAAGATCTGCTAAGCGACAAAGGAAAAGCTTCCTTTGAAAGGAATCCAGCAAAATCTATTCCACCTACATCTTCGACACATGTCAAGGTAATCAACGTGATCTAAGGTGGATCTGATGTATGTGGACTAACGTATTTTGTAGCCAAAAGGCTAGCCAGAGAGGGACCCCCTCGTCCATCGTTCCTAAATATTGCAGGTGTGAAGCGGAGTGCAAACTAGAAGCGATGGCAATCACCTTTGACGATGTATACGACGCGGAACATCACAAAGGCTTGGTTATCTCTTTACCCGTCAGCAATTGCCTGTTGCAACGCGTGCTAGTTGATGGAGGAAGCTCATCCAACATAATCATTAAGAGCGCCCTCGAAGCTATGGGTTTATGTGAGAAAGATATAACTAAAAAGTTTACTGTCTTAGTTGGTTTCAGCGAAAAGGCCCAGCACACTGTCGGAGAAATCACGCTGCCAACCCTGGCCAAAGGTGTCAACTTGCCAACCAGGTTCAATGTCATAGACTGCCCGTCCGCCTATAATATCATTCTCGGGACGCCATGGATTCACAAAATAAAGGTCTTCCTATCAACATATCATCAGACGCTAAAGTTCCCCACTAATAGGGTGTCCACGAGATAAAAGGTGAACAGAGATCCACTAGAGGTGATCATGGGCCGGGCCGGGTTCGGGCCGGGATGCGGCCAAAAAAATTTGCCCAATGGTCGGGCCGGGCCTAAATTGCGGGCCGATTTTTTGTGTCCAAAGCCCGCTATTTCGGGCCTAAATTAGCGGGCTTTTGCGGGTCAAAACGGGTCGGGACAAATTATAGACTAAAAAGTCGTTTTTAGCTTGCCCAAAGCCCGCCAAAGCAAAAAAAAAAAAAACGACCGGGCCCGGCCCGACCCGCGGGCCAAAAAATTCAGCCCAAAACCCGGCCCAAAAACGGGTCGGGCCGGGCCAAAATGATCACCTCCAAGATCCACACGAGAATACTATAGCTCATCACTCAAACTGCCAAAAGCGTCAATATGGAGATTAACGGATGGATCCACGCCCGATGCACCCGACGAACAAGATGTAGACGAAGTGGTGCTTGATCTGATCTTTCCAGATCATGTCGTTCGAATTGGAATGACACTGTCGCATGAAATGCGCAACCAGGTAATTAATTTTTTTGAAAGCTAACAAATACTGCTTTGCTTGGTCCCACAAAGACATGACATGTATCAGTCCCGACGTCATCACGCATAAGCTCAATTTCGACCCAGAGCACAAGCCTGTCAAGCAGAAGCGACGAAGGTTTGCACCAGAGCGCAATCAAATCATCAACGACGAAGTGCAGAAACTGATCGACGCGGGTAAGGTGCGTGAGGTAAAGTATCCGGATTGGCTAGCTAACGTCGTGGTCGTAAGCAAGACGAATGGTAAATGGAGGGTCTGCATCGATTTCACGGACCTCGACAAGGCTTGTCCAAGGATCCATTTCCCCTTCCACATATAGACGATATGGTCGATGCCACGACAAGGCATGAGCTCCCCACGTTTATGGATGCATATTCTGGCTACAACCAAATCCTGATGCACCCTAACGATCAAGAAAAAACGGCATTTGTCACTGATAAAGGTATTTATTATTACAAAGTTATGCCATTTGGACTAAAAAATGGAGGTGCGACGTACCAGCGTTTGGTCAATCAAATGTTCAAGGACTAGTTAGGCGATACTATAGAAGTGTACATTGACGACATGCTTGTGAAGTCAAAGCAGGCGAAGGATCATGTTCAACACCTTTCAGAAGCCTTCGACGTCCTTCGCAAATATGGTATGAAACTAAACCCTATTAAATGCACATTTGGAGTTGTTGTAGGAAAATTTTTGGGTTGTCATGACGCATCGGGTAATTGAAGCCAATGCTGATCAAACTAAAGCTCTAATCAACATTCAATCTCCAAGAAATGTTAAGAAAGTGCAAAAGCTAACTGGACGCTCGTTGCCCTGAATCGCTTCATATCTAGGTCATTTGTTCTACGATGTGTAGCGCAAGAACAAAGGTTTCGTCTGGACTCAAAAGCCTGAAGACGCATTGCAAGCGGTCAAGCAATACCTCGCTCCCCCTCTGTTGTTGTCAAAACTCTGCGACAATGAGACTCTGCAGCTCTACTTGGCAGTCAGCAACACATCTGTCAGCGTCGTCCTGACGCAAGAAGTAGAAAGTCAGAAGCTTCCAATTTATTACGTCGATATGTCTCTGTTAGACTCATATACCAGGTATTCGTCCTTAGATCAACTCATTTTAGCCTTAGTCACTGTTATTAAAAAACTAAGACATTATTTTGAAACTCACACTATTGTCGTTATGACTCATTATCTGATAAAGTCTGTTTTGCGACGACCCGATTTAACAGGTCACATGAGCAAGTGGGCGATAGAACTCTGTGGCTATGACATCCAGTCTCTTCCTAGGACAACAATCAAGTCGCAAGCGTTAGCCGATTTTGTGGCTGACTATAGCCCAGAGCTAGAGAAACTAGCAGAAGATGAAGTCGCCCAAATTAATCATGTTAACCATGATGCTTGGACCTTATTTGTTGACGGTCAGTCCTAACTTTCGTGGTGCAGGTCTAAGTATTATGTTAAAGTCGCCACGAGGGGACAAGATAGTACGAGCCATATGATGCGAGTTTAAAGCGACAAATAATGAGGCTAAATACGAAGCATTAATAGCAGGGATGACCTTATCAAGCGACTTGGGGGCAAAAGCATTGAAAGTTTACAGCGATTCATTATTGATAGTCATCAAATCAAGGGCGAATTTGCAGGAAAGGACTCCAAGATGACGTTGTACCTAGAAATAGCTCAAGAAAAGAGTAACCATTCGATATTTTGCAGATCCTAAGGGACCAAAATACTCAAGCAGACACGCTAGCTAATCTCGGATCTTCCCTAAGAGATGTATCCTTCACTTCTGTTCCCATCGTCCACTTAGCAACTCCAACAATAACCAAAGACGCTAATAATTATGTCGCTACAACGCAAAAGTGCGTCCAACTTGACGAAGAGGATAACCTTGCTGCTTGCGACAACGACCTAAACCCTGCTGGCGATGACGCAATGACTGACAATCTTATCGATGAGTGGGTAAGTATTAGTCGGACAAAACCATTTTACAGTTACCTTACAAACGACATATTCAGATAAAGCATAAACGCGCAGAATTCGTTTCTAGGTGTCAAGATACGTCATCATTCAAGGGGTGTTGTTGAAGAAGTTAGTCGCAGGTACTTACTTGTGTTGCTTAGAAAAGAGTCGGTGGGACAAAGTCTTGGAAGATCTTCATGAAGGGACATGCGAAAACCATTCAGGAGGACGCAATGTTTCCAGTAGAGCGTTACGTATGGCTTATTACTGGCCAACAATGAAGTAGGACGTTATCAGGTATGTTACCAAATGCAACAGTTGTCAACGACACGCATGTATGACGCATAAACCTTGTGATGTTTTGCATCCTTCTTTAACTCCATGGACTTTCATGAAGTGGGCAATGGATATAGTTGGTAAATTATCTCCAGTCCCATGAAGGTCTTTATGTTAGCAATAACCGACTATTTTTCTAAGTGAATAGAAGCATACTCCTTTCAGCAAGTACGGGATAAGGAAGTTATTTCATTTATATATACTGACATTATTTGGAGGTTTGGTATGCCATCTAAAATAATATGCAACAATGGGTCGCAGTTTATTAGCGACAAGACGAAACACTTCTATGACGAATGGAACATTACATTATTGATGTCAATGCCTAGATATCTACAAGCTAATGGACAAGCTGAATCCAGCAACAAGACAGTCATTGACACGTTAAAGAAACGACTTACTGCAAAGAAAGCAAAATGGGCATAAGCGTTACCATCTATCCTATGGGTAAATCGCACAACGCCACGCACCGCGACTAGACAAACACCATTCTCGTTGGTCTACAGATGTGTAGCTGTCTTGCGAGCTGAGGTAAGTGTCCCAACTGCTAGATATGGTTTAATGACAGAGCTGCAGAATCGCGACGAGCTCTTCAACGACCTGGATACTACAGAAGAACTCCAAGACGTAGCCCTGGTACGCATGGCATCCCAACAACAAATCGTGGCAAGAAGTTTCAATAAAAACGTCCAAGCCAAATCGTTTGTCAAAGGTGACTGGCTCCTAAGAAAAGTATTTCAAAATACACAAGAGCTCAATGTTGGTAAGTTAGGAACCTAAGTGGGAAGGACCCTACCAAATTAGTAAAGTCGTGGGCAATAGTGCCTACCAACTGACCCGACGCGGCGGAGGCCTGGTGCCACGTAGCTGGAATGCCGCTCACCTTAAAAGATACTTCTTTTAGCTAAGTAATCTATGATGTTTTGTTTTATTTCCGTTCATAGAAAATAAACGACAAAATTGTCATGTCGGTGTCGCTGACGGCCACCGACATTATTTCACTATGTGTTGTTTTTTCAGGATGTTTTATTTACCGTTGTACAAATAACGTTGCAACATTATAATGACGCGACGAATGATTATTTACTTCTCCTAGCTCAATACACTAGTAGAATAATTGCTTATTGCTGCGGTTTTACACATACACAGCAATATATCATGTAAAAATAAAAAGAAAAATATAAAATAACCATATTGCTGCAGTTTCGACCGAAAACCGCGGCATTATGGTTTAAACGGAAATTTTTTGAAAATTTTTGACTATTTGACCAAACATATTGCTGCGATTTCTGACAAGAACCGCCGTAATATATTAAAATAATATTATTTGAACCTATTGCTGCGATTCTTACAAAAAACGGCAACAATAGGCTTTTGAAATTAATTACAAAATAAAAAAAATCATCTAGATTTTCCTTGTTAAGTTAGGATTTCCTTCCTCCTCTCATCAATATCACTCCTCTCCTCCCCTCCCCTCCCCTCATCTTCTATCTCTCTTCTTACCAGTATCCGCCTCTCATTTCCTCCCATCATCTTCTCTCTCCTCTCACTTCTTTTCTCGCTTTTTCCTCCTCGTCTTCGCCCACAATTCCGCCGCCGCCTCCTCGTTTCTGCCTACAATTCCGCCGGAAAAACCGCCCACAATAACGACGACCGACGATGTTACGATTTCTCCATCGTTCGTCTTGAGTCATTCGTCGTCGTCGTTAGTCTGTACCAGATTGTTCGCATCTCTCCCTCGACGTCGTTCATCTCCACCACTGACGTTCGTCTCCACCACCAGCGTTCGTCATTCAAGTCATTCCTGATCGTTCAAACGCGAGTTCTGATTCTCTGTAATTCCTGGTCGTTCTCTGTTTCTCTTAATCAACGTCGTTCCCTTATTTATTTAATTTTTAATTTCTTTTTGTTAATTCTCTATACTTCTGTTTCTTTTTAGATCTTTTTATATCTCTATTTTTTCTTTTTCTTTTTTTTTAAGTTTTTCTTTATTTGTTCGTTTTCATTTTTTTATATATTTTTTAATTAGGGTTTGGAAAATACTTTTTTTATTGAATATATAGCAGTTTGTGTTAATCACTTTTGTGTTATTGTACTGCAATAGTCTCCTTGGATTTAAAAATGTTTATATTATAAGTGTAATATAACTACCAAAAATTTATGCCTTGAGTAATGAAAAAAAAATTTACCGCTACGGTGTATGACCTCCCCAAAGCATGGATGGTGGACTAGAGACCACCTTCCTCTACGTGGTCCTATTTCAAAACACATAACCTTGAATATAAAATATAAAGAACATATAAAAATAATATAAAGAACATATCGTCGGTTCAATTAGAATACAGACTTGGAAAAAGAAATTGTATAATTAATTGATAAAAGGTACATATGAAACCATTATGAAAAAAAAAAAGAACGTATGACTCATTATAGTAACTTATAAAGAACATATAATAAGATTATAAAGAACATATTGACAGTTCAATTAGAATATGGTATTGACTTGGAAAAAAATTGTATGATTCATTGATAAAATAAAACATGAAACCGTTATGAAAAAAAGAACATATGACTAGAAATAGAACATGATAGTAATTTATAAAGAACATATAATAATAATATAAAGAACATATTGCCAGTTCAATTAGAATATCAAGGGATTTTTATATTATCTGATTTATACTATCTATGAAGTAACATATCTCGCTTTCCCCCTAAAAAAAATCTTAATAATTTGAAAAGTAGTAGATAAAAATTATCTTAATATCCCCATGTGTCAGTTAGCAAAATTACTTGGCAACAGTTGTGGAGGATGTGATTAATACTTTTCTCTTTTTTAAAATAATGAAAGCTATTTGAAATTGGATTTTGAGCGATTCATGGCAGCGTTTTGTTAGTTGTGGGGTGCGTTTTGTTCCAAGAGCACGTAGCTCTTTGTAGTCTCGAGTCCAGATACAAAATTGCATGACCTCCCTTGTCTAGGGGAGCCATGAATTCAGTCCTGCGCGTTTTGGGCGTAGTTTCATGTTCGTCGTCCTCCAATTGGACGATGACAATAGTGTCATTCTGGTTTGATGTCGTTGCAGACGTCGTCACAGCAGACATTTCTCTCTCTCTCTTTCTTCTGCGCAACGTCTCCACCCGCGTCTGACTGTCCATAGCACCTCTGGATCGCAACTGGGAAGAGCCTACAAAAGACGCTAAGTCATTATGCCTATGAAATCTACGACGAAAGACGAAAAGTGACGCAATAAGAACTTACCAGAAGCCATGGATAAGCAGTTGTCCTGAGTAGCAAACAGGATTCTCCTAAACTGTCCTTCCTCTGAGGCCTCTAAAAACTTCTCGCACAGTCGCGTAGATTCGTCGCGATGCGTCAACAACTTTGGATTTAGACGTGCAGAAGAAACGTTGTAAGAACACTGTTTACGACGCGACATGCTAGTAAACGATTAAAACATTACGAACCTTTTGTAATCCAGCCACCGATTAACGCCTTTCCAATTTCTCCCAGAAAAGACCTCTTCACAAAAATGTATATATTTTTCCAGCCTTTGTCGTTTGACTAGACTCCACCAACCAACGGTTCTAACCTTGCCTTGGCGTGAAGTGCTATTCTGTTTTTCGCTTTAACCCTAATCTCATACCATAGCGGTAAATCGTGGAGAGAGAAAGCTTCCTCCCAGGACGTCGTCACTCTGTCAACGGCGCTCAAAATTCTCCAAACTTGAAGCATTATCTGTTCCGAGCTATTTGGATAAATTTGCATGAGGTCCCTAGCTATGGGGGAGAAGGGTAATTTGAAATCTATCCTAAAGGGGTACTCATAGAGAACCAACCAATTGCTTCGGCACATCTCGAATTGTTCGTAGGGATCTACGTTCCTAATGACAATGTCAGTCGGAAGATTTCTCAATTCTAGAAATTCCATCATGTCTTCCTCAAACATAGTGGACTGTTCGTCCTCAACCTTACTTTTCTTCTCTACCACTTTCTCTTTTCCTTTCGATTTTTCTTGGTCTTTCATGAAGTTTCTAATAATATGCCTACTAGGGGCCATGATTGCGATTGGAGAAAGAAAAATTAAGAAACGAAATTCAACGATGGCGAGAAATTACCTGGTGCAAAAGAATTTGGTAAAGAGCAACGATGAATTCTAGAGTGAAATCGGATGTTTGAGGAGAGACAAATAGATGGCGTGTGTTTGAATTGTTTGGGCACGGCTTTTATAGCTCCAAAAGTAATCATTAGATTAGCAACGGATAAGTATTAATTACATGGTTTTTTCTTATCTTTCGTGCAATGACCCTTGGTTTACTTTTGATAATGTTTTATCAAAATCAATTGCTTGTTCATTCTTTCCTATCCGTTAATATACATTCTAAATTGACGCTTATATTGATCTTTGTATTTTGCATCTGACGAGAAGTTGTGATTAACTAACAATTGTCTTATGGATCTTGGACTATCCCCATTTCAACAATTAGGGCAAACTGTTATGGCTGATGTTTTCAGGTTGACATTGGCGCAATGTCTCAACGACTTTGACGTTTTGACGTAAGGCCAGCCGCATTAAGATGATACAAAGACTAAGTCGATGAAGCTTAAAACTACCGGTCTGAGCAAGAAGGAGTCGAGTTAGATTGTGCTTTGCCAACGAAAATAAAAGACTAAGCAGTTGCACAAAGTAAGGAAGTGGTTATAGTGGCGCGAGTACGGAGCAGAGGATCTCCGAGATTCCGGCAACCGATCGTTGGAGCAAATTTAGTGTGAAGCAATAGTATTTAAATAAAGAAAAATGAGTTTTTTCACCAGGTACCCGTGTGGTTTTTCAAAATTCATGGGGTACCCCTGGTTTTAAAAAAATGCACAAGGTACCCTTATTGTTTAAGTTAAATGCACCAAATACCCTTAATGACTAACGGTGTCAAGTTTCCGTTAGTCATTAGGGTTAATTAACTCCTCTAACCCTAAATAAGCCCTAATTAAACCCTAATTAACTAACTAAACCCTAATTAACTAACTAAACCCTAACTCCATAACTTGAAACCCTAACCACCAAACCCACCACCCAACCACCCCACCCCCACCCGACAGCATACCCCTCCCCCTCCCCCACCCCCTCCCCCTCCCTCGGCAACATCTCCCCTCCCCCACCCCCTCCCCTCCCCTCCCCCACCGCCGACAATATCCCTTTCCCCTAGCAGCAATTTCGAAAATCAATTTTTTTTTTCAAAGACTGATTTCGAAAATCATTTTCGAAAATCAATTTCGAAATCATTTTCAAAAATCATTTTCCAAAACATTTTCAAAATCATTTTCGAAAACATTTTCGAAATCATTTTCGAAAACAATTTCGAAATCATTTTCGAAAACATTTTCGAAATCATTTTCGAAAACATTAATTTCGAAAGAAAACCATTTTCGAAACCAATTTTCCAAAACCATTTTCGAAACTGTTTTCGAAAACCTTTTGCGAAAAACATTTTCGAAAACCCATTTTGAAATCAATTTCGAAAACCATTTTCGAAACCATTTTCGAAATCAGTTTTTGAAAAAAAAAAATTAAATGAAGAAGAAGGAGGAGAGAGAAAAAGAAATAAAGAAGAAGGGTTGCGGGGTGGGGGGTAGGCTGCGGGGTGGGGGATGACGGCTACGGGGGTAGGCTGCGGGGTCCGGGCTGCGAGATGAGGGGAGGGTGGTTGTAGGGTGGGGGAGGGTCTGGGGAAGGTAGAAGCCAGAAGGGGGATGTAGTGGGTGGGTGGTAGTTAGAGTTAGGGTTTAGGTTGGGGGTGGGTGTGGAGGTGTTAGAGGGTTAGGCTAATTAGGGTTAATGACTAACGGAAACTTAACGCCGTTAGTCATTAAGGGCATTTGGTGCATTTTATTGAAACAATAAGGGTACCTTGTGCATTTTTTTAAAACCAGGGGTACCCCATGAATTTTGAAAAACCACAGGGGTACCTGGTGAAAAAACCGAAGAAAAAGCCATATAAAACTTCACTTGATTTACAACGAAAAAATACATAAGAAAAAGGCAACAACGATTCTCGTTTCAAAACACTTATTTGTACTTAGATCTCAGAGCTTAGTTTGTAACGATTGTTGTTCATCTTGGACGACGATCATCGATAGTGGATTGGTGGAATCATCTCCGCCCGCGGTTTTTACCCACCTCCATAGGAGTTTTCCGCGTCATCATTTCCTTGTGTCATTCCCTTGAATTTCTCCCTTTGCGTTAATTTCTTATTCTAATCATATAAACATCTGGTTGTTGTGTCCCTAATTTCAATTATGTCGTAAGGCAAATTTTAGCATTACACTATAAATGTTTGTTTGCATATACTCACTATCAATTCGATTTGCTTAAGTTAAATCATCCTGAATAAGAAATTCGTATATACTCACCGACAATTTGCATGAAAAATATTTATTAAGTTCTGTTAAAGGGAGACATCTATAGTTCAACGGTGTATTAACTAAGAAATTACATGAACATCTTAAATAGTTTTTAATTGTATAATTTTTTTTATGGTGCTTGTATTTAAAGGCAATTTATAGGAATTTGACTTACTATATATTATATAAAAACAACACTAGAGTGTAGTACAACACAAATATTTGTTGAAGATTTAAAGTCTTCAAGTAAATAAGATAAAATAACTTTAGAGTCTAGTGTAACAACATATATGATCAAAATTCAAGTTAATAATAAAAGGAAACTACGTCGGTGTGAGGCTTCCTCTCTCCTAGCCTAATCCATTTATTTCGGATTGAACTTGGGTCGGATTGTAGTGTAAGCTGTAAGGTGACTTTTGCTAGTCCCATACTCCCATCAGTAATCAACACTTTTATCCTAACCTTGACCTATTATACTCCTTGATTTCGTTTACCCATTTATTTACTTCTCACCAAGAAACCCAACAAAACTACAAAATCAATTGGAAAAGAAAAAGTAAATGGAAAGAAACAAAAATGTAGTTGTGACTTGTGAGAGTGAAGACTGAAGAGGTAGGAAACTTTGTGAGAATTGTGACGATAATTTTCATCAAACCTACATATAATAAATGAGCCCCTAAAACAACAACACTTTTCACCAAAACAACATAAATAAATCATAAAATTTTTATGACAATTCCAAAATAATAAAACGAGAATAGAAGAACTGACAAGAACAAATTCTGGAACGAGGATTGTGGGCTTCAACAAGATGAAGAGGATGATGTAATGAAAAGCCAAATCGTTCTCTTCTGCGTCTACTTCGTTTTCAGCATTTTCTTGATTTCTTTTGCTTTGTTCAACAAGAGGAAGAGGATGATGTAGCGTCTTCGTTTGCACTTTGCAGCGACCAGCGTGTTCTTAACTATGAAGTTTCAAAGTCTATAAGTTTTCTGCATTTTCTTTGCTTTCTTCTTCTCTCCTTTTTTTTTTTCAGGGGGTGATTCGTACCGTAATTATTTCGAGACGTTAGCTCATGTAAGAATGTAAATGCTATCAACTTATGGAGTTTTTCTCATTCTGACGTTAGCTCAATTACTTCATAAGTTTCAAAGTCTATAATATATAAGCTACTTTAACAGAACAGGGGTAAATTGCAATAAAATAAAGTTGGAGAATTTGGCTTTTATTAAAATAATTTTCTGAAAAGACTACTCGAGATGTAAGGCCATATCAGATACCACTATATAGTACCTAGTACCTACGACACAACTTTAGCAGTTACTTTACATGTGTGTTTTTTTGTCAATGACTCAACTTTCACTGTTTCACAAGTGAATTCATCCTATAGAATAACATTATCAACTTGAATTATCCACTATCTAAAGACTTCTTCCAAAGAAAAGTTTGTTGTTATCATTTTTTAGTGCTTTATAAATCTATATAATATTATTTATTCATTGCAAAAATAAAGAAAATTAAATGTTAGATTTTTTTAAATTAATTTTTACAAGAGTGTAAAAAATACATATCAATTGTGAAGAATAATAAACGTAACACCCGGGGCAACGCGCAAGCCAAAACACTAGTGAGACATCTATACAAATATTATTAAAAGGCGTGCGAAAACAAGAAACTGTGCCACGTGGCGCTCTCCCTTGAGAGTTTTAGTTCATGTAATCCATATACAATAAAAAAAATTAAGAAATTGCATAGTATAGGGTTTGATCTCAAGACTTCAAGTACATATACTAAGGTTTTAACCACTAGGCTAAGTTGTATTTAGTGTTATTATCATAAATTATTATATATATTAATAACTGAAATGTTTTCTTACCCGGTGCATAACCCGGATCTAATAACTAGTTAAATCATAAAAATGTGTGTTTCAAGACTCAAACACATGACCTCTCATTTGATATGCTAATGTACAAACCAACTACACTACAATGCTCATGTTAGTCTTTGTGGGCGAAAAATCTTTTAAAGACATATATTTCTATTTTTGAAAACTTCAAATGCACGTAATTAAATAATCATGGGCATATGACTCGGGATAAGAACTAGTTTAAACTAAAATGTAATCGAGCAATCATAATTCAAAATTTTACGGTCGTCTTAGACTAGTTGACCAATAGCAAAGTTAATGACCACAAATGCTTTGATTACGTGGGCCCAGTCGACATTACTCTCAGTTTTCAGTCCCTGATTTTAAGAATATAAACGTCATATGATATGAGAAATATAATAAATCTAAAATTAGTCATACTTGCATGAAATATTTTTATTTTGAACTTAGAAAAAAAACTGGAAACTACTTTTTTTGGTTTCCATATTTTAATTTTTAATTTTACAAAAAACAATACAAACGAGCTTTTAATTTATTGCATTATTATTTTCCAGTTCTACTATTTCTATGTGCATAATCACCAACTTACAATTTTGATGATTAGTTTCTTCAATTATTAATAAGTGAACTTTTTAAAAAATAATATATATTCAGACGAATTTAACAAGATATATACTTTTACTACATAATTAGATGACTCTTTTTTTTAATACTAAGATAATACATGATGGCAAAAGTAAGGGTGCGTTCTATTCAACTTATTGGACCTGAACTTATTGGAACTTATCTGAACTGAACTTATTGAACCTGAACTGAACTTATTGGAACTTATTAAACCTGATTGGACCTGATTGGACCTGATTCAACTTATTGGACCTGATTGAACCTGATTTGAACTTATTAGACCTGATTGAACCTGATTGACCTTATTAGACCTTATTGAAACTTATTGACCCTGATTGAAACTTATTAGACCTTATTGGACCTGATTGAAACTTATTAGACCTTATTGGACCTGATTGAAATTTATTTGACCTTATTAGACAAAAACATTGACCATGAATAACATAAATATTACCACTAATGTAAATACTACCCTCAAAATTTTTTATGGAATAATTATTATTATAATTCGTCCTTTAAAAAATAATAATTATTAATTATCTCTTATGATAATTAATTTAACAAAAAAATTACTATTTATATATTTGCCTATACATAACTTTCATCACTAATATATCTAATAGTGTTGTTTTAATTTTATAAAACACTAGTAGAAAATCAAAAAAATTAATTATTATTATTATTATTGTTAACCTTAATTATTTGACCATGATTATAATATTATTCAATAGCAATATGAATAATCAAATAATAGACAGTAATACAAGTATAATATTATACATTGTGGTACTTTAATAAAAAATTCTAATAATAACATAATCAGCTAATAGTAATATGAATAATAAAATAATAGACATAATACAAATAAATAATAAAATAATAGACATAATACAAATAAATAATAAAATAATAGACATAATACAAATAAATAATAAAATAATTGACATAATACAAATAAATAATAAAATAATATACACTAATACAAGTATAATACTATATGATCATTGTGGTACTTTAATTGAAATTCTAATAATAACATAATCCGCTAATAGTGATATGAAATTATGAATAACAAAATAGTGGACAATAATACAAATGTTTATTAAACATTGACTATTTGGACCTTATTGGACCTTATAGACCTGATTGGAACTTATTGGACCTTATTAGACCTGATTGGAACTTATTGCACCTGATTGGAACTTATTGGACCTTATTAGACCTTATTGGAACTTATTGCACTTATTAGACCTTATTGCAACTTATCTGAACTTATCTGAACTTATCTGAACTTATTGGACCTGAAACTTAATTTTTTAAGTTATAAAGAGTGCCACATAACAGTAACAAGAGTTCGTCCAACTTGACGAGCTGTTTATTCATTTGAAGGGAATTTAGGGTGCGTTCTGTTCAACTTAAAAAATTAAGTTTCAGGTCCAATAAGTTCAGATAAGTTCAGATAAGTTCAGATAAGTTGCAATAAGGTCTAATAAGTGCAATAAGTTCCAATAAGGTCTAATAAGGTCCAATAAGTTCCAATCAGGTGCAATAAGTTCCAATCAGGTGCAATAAGTTCCAATCAGGTCTAATAAGGTCCAATAAGTTCCAATCAGGTCTAATAAGTTCCAATAAGGTCCAAATAGTCAATGTTTAATAAACATTTGTATTATTGTCCACTATTTTGTTATTCATAATTTCATATCACTATTAGCGGATTATGTTATTATTAGAATTTTAATTAAAGTACCACAATGATTATATAGTATTATACTTGTATTAGTGTCTATTATTTTATTATTTATTTGTATTATGTCTATTATTTTATTATTTATTTGTATTATGTCTATTATTTTATTATTCATATTACTATTAGCTGATTATGTTATTATTAGAATTTTTTATTAAAGTACCACAATGTATAGTATTATACTTGTATTATTGTCTATTATTTGATTATTCATATTGCTATTGAATAATATTATAATCATGGTCAAATAATTAAGGTTAACAATAATAATAATTATAATTATAATTACAATATTTTGCAATTCGTCTTTAAATAATAACTAGAGATAACATGTTTTCGTTACTAATAACTATGAAAGATATAAATGTTATTAATTGATTGCTTCATTATCATCACTGGAGTATCTTTCTTCATCGGAATATCTTTCTTCATCTTCTACATCATCCTCTTCAATCAATACGTTTTCTTCATCAACAGCCAACCATGTTTCATCTGCAATTTTCGCTCGAGTTATCCAGTAACAAGGGTTCACGAATTAAAGGCTTTTTTTGTGTTTAAAAATTAGGTGATATTTTTTACTATTTTAAAAATACGTTACTATGTGTTGAGATTAGTGCTGGTAAAAGTTGATCCAACTCGAGAATCAACCCGAACATGACTCGAAATAAGAGGGTTCAGATTGAATTTTTCGACCCATTTAACTAAATGAGTCGACCCGGACCTGACAATTTCAACCCAAAAATATTCCGCCTGACCTGTTTAAATTAATTGTAAAGCCACACTCACAATGAGAGGGAGAGAGTCTGAGAAGGAAAATGTGTATGTGAAGAATAAACTTATAGATTAGCCTAATCCAAATAATTGAAAATGGACGTAATTGTTGCAGCTTCAAGTACTAAATAAAGACAAGAAGAGACATGAAAACTATATGAACTATTAATAAGTTATTGGAGCTCAATGCCTCCAAATTAATTATATATTTTTTTTGTTACATAATTCTCATCATAGATAATTTGCCCACCTATTCTTGAATCTCGGAAGAAATTTTTAAAAATCAGGCTAATCGAGTCGGGTTCAGGTTAACCCGTTTATAAATGGATCAAGTTTGTGATGGATTTTCTGAGCTGTTTAGGTTAAATGAGTCGGGTTCGAGTTTGGAGGTGATAACCCGTTTATGTAAACATGTCGACCTGAATTTGACTCGACCGGCGTGATTGTTAGCCCTAATTGAGACTATGGCCTTGTTTGGTTGACATCCAATTGCCTAGGAATTGCAAGTTCCTAGGAAGTGCAAGTATAAGTAGATGTTTGTTTAACTAGAGCATAGGAAGTGGAAGTCTAGGAAGTTCTACTTCCCACACAATGGGGGAAGTTGCTTACCTAGTTTCCCCTAGGTAAGTGTCACTTCCCAAGTTCCCATGAGAATTTGATCTTCCCATAGCCTACCAAACAATTTTGCTTACTTCTTAAGAAGTAAAATTTCATGAAAAGTGAAAAATCAAAGGAAGATCAACTTCCCAAATACAACCAAACGATACCTATGTCTAGTGTAACAGCCATATGACATGTCTGTGTGTGGTAAATTTTATGAACTTTGTACTATAAGATATAATGACTACTCGAGAGATAAGGCCATATCATATCCTCCTATATAGTGATTCGTACCGTAATTATTTCGAGACGTGAGCTCATGTAAGAATATAAATGCTATCAACTTCTGGAGTTTTTCTCATTCTGACGTTAGCTCAATAGTACATAAATTTCAAAGTCTATAATATAGCCACTAACAGCGGTAAATAGTAATAATTTTCTGGAAAAACTACTCGTGAATCGTGATGTAAGGCCATATCAGATATATAGTACCTATGACACAACTTTATCATTACTTTACATGTGGGTTTTTTTGTCAATGACTCAGCTTTCACAGGTGAACAAATACAAGGGGATATATATCCGATTTTTTTTTTTTTTTTTTTTTTGGTACATAATAGAAGTTATGGCACCCTTCTCTCAAGGGAGACTCATAACGAATCAAGAATAACTAATTTATTTAACAAAGGTTCCGTTGAAATATCCACGTCTACCGAAGCAGCAGAACTAGTGTGACCTTTTTTTGATAGAAGATCTGCTACTCGATTAGCTTCCCGAAAAATATGCTTGATGGTGTAATATCTAAAATGCTGAAGTAATTGTCGAATGTCATCAATTAGGGCTTGGATAGTCCAGGGGCAAGTGTACTGCCCTTGCAGCACTCTTATAACTACTTGATTATCTCCTTCAATATATAGATCATGAATATGTTGTTGAATGGCCAGAATCAGTCCATTTCTTAAACCCCAGGCTTCAGCAAATAGAGCTGAGGTTTGGCCAAATCGATAAACTTGAGCGACCACAAGAAGACCGGCGGAGTTGCGAATGGCAACACCGGCAACGGTTGATGAGTCAATAACTGAACCATCAAAGTTAAGCTTGAAGCAATTGGATGGGGGGAGCAGTGGTGGACCTAGAAGGGGACATGGGGGTACAGCTGTACCCCCAAATTCAAAAAAAAATTAGTTAAAAAAAATTAAAAAAGAAAAAAAATCGCGCAGCAGCACGCTTCGCGTTTCAATTCTCATTTTGCTCGCTGAAACTCCTCTCTCTTCTCTCTCTCCTCTCTCTCTCTCCTCTCTCACACATAAACGAACGGCGTACGACGACTAGTCGACTACCGAGATACTTCCGGCGAAACCGGTGAGGGACGCTGACCGCCGTCACTGCGACGCTGCCTGAGCCAGACGCCAGTGGCCCAATTCGCCTTCTTCGGCTTCGCAAATCGCGACCCACACCCACGAATCCAGGCTGCTGTAGTGCTGCCGCGGTGCCGCCTGCCAGCCATAATTCGAACTCCTTCGAAGCTTCAACCTTGTAAGTTGTAAGTTTATACATTTGTGTTTTAGTTTTATATTTTTCAACTTTTCTAAGTTTATATATTGTTAGATTCTTAATTAAATTGAATATTTAGATGTAAATTGTTGAATTTGAACATTGTTGATTAATTAGTTAGGGTTTGCTTATTGAAATTCGAAATTGAATTTTTGACAATTAATTTTATGAATACAATTAGGAAATGACAAATGATACACCCAAGTCAAGTAAATCCAAGGGAAAACAAATTAAGCAACCCGATCTTCGACAATTCATTTTCAAGAGACTTATGTATTGAAATTTTTTTCTACTATTTTTGTGTTTGTTATAGGTCCGTAACTCTGTACCCTCAGATTCAAATTCCTGGGTCCGCTACTATGGGGGAGGTTGCCAGCTAACTGCGATGGAAGTGGGGGACCCGCAACAAGGAATTGAAGAGATAGTAAAGGAAAAATCCATTGTAGTTCGAATAGTCCATTCCAAATACAAATGGCAAGCTCGGTAATAAATACGATTTAAATTGAGCACACTTTCCTCGAATATAATTGAATTACGTTCCTTCCAAATACTCCACAAATTGTAACAAAACACTTGTAAAGCCTTTGGGTAGGGACGGAGACATGTTAAGCATTGTATAAGATCTTTAGGCACTATATGTCGGATTTTTGGACGGATATTGTTTGAATTCCAATAATGACTAATTTGAGGACATGTGAAAAATAAGTGGTCAAGAGTCTCATTGTGAGATTGACAAAGAGGGCAAAGAGCGTCATTAGTGATTTGACGGTTGACTAAATTGCATTTTAATGGCAAGCCATTGTGTAGACATGTCATAGAAAAATTTGTATTTTAGGGGCTATATTAATCTTCCAAATCCAGTTAAGAGACCAAGGATTACTGTGAGGAGTAATTCCATGAGCGAGCCAGGTGGCTGTTTTTACAGAAAATTCACCAGAGCTAGTAAGCCCCCAGCAAGGAATATCTGCGGTGGGATAGTTGGGTATAGGAAACCCCAAAATGAGGTGGACAATGAGGGATGGAACTAATTCATTGAGGAGAGTAACATTCCATTGCCTAGATGGAAGAATAACACTACTGACAGTATGTTCCAGATTATCAATAGCCATGATTTGGAGATTTAGCATTTCCATAAGGCTTTGATTGGCACACCAGTTGTCAATCCAAAAATAAACATTTATTCCAGTTCCAATTTTCCAACGTATTCCTCTCCTTAGAAGCTCTCGAGATCGAAGAATGGACTTCCAAATATGAGAGTCTTGTGAGTTAGTTTTGTATTCAAAGAATGAAGTATTCCGAAGATATTCTTGGCGCATAAGAGTTGGCCAGAGAGACTGTTGGTCTGAGAGGATTCGCCATCCCATTTTAGCTAAGTATGCTTCATTTACATGGGCTGTTTTTCGAAAATTCAAACCCCCATATTTTTTAGGGCGACAAATTTTTGACCATGCAATTAGGGGTAATCCAGAAGAGTTCGTTGAGGAACGCCAGAAAAACTTTTGATTGATATTATCTATTGTAGAGCATATTTTCTTGGGAAGCTGAGTCGTTGCCATAAGATAAGCTGGGGATGATTCTAGATGACTCTGAATAAGAACCGATTTTCCATCCTTCGAGAGAAAATGATTGTGCCAAGAATTAATTTTGCTGTCAAGTTTTTCTACTAAGTTGTGGAAATTGCTAGGCATTGGCTTATAATTGGAAAATATAACGCCCAAATACCGTCCCAAAAAAACCTTTGGGGTCATATTAAAAATACCAGCAGCAATTGATCTTCGTCTAAATTTCGGAACTTGTTTCGAAAACATTGTCGCTGATTTATGAAAATTCACTAACTGTCCTGAATTAAGGAAAAAAAAGTCTAGAATATTTTTAAGGCGATGAGCAGAATCTAAGTTAGATTTACAAAATAGTAATCCGTCGTCGGCAAAGAATAGTCCTGGAAATATCTGAGAATGTGGAGCAAGTTTGATTCCAATTTCTGATTTAGAATTTTTTGCTGCAAAATTCAGTTGTCAACAGAGGACATCCATACATAAAATGAAAAGATAAGGTGATAAAGGGTCACCTTGGCGAAGTCCTCGAGTAGGGTGCAAGACAGAGGTTGTGTCTTGATTGATGATGCGTGAGTAGGAGACTGTCGAGATGCATTGCATGATCCATTTGATCCATTATTGTTGGTGAAAACCATAACTTTTAAGAACATGGGCTAGAAAATCCCATTCGATACGGTCATATGCTTTTTCCATATCTAATTTCAGGGCAAACCATCCCATTTTACTTTTTGATTGTTAAAGATATTCAAGATTTCTTGAACAATAAGTACATTATCATGTATAAGCCTTCCAGGGGTAAAGGCATTTTGAAAAGGGCTTATAATTTTAACAAGAATTGGTCGAAGACGTTCTACCAAAATTTTTGAGATAATTTTATATAATGTGGTGCATAAGCTGATAGGTCTGAATTGTTTCGGCTTTTCTGGAGTAGCTGTTTTCGGTATCAAAGTTATTAATGTATGATTAACACTACGCAAAAGGTGACCATGATTGAAAAAATCATGTATGGCTTTGCATATGTCAGGGCCTACAATATCCCAATATTGTTGGAAGAATATATATCCGATTATCCGTCCTAAAGAATAACATAATCAGCTTGAATTATCCACTAAAAAAATGAAGCATATATTATGAAAAAGTCCATTTTACATTTTAAAGTCTCCAGTAGTACTGTAAGATATTCCTTTCAAAAAAAAAAATAGTACTGTAAGATATAATGACTAGGATGAACTTAAAAGCTATTATATTTAGCTTATTCGAGTTAATTGTATTTATTTTGAAGTCTAACAACAATAAATTGGAAACCTCTTTCAAAAAAAATTTAAAAAAAGATAATTAATAAGTTCTAAGCTAATCTATATAGATATCTATGCTGCCACATGTGATACTATATATTAAAAGGTGTTCCTTGCGTCAAGTAGCTTCGTCACGTCATCTTATGTGTCATATAGGTCGTTACGTAATCTTACAAAATAAATGTTGTTTGTCATTAGATTTGAACACGCGACCTCTTGCAAAGAGAAGTTTGTCCTTACCATCTCAACCAACTTTTTTAGTGTTTCATAAATTTACATAATGTTATTTATTCATTGCAAAATAAAGTAAATTAAATGTTAGATTTTTTTAAATTATTTTTTTACAAGAGTGTAAAAAATACATATCAATTGTAAAGAATAAAAAAAGTAACACCCGGGGCAACGCCCTGCCAACACACTAGTGAGACATTAAACCATAAAAATGTGTGTTTCAAGACTCAAACACATGACCTCTCATTTGATATGCTAATGCACAAACCAACAATACTACAATGCTCATGTTGGTCTTTGTGGGGGAAAAATCTTTTAAAGACATACATTTCTATTTTTGAAGACTTCAAATGCACGCAATTAAATAATCATGGGCGTATGACTCGGGATAAGAACTAGTTTAAACTATAATGTAATCCAGCAATCATAATTCAAAAATTTACGGTCGTATTAGACTATCTGACCAATAGCAAAGTTAATTGACCACAAATGCGTTGATTATGTGGGCCCAATCGACATTACTCTCAGTTTTCAGTCCCTGATTTTAAGAATATAAAAGTCATATGATATGAGAAATAAAATAAATTTAGAATTAGTCATACTTGCACGAAGTATTTTTTTTTTTGAACTTAGAAAAAATCTAGAAACTACTTTTTTTGGTTTCCATATTTTGATTTTACGAAAAACTGAAAATTAAAATAAAAAACAATACAAACAAGCTTTTAATTTATTACATTATTATTTTTTCAGCTCTACTATTTCTGTGTGCATAATAACCAACTTACAATTTTGCTGATTAGTTTCTTCAATTATTAATAAGTGAACTTTTAAAAAAATAATAATATATATATATATTCAGACGAATTTAACAAAATATACTTCTACTACATAATTAGATGACTCTATTTTTTAATATAAAGATAATACATGATGGTCAAAGTAAATCATATAAAGAGTACCACATAATAGTAACAAGGGTTCGTCCAACTTGACGAGCTGTTTATTTATTTGAAGGGAATTTACTTGCGGTAATCCGAAAACAAGGGTCCACGAATTAAAGGCTTTTTTTGTTTTAAGATTTAGGTGATATTTTTTTACTGTTTTAACTATACGTTATTATGTTTTGAGATTAGTGCTTGCCAAAGTTGACCCAACCCGAGAATCGACCCGAATATGACTCGAAATAAGAGGGTTCGGATTGAAGTTTTCGACCCATTTAACTAAATGGGTCGACTTGAACCTGACCTAAAGACTAAACGGGTTAGGTTCGTATTGAAAATTTCAACCCGAAAATAATCCGCCTAACCCGTTTAAAATAATTGTAAAGCCACACTCACAACGAGAGGGAGAGAGTCTAAGAAGGAAAAAGTGTGAAGAATAAACTCATAGATTATCCTAATTCAAATAATTAAAAATGGAAGTAATTGTTGCAATTTCAAGTACTAAATAAAGACAAGAAGAGACATGAAAACTATACAAAAGAACGCAATAAATTGTTGATAAGTTATTGGAGCTCAATTCCCCCAAATAATTATATATTTTTTTGTTACATAGGTTCAAGCTATCATGGCAGTGCCTCATAGTGACAGCAACGCTGATGATCTTGTTGCATGTGCTTTCACCAAGGATGGCTCCTACTATGTGAAGATAGCATATATGGTGCGTTAGTCGAGAATACTTGATTTATTTCATCGTGCTTGGGTTAAAATTTGGAGCTTCAATTCTCGCCAAAGGTAAGACATTTTCTGTGAAAAGTTTGTTTGGCTTCGCTGCCGGTTAGAGCTGTGCTCAAACATTGACATATATTAGTCGATGATATTTGCCCGTTGTGCAACGAGGGTCCTAAAACCATTAGCCATGCGTAGCTCACCTGCTCAAAGGTAAAGGAAGTGTAGGAGCTGACGAGTCTGGGGAGTCGTCTGCCGCGTGAAGATGGTGAGGGTTTGCTGGATTTTTAGGATGACTATACTGGCGGGTAGTAGAGGATGAGTGGTTGATGGCCATAAGCTACCTGGCATACTATTTATGGCAACATAGGAATAAGGTGGTGTTCAAGTCCTAGTGTCACCCAAATGATCGAGTAGCGGACTTTGCTTTTATCGCAGCTAGGGAGTATGGTGAGTACACAAAGAAAATCTATGGAGGTACGGCTTCCAGAACACTATGCTCACGAAGAAGTAAAAGCCACCTCCTGTTGGGTGTGTGAAAGTGAATGTAGACGCGTCGGTTACTTAACATGGTTGGGTGGGTGGGTTACTGAAAACAACCCCCCAACCCATTGAACACCCCTATGAACAAATATGCCTTCACAATCTAAATTATTATGTAAAGCAAAATCTTAAATCCTACCTGGCAAGCTCATATTAACCAAGCAATTCTAGAGCACAACCAAATCAATCCAATCAAATAAGGTGTCCACGTGGCTTTGGAGTTCATTACACCCCGAAATTTTAAAGTTTGAGGGAAAAAACGTAATTTGCATTAATTATGGTATAAATTAGTCAATTAATATCATAATCCTCAATTCCGTGTAAAATGTGGAATGGGTCATATTATAATTATGACAGTAGTGGGGTAATAATAGTACATCTATTCAAGCCGACCAATTGGCTGGACAATGGTATGCTGTGACTGATTTGTGTTTTGAAATTTAGACTCAATTACAATGAATATAGAAGATTTTATCTCTCTGATTTTTATAAAACAATTACGATGGCATGTCATTATATGATTATAATTGTATTCAGGTATTTTTTTTTTTTTTTTTTTGCAAATTATTTAATATGAACATATAGCTTTCACTAATGAAAAGCTTATGGCTTTCTAGATTATTTGGACAGAAAAACTTATTTGAAGTAATTATATGGTTATTTTGATCCAATTGATGAGATGGTTTTATGCATTCAACTTATTGAGCCATGCATTAATGTCTTGTTCGTTTGAGAAACTTTTGCAGTCTTGCTTGATGCTATCTCTGCTGTCGAAAAAGTTCTTTTTTGTTTTAAATAATAATTAAGCTTTGTGTCCCTTATGATATTATCCATGATGAAAACAAGGCAACAATGACGGCATTTCCTCAAAGAAGGTGGTGGATCGACCCGGTTACAAGGGAATAAGTAAATATGTGGGCCGTGATCAGATCCCCTCTAGTCAAGGCCTCAAGGCCAAACCAAGCCTACCCTTTAATATGTCGGCCATCTATTGGAATGCGAGGGGCATTGCCCGCACATCCTTCAAACCAAACTTCCGTCTAATCATGCAAGATCATGACCCAAGTATAGTAATCCTGGCCGAGACCCATGCAAGTCGTCAAACTACTGAAAAAATCATTCAAAAACTACCATTTGAGAGCTGGTTTTTGGTCGACCCAATTGGCTTTGCAGGGGGATTCTTTTGCTTTCCGCCCGCGTTACAATCACCATTCATAGTGGCAACCTTCAAAGCGTCCTCGCGTTAGTGGAGGTAAGAAATCATATACCGCCTTTTATGTTAACTGTTGTTTACGCAAGTCCTTCGCTTAATATTCGCAAAAGTATGTGGTTGCATTTGTATGATATTTCTTATAACATTGATATACCATGGATTTTCTATGGGGATTTTAATGAGGTAACATGTCAACAAGAAAATGGGGGGGGGGGGGAACCTGTCTCTAAAACGCATACAGACGTATTCAATAAAATGCTCAATGATTGCAAACTCCTGGATATGGGTTTCTTAGGCTCTAAGTACACTTGGTTCAACAAAAGAAAAAACTACCCTATTCATGAAAGATTGGATCGAGGATGTGTTAACGATTTATGGTTTACCAAAATGCCAATTTCCACCATTACACACCTGCCAAAAATTACATCTGATCACTGCCCTTTGTTGTTTCACCTAGATTGGCCCACATTTCGAAATGGCCCAAAGCCCTTCAGGTTCAAGCCTATGTGGGTCCTCGACTCGTCATTCCAGAGTGTAGTCGACAAAGCTTGGGAGGGGGTTATCCTTTGGAATCAAAGCTGGACAAAACTAGAAAGGACCTAACCACCGTAAGAAGAGAGCCCTTAGTAGACTTAGTGGCATTGCGAGTTATATTCAGACTCACCCGGACTCCCTTTTTCACCTTGAGCTACAAGAAACCATTTAGAAGGATCTTATCTTTATTCTAGACCAGGAATAAGTTCTTTGGCTCACAAAGAGTCGTCTTGATTGGTATGCCATAAGGGAAAGAAACACTGCCTTCTTTCATAGGAGTGTTCAGATTCGCAGGCATAAAGGAAAAATTCTAACCCTTCAAGATAATGTTTGGGGGGAAATTTTGGAGCCCGAGCCCCTTAGGGAGCATATTAGGAATTTTTATTGTAATCTATATACCTCCGAGTTAGTCCACTACCCTGACATCACTATGAGTAGACCTCCTCCAGAGGCCTATAAGTCCTATTGTCATCCTCCAACCCTAGAAGAAGTTAACAATTCCCTTTTTGCAATGAAACCACTTAAAGCACCAAGGACTGATGGTTTTCAGCCTCTCTTCCTCCAAACATGGGTCACTACTGGTCATGACCTTCAAACTACTATGGTGGACTGGTTCCTTCGAGGAAAAATTACTGAAAGTTTGTGCAATGCACTCATTTGCCTTATTCCAAAAGTTGACAATCCGATCACGGTCAAACAGCTGCGACCGATTAGTCTTTGCAACACCATCTACAAAGTAGTGACAAAAATAATTGTTCAAAGAATAAAACCCAATAGTACTTAATTGGATCTCTCCAAATCAAAACGGTTTCATAAGAGGGAGGGGACCGGAGGTTAACCTTGTCATAGCTACCGAGATTCTCCACTCTATGAACCTCAAAAAAGGTAAGTATGGTTGACTTGCCCTAAAAATATATCTAGAAAAGGCTTATGATAGAATAGAATAGCATTTCCTGAAACAAAGTCTTAGCCACTTAAACATGGATGATCACTCAATTGAAATGATAATGAACTGTGTCTCTCAAGCATCCTCCACAGTACTAATAAACGGTAGAACAACTCAACCCTTCCTTCACACAAGAGGCCTAAGACAAGGGGACCCTTTGTCACCCTACATGTTCAACATTTTGTTTAGAATACCTAACCCAAAAAATAAATATTGCAACACACAATAGAATTTGGACCCCCTTTTGGGTAGGAAGGAAAAAAGTTCCTATATCCCACCTGCTGTTTGCAGATGACCTCCTCCTATTTGGGAAAGTTAACGAGAAATCCGCCTTTTCAGTGAGAGATACCCTTGCAGAGGTTTGTGCAGAATTAGGTCAAAAGGTTAATGAACAAAAAAGTCAGCTTTTTTCTCACCTAATACCCCCCTGACCAAAGACACATTTTTCAAGAAACACTTAGTGTCTCAGAGTCTCTAGACCTAGGCACCTACCTAGGTATTCCCCTCTCCCATAAACGACCTAAGAGACGTGATGTGCAATTCATTGTTGACAAAGTTAGGAAAAAACTAGCATTATGGAAAACAAATTATCTCTCTCGTGTTGGTAAATTAGTCTTAATCAATTCCACTCTTAATTCAATCCCTACCTACTACCTTCAATACCAAACCCTCCCTGCAACCACTATTGTAGATTTGGATAGGATGTGTAATGACTTCTTATGGGGAGAAAAAGACGCAAAGAAAAAAATCCACTTAGTGGGTAAGGACTCCACGTTCCTACCGAAAGACCAAGGAGGTCTGGGTATTAGAGCACATAAGGACCTAAGCACTATCTATATGGCTCGTTTAGGCTGGAAAATGAGCCACGGACCGGAAAACCTAGCTCAAGACTGCATCAGGTCAAAATATATCCAGAACAATAGAGTTATCCCTTTCAAAAATTGCTCCAAAATCTGGAAAAACATAGGCCTAGGATGAGATCTATTACAAGACAATAAGGTTTGGCAAGTAGGAGATGGGCGGGATATTTCTTTATGGGATGATAACTGGCTAGGGATAGGGGCCATTGGAACCCTCGTAAGTGGTCCTCTCCATCAAATGGATACCCCCCTCACTCTTAGAGACCTTTGGCAGGATAATTAATGGAAATTAGATAGCATCTCTCTCTCTTCCGGACTTCATTGTTCACCGCATCATTGAAACCAAAATCCTGGAACCTCACCACCAAAACTGTGATAGACCATCATCATCCTTCGTGGTAGAAAACAAGTTCTCTCTATCCATGCATGGCTTACCAAGCCATCACAAAAAATCGTAAGAACAAAGTTAACATGGATTTGTTGTGGAAAGACAATATACCCCCCAAACTAAAACTCTTCCTTTGGCTTGTGTGGTGGGAACGCCTCCCCACTAACAAACTCCTTCATCACCAAAACATTGTTCAATCAGCCTTATGCCCAACATGTCACTCCCTCGAGGAGTCTACCAACCATGTTCTAAGAGAGTGTATCATGGACAGAGAAGTTTGGAACAAGATGATGTTCAACCCATCACATAACCTCTCCTTGGAGGATTGGATCGCGCATCACCTCCAAGATCCAACCTTTGATAGGAATATCCCCATGAGTTATATTTTCCCCTTCATTTGTTGGGAGTTATGGACCCAAAGGAATAAACATGTTTTTGAAAGCACCCCCACTACCTACCCCAGACAACACCATCCAAAAAGCTTAAAAACACCACAGCCCACTACAAAGTCATCCCCAACCCAGTTATGCTCAAAACCCCCGATATCCGGTTACCAAAAATTACCCCTTACTCGTGGCTCATCATAAACGTTGACGCATCTTTTGTAAACCTTTCTTCTGCTTCGTGTGTGGCTGGTGTGGCTTTTGATTGTACAAGTACTTGGATACTCGGCTTTCAAAGAAAAGTTTATGCAAACAACGCTCTACATGCAGAAATCCTCAGCGTCTTTTGAGCCCTTTCACTAGCTAATGATAACGGAGCGACACATATTGAAATAAATACAGATTGCAAGAAAGCGGCGCAATTACTAACTAATCCTTCCTTTATATGCACAATACCCAATGATCAAAGTACCATGTTATGCAGGGCTCAAAGCTGGTACTTCCAAGAGATGAAGGTCTAATATTGCCCAAGACGCTCAACTCAATCGCGGACGCAATGGCTAAGGAAGGAAGAAAAAGTTTGTTAGACATTAATGTAACTAGACTTATCCCCACCCCCTAGTTATCTCTTAAACATTTGGGAAGATTATGTATTAAGGCGTTTAGCCCATGAACTCTAAGTTTTAATGCACTCCGTATTTCACCACAAAAAAAAAAAAAACCCTTCAAAAGAACTTCTTTTCCAATCTTAGAGAACAATTTTTCCTTCCATCCCTGCAATTTATTTCAAACTCTATCCAAAATTCTTGAAAAAGATGTTGTTTAGAAGGGTTTGTGCTTTAAAGTCCACTTGTTGACAATTGATTTTAAGACGGTAAATTGTGGAAGTTTGCAATTTTCTAGTTCTCATCTTGGTGTAATAGCTAGAGAAGCTTAGTTTAATCATATCTTTGGGAAAACTAATTAAGCATCTCATAAAATAGAATAGATAACCTTACCCCTTTGAAATACTCTACAAGGGTGTGATGGGAGGTTGCCCGAGTTTGCTTAAATAATGTAATTACTTCTCATTTTGCTTATATTTTTTTTTTGATCCATATGATGAGCCACGGGATTCGAACATGTGATCTATCGTTCACAACACCTCAATCTTTACCACTAGGCCAAGATATCCTTGGTACCATTTTGCTTATCTTCTTAATAGTTTCTCCGGGTTTTAATAGTTGTACATAAAGAAAATGACATCTTATTCTTGTTCAATTGAACTTACCTAATTTATAAAATCTTATTTGAACTTTTATAAACTTAACTAAACTTTTTTCCTAACCAAGAAACGACACCACGTGATGCTCTCCCTTATATTGTTTTATTGCTCATGATCCATATACAATAAAAAAAATTAGTACATGCATTATATTGAATTTGATCACATGACTTCACGTTTATATAATAAAGTCTTAATCATTAAACCAAACGTGATAACTGTAAGTATACGGCCATACGAGGCATAATCCGAACCTACAAACCAAAACGTGGCAAATCCAGGCTAAAAACAGCACAAGACGACGATGAAATGAAACCAACGTGTGTAATGTACTATATACTCTGTACTAGTTTTTGGACCCGTGCATAATGCACGGGAATCCTTTAATTTATTAAGTAGTTTTTTTCTATTCCAAATCTATTAAATGTATAATTATTAGAATACATGCATATAAAGTTGAAAGAATATAAAATGTATAATTGAGGTATTAGCTGCTGAATTAAAATTTTATGATTTTGTATTCAAAATAATTATAAACTGGCTTACAACTCATGCGTTGCACCATTATGATTTATGTTACCCATGCTATATCCTTGTTAATTATATTGTACAATATAAATCATCTAGAATATATTATCCTAATGTTGTTTATCATTTTCTTTAATTTACCAACGATGTAATATTAGAAAAAAATTTAGTGCTCACAAATGTAATATAACTGTGCTATATCCTTATTGTATCGTACAATATATAATGTATGAATAAAATTTTACTAAAGATTTAGGGAAATATTTTAGTATATAATTTTATGAAATAAAAACATGTACCTTGCTTAGGGTAAGTTAATAATAATTTAAAATTGGCTTACAACCCGTGAGTTAAATTATGACATATCACTTATTTGTAATAATTAGTATTGATCACATTGATTAGGGTGAAAATGGCTTACAACCTGTGAGTTGCACGATTATGACTAATGACTAATGACTTATGACTTATAACCTGGGAGTTGCATTCTAAAATTTGAAATCCATAACTCATGATCACATCGATTATGGTGATTGAAATATTTTTGTCATTCAAAGTTGTTGGACCCGTTCAAAATGCATGAGATTTTTTTATATAATTTTAAGATTTAAGACATTTCTTTTGAAAACGTAGTGTGATATTAGCTCACAATTCAAAGTTTTTATAGTCATATCATGTAATAAAAACTGTTCAAAACTGATTTATGACTCGTGCATTCAGTGACTAATTTAGTTAATACTCCCTCTGTTTTTTTTATCATTCCTACTTTGACTTTGCACGTTTGCCAATGCACGTTTTAAAACTTGAATATCTTTCATTATATATTAGTAAAAATTATAACGATTGAATATTAATAAAGTACTAATTGAGACGAATCAAACAAGACCCCACATGACTATGTTTTTTTCTTATAAATTGAGAACATTTGAGAAGATTCTCCCTATCCATGAATAGTGTCAAGATTCTAAGTGAGAAAGATAAAAAAAAACAGAGGGAGTATTATGGTAGGACGTATTACAAACCATCATTTTAGAATAAAACATATTGACTGAAAAATTTGCCGCTCTGCCTGTAGCTTCACTCGGAAGCTCTGATAAAAACACAATTTGCACTACTATTACACTCAATCATACAACTACTTTCGCTCCCCCTTTATGCAGTTCCACTCACCCCAATTTCTTGTTGTCTTACACCATCACTATACCGCACCTGGCAACCCACTTTTCACCACCATCGAACACCATGCACGGGGAACTTTGACAGGCGTTATCTATTAAAAAAAAAAATTGGCAAATTTTACAATTTAAGGGAATAATTACACATAAATGAGAATCTTCAATGACCTGTCACAAAAGTCTAATTATATTATTTTCGTTATATATACTTGTTTTATAGTCTTGTATCATTGTATGTTACGTTGAAAATTAATGTAAATTAATCTTTAATACCCTCTTTGTTCTAGAGTAATCCAAATACATTTTATTCTCTTTTGTCTCAGAATACTATTTAGACTTTCATGGTTGGAATGATCCTTCTACTTAAAGCAACTTATGACTTTTAATTTTTGTGGTTATCTTGCATTATGTGTTTTTTTTGGTATCTTTATCCCTCAATTAATAATTTCAAATCTTATATTTTTATTTATCATTACTTATATTATTAGAAAGTATCAAATATATTGTTTATTTTATATACCTTGATAATTTTATAACTGTTGTATGCTAATGTTCAACATTGTCATTGTCTGTCAAAAAAAAAAGTTTCATAGGAAAATCTAATGAATAAACACAACCCTATTTGTGATTATAAACGTTCTAAAACGTTAAGTTTTGATTCTTTGTTTTTTGTACATGTTGCCACTTTTTAGTCCCACTATAAATATCATGGTCTAAGTATAATATTTGAATAAATTTAGCACGTCAAGTTTGTTCAGCTATTGTTTAAACTTATAAGTATGATTAGTAGAATTTCTTAAAGTTTTCAATAAAATAATCAACCGATTTATTTAGATTTGACAATTTCGTGTAATGGATATAAACCTGGTTATCTTGGTTATATATATTAGTTTCTAAGTGATTATGCCCATTGATGATGAAATTGATCTTGAATATGATATAATCCTAACATCTATTCATTGATATTTAAAGAGTTAGCTAATTTTCTTTCTTCTTTAATCTAGCATAATTTCAAAAAGGACATATTATGAACACATGTTAACTTTATTTAACTTAGTAGTTGTTGTTGTTTCTTCTAATTGAGATCTAAAGAGTTTCCTAGCTTCTAGACCCGTGCAAATAGCATGGAAAATCTTTCGTTTAATCAATATATTTATATTTCAAATTTGATTCGGTGCATATTTATAGTTAATGGTTACATTAAAGGTTGATAAAAAAATAAGAAATTTTTTTATATGATATATTGATATTTTTCCTAAAATTAGGGTGTAGATAAGGATGGTCAATTTAAATGGATATTCAATTATCTATTTCACCCAAATTTCGAAAACAGATAAAGCCCATATTAAATAGATGAAAAGTCGGTGGTGGTTTGTTGGATGGAGCTGGTGACACATTAGATTAGATTTGGGTGGTGCTATGTCCCATTCGTCACCCATTTATCCATCCGTTTTTTATATTTTATGTCTTAGTTTTTAGTATAAAAATCAGGGTGTTACCGTATATCTATATATTCAGAAATATCTATAAATATAAACCAAAACATCCTTCAATTTCTCGCAATAAACAATAATTTATTAGTTTAAAATCTTCATACTTTGAAACATATATGAGTGTAGATCAATTTTTTTTACTTACTATAAATTGTTCTTGGTTTGTTATGGAAAAGGGTTCTATAATAATAAATTTTGATGAATAATATTTCTTCATTTTTGCTGCTTGAAAATAGATTGAGAGTTAAAAGCAAATACTATTTTAATGTTTTTAAAATTGAGCAATGTGTTTTTACATAATGGATAGTTGGGACTATTGGAGCAAAATTGAATGAAAAATAATTGAGTGGGCGTTGTTGTATGCTTAGGCCGATTAGATAAATAAAAGTTGCTCTATATTTCTTTTCATATTGTACAATTTCTGCAAGATTGAAGGAAATGTTTTATGTTCTTTAGAGTATAGTAAACATACTAAATCAAGGGGAAATTTTTATCTGTTAAATAGCTAATGTTCTTTATTGTATACGACTTTACGTTCTTTATCTTATAGATTGATGAAAAACATGGACCATTTAAGGGTCTGTTCTCCCCAGCTTATTTTCAGTTCAGTTCAACTCAGTTCAGTTCAGTTCAGTTCAACTCAGTTCAGTTGAGCTCAGCTTAGCTTAGTAGTTCAGTTCAGTTCAGTCAGCTATTCTTTTATAATCATTTTGTTAAATATTATTATTATGTTGGTCTAATTTATTTTACTAATTACTCTTATTTATTATTATTTATTTTATATCATTATTAAGTATTATTATTATTATTATTATTATTATTATTATTATTATTGTTATTATTATTTCTATTATTTTGTTTACTATAGATTTGTTCATTTTATTACTATTATTATTAGAAGGAACATGGTTTAGGTCAAAAGCACAAATGAACCCACGTATTTTAGCCCATAAACTAATCAAATCGCGTCAAAACAATTTATGATGCAATTTTGCGCGGTCCGACCCAATCATTAATTTTATTACTAAATATATTATTATTATATTATTAAATCTAATTATTAAAATAGTAATATTAATTTACTTCTTATATATTATTGTTATTATATAATCATATCATCAAGTATTAATATATTAATACAAATAATATAAAATAATTATTATTAATTATCATTAATTATTATTATTATAATAATAATTTATGATTATTAATATTATTTATTCATAACTATCATTTAAAAATATCCAAAATACTATTAATATTCATTATTATTACTTATCATTATTAATTATTATTTTCATGTTATTATTGTTTAAATATTATTTATATATTTATTACATTCAATTTAATTCAATTCAGTTCAGTTCAGTTCAGTTCAGCTTAGTTCAGTTCAGTTGTTTTATGTCGAAGAGAACAGGCCCTAAGTTAGTACAAAATGAATTATCAAGCGAACGTAAGTTATATCATGAGTCTTGTTGTTATCTTGTACACTCTATACAACATACATGACAAAAATAGCTAAGTCAAAGGCTTTATATTAGATGATAGAAAGCATTTATCATACTATGTTATCAGCAAGTTTAGCTTTTGTATTGTACCAGTGGTTTCAATTTTTATGAGCGTAACTTGTGAGGCATGGCAAGTTGGTTATGAAAAATGATTTGGAATTTTATGTACAACATAACTATATAAACCCCTTCTCATTTTATTGACAATTAAAGAATGAAACTCCTTCGAAACTTTCATCTTCTTAACCCTATGTGCTGATTGCATTTAATATTTCTTCAACATACTCCTCATATAGTTTATATAGCATAATGGATTTTTGAAGGGAAGTGTAATTTTTTTTTAAATATTGATTGAATTATAATAATCGATTATAATAAGATTTGATTTGTTTCCTTAATTGATAGAAGCTTGATTAATTTCCTTAGTTATTGTAATTGATTTTATTACCCTATTTGTTGCACAATGCACTCGGTGAAGGATGAAGGGTGATTAGAAAAAATTTGTGGCACGTGGCATAAGCAAAGAAAAAGCTGGAAAGTTGAGGGTGAAGGAGAGCAGAGGAAGCTTCATGTCTTGCCACATAGGCTGAAATTTTCTTGCTTTAATATTATATATATGATTATCCACCCACTAACAATAAATAAATAAATTTAACACCTACTCATTTCCTCCACTTCAACACCCTCCCAACAAAACAGGAGAAAATAACTAAAACAACACCCAAAAAAATCATCATCAAGAAGAAGCAGTAAAATGAACAACAGATGGGTATCATCAGCATCAAGTATATGGATACAATCAACAACAGGCGGGTCATACGCTTTTAGCATATACTCTCCCTCACTCAAATCCTCCCAATCTTACGACCAATCAACACTCGACACAATCTCCGTCTTCAAAGACATCGGCGCCAACGCCGGCGTTTTATCCGGCTTACTCTTAGCCGCCGTATTAAGCCGCCGCCGCCGACAACGATGCTGTTTTGTTGGCCCATGGTTGGTCCACGCCGTTGGTGCGGCCCAATGTTTTCTGGGCTACTTCTTCATGTGGGCTGCTGTTGTTGGGCTCATTTCTCGGCCCTCTGTGGTAGTTATGTGTGGGTTTATGTTTCTGGCTGCACATGCTCAGACTTTCTTTAATACTGCTAATGTTGTCACGGGTGTTGAGAATTTTCGGGATTATAAAGGGACTATTGTTGGCATTATGAAGGTATGATTCCATTTTTTGTTGCTAGATTTTATTTCAAGAGTGGTAAATTTACATGGCTTTTTGATTTACGACCTGTTCTCCCTAGCTTATTTTCAGTTCAATTCAGTTCAGTTCAGTTCAGATCAATTTACGACAATACATTTAATCTCACATATCACTATTCATTCCAGTTCAGTTCAATTCAGTTCAGCTGTTTTATGCCGAAGAGAACATGCCCTTATAGGGCGTTTGGTTCAAATAGAGGAATAAAAAGGGAATAAAATCAGATAGAGGGAAGAAATTGTAACAATAATTGTTATTTTTATTGGATGTTTGGTTCAATAATAGAAAGTAATCAGTTGTACAGGAATGAAAAGGATTTTGTTACTCTTCTGATTGAGGTTTGAGACTTTGGGTTATCCTCAAGTACGGATAATGGTTAACCCAGTGCTCAATTCAAACAAGGATTAACGGATTCAGATTACTGAATCCATTCCCAGACTCCAAAAACGCTCAATCAAACAGACTACCTGGGTTATCCTTTATAAATAGTTGCTTCATTTTGACGTGTACAATTGTCATTCTATAACTTTGACTATTACTAATTATTCATTACTAAAAGAAATTATACAAATTCATATACCGAAAATATTGAATACGTCCTCCATTTCAAAATAGTTGCACCATTTGGCATTTGGCCACTATTCATCAACCTACTTTGATAAGTTTTTTCTTACCATTACATTATATTAGAAAAAATATAGTGAAGTGAGATCTTGTTAAGTTTGTCTTTTAATATGAGGATGTCAAATATCAACTTTTTATAATTTTTTACTTATACGCAATTAGAGATATCAAGATTTAAAAATGCATCTTGGCAAACGCAAAAAAGCAAATGGTGCAACTATTTTGAAACGGAGAAAGTATATATCAAGTTATCCAGACAAGTTACGCGTTTGTATGCTCATATTGGTTTCTATACATATATGTAAAAAAGAATGGCAAAGTAAAGACATAAATACATAAATAGTGTAAAAGTTAAAGTGAAGCATTTAAAAAGAGAGGGAGCATTGTACTACAGATGCTATTTAGAATTATAAGGTTTGATATTGTGAAAATAAAATATAGAAATGAACCTACTATTCTTGCAAGTGTCCATTAATTCTGATAAGTTTATTGATGATGCATTGAATTATTGTGGTTGTTGTGAAGTTAGTTGTAGTTGTGAGTTCTGTAAAAAGAGTTGGTGAGTATAGACATTAGTGGGGTTGTAAGTTGTTGAGCTTGGATATGGGTAGATTTTCTAGTCTTATATGGAGTACTTTACAGTTTCAAAATTTCGAGTGTTGTATATCAAACTTTGAATAATTAACTTGAAGCTATACTTTGGTAATATCACTAATGTGAATCCTGAGACTGTAAAGACAGAATCCAAGAACTTGAATTTAGGCTTTTCAAACGGACAAGGAACTAGGAGTGATACCGAATGAGTTCTAACTTTGTCTTAGTTCTGATTTTAGGATTTGGCCAAGAACTTTTTATCTATTTTAAAAGGATTTGGTGTTAGAGAGGGACTAAGCGCAGTAATATCAACGAGATTCAATCTCGGGTCTTGGGTGCCAGTGTCATAAGACTTTGCCAATTAAGCTGGTTGACATCCACAATCAATTTTGTTTATGATATTAGTCATATAAGTAAAGCTCCTACTAAGTATTATTCCAAGTTGTTAACATTGCTTAAATAATGTGGATCCTAGATGAGTTATGACTTACTAGTATGTCCCAATTCCTTCATTGAGGATTTTTGCTGTTGATATGACTATATGAGTTGCTGATTTTGGGATTCGAGAGGGAGACTGACATTCTTGGATTGAAGAAATTTTGGGAAAGGCATGTGATGTGGACAGTGCATTCACAAAGCCTTTTGATGCAAATGCAAGCTATGGACATTGCTTTAGCTTATGGGCAAGTTAATAGCATCGCACTTTTGTATGCAGGAGGTGTGCTCGAACTTCGACACCATCTTTTTCAGACTAGCACTTTGACAATGAAACCAATTTACGGCTACACAAGAGCCTAATATCCTCCGAAAATCCCATATATTCCAATTTTTCTTTATTGAAGATACGGGTAGGACAGATTTTTCTCTCATAGAGCGGTAAAGTTAAGTCTTGGTGGTATTCTTAAGTCTACTTGCCATAGCTCTTCCAAGGTTTTGGGGAAATTTTGGACGTGGAAGGGGAACTTAGGCGTGAAGTTCTGATGGTTTTTCATTGTATTATCAGTGGATTGTTGTTGACTTCATGAAAGTATGGAATTTCTCTTTGGTGTATCCGTTGTTAATAGTTGAGGTTGTAATTTTTTCAGGGGTAGAGTCAAGTTGGCTCTCACTGAATTTTTGATGGGTTTCAATTCAAGTACTGTAATATTCCTTCTCTTCACCTTATGTTGTTAATGCGGATACACTAGGAATTCAGGGAATTATTTGCTCGTACTAACTTAATATTCTAGAGTTGTTGATTGAGGTCAATTCTTTCTAATTTTCATTAGGTTAATTTTAGGTATTATGTGAGAAATATTGGGAACTTGTGATAGTTGAAGATGAAAGATATGAATGAGTACTTCAGTCATGTCATACACACCCTTCATGAGAAAGTTGATGAATCAAGGAATTTTGTCACTCCACCTCCTGGAGAAACTGTTAGGTGTACCTAGGACTGAGGAGTTAGGAGCACATACTTGTAATGATCAGCGGAGGAAAGAACATTCCCCTTTTATGCTCATCCCAACGTGCTCCTTGTATGTCCATCATTTAATTGCTACAAGCTCAGTGAAAAATGCAATACCAAGAGCACCTATTTTATCGCTCGGATCAACCCCTTCTCTTTAATTTGAACAATTTACTGTCCTCGATCTCATTGTTACAATTCCGTGTCATGTAATTTCTCAATCAGTCTATCAATATCAGGGAAATCTCATGGAAAACTTGGTACTTCTTTCTCAACTAAATATGGAATATATGTATATTATTTGGAGGCGATGCAGCATTTTCAAAATCATGTATGATGTATCTGTTGCTTGATTAGCTTTGCATGCAATTTGACTGTACTTTCTTGATTCTCATTGACAGGGTTTTCTCGGACTTAGTGGAGCGATCTTAATCCAAATTTATCAAGCGTTTTTTAAGGAAAGTCCAAGCACATTCATCCTAATGCTTGCTTTGTTTCCGAGTTTAGTCACTTTGTCACTGATGTTTTTGGTCAGAATATGTCCGGGAAGCAAACCTGATGATAAGAAGTACTTAAATGGTTTTTCCATTGTTGCTCTTGTTTTGGCTGCATACATGATGATAATTATCATATTGGAGAACATTTTTGTGTTCCCACAATGGGCACACCTGGTTACTCTTGTCGGTCTCTTAGTAGTGCTTTCTTCACCTCTTAAAGTTTCGGTAGAAGCTATTAGCAAAGAAAAAACTCTTGCTCTACCCACAGAAAGGGATCCATTAGTCTACGGTATCGATCCAAATGAGCCTGAGCAATTTCTTGAGGACAGAAATGAAGGATATGATGAATTACCTGGTACTTCCACGGACATTTTACCGGTCACAGAAAACATGAATCTGCTGGAGGCTATGAAGAGCTTGAATTTCTGGTTGTTGTTCATTGCTATGTCATGTGGAATGGGATCAGGGCTTGCTACCATAAATAATATGAGCCAAATAGGCCAATCACTAGGTTATGATACAGTGAAGATTAATACATTCGTTTCACTATGGTCCATATGGAACTTCCTTGGCCGTTTTGGTGGAGGGTACATATCTGATATCTTATTACACCGAAACGGATGGGCAAGGCCCTTTCTCATGGCAATCACTCTAGCAACTATGACTGCCGGACATGTTATAATTGGTTCTGGGTTTTATGGTAATTTGTACATAGGAACTATCTTGGTTGGGATCTGTTATGGGGCTCAGTGGGGTTTGATGCCTACTATTACTTCGGAGATTTTTGGCATTTTGCATATGGGTACCATTTTCAATACTATTGCAATAGCAAGTCCTGTGGGAACTTACATTCTTTCTGTGTGGGTGATTGGACATATATATGACAAAGAAGCAGGGGAAGGCCATTCTTGTTATGGGGTTCATTGCTTCAAGGTCTCGTTCTTCATATTGGCATTTGTTAGCTTTCTGGGGTTTCTTGTTGCTCTCACATTGTTCTTCCGAACAAGGGTGTTTTACACGACTGTTGTGCTAAAAAGGTTACAGCATAATCTGAGAAGTTAAAGCATGGTATGTGTATGATCTTCTTCTCCTTTTCGCCTTAAAAGAAGTTTCTTTAAGGGCTAAACGTTAAGTCTTCAAACCTCGTCTAAGGGTTGCTTAGTAAGTGCCGCCTCCCATCTGTTGTGGATTCTCGTGTAATGAGGAAATGCTTTCTTCACTCTTGAGCCAGTCTCCAGTATTGGATTCGGAGCCCTTTTGTCTCAGGGCGGGTGTTATGACTTCAAGATTACATGTACTTCTGGGAGGGTGCACTCTGGGATCTTCGTGTTGAGTAAGATAGTTATGATGGCAGATGTTGGATCTTTGCAAGATTTGTCGATACCAAACAATGGACAGAACACAGATGAGAATGGGAGATGTTCTAATTGATTGTCGAGTTTCAGGTTTGTTCTATTCTGATGGTAGCAGCACTCAGGTTCACGATACTTGTTAATCCGTTTGCTTGTGCTCGTGTGCAACAGTTCCTTCAGTTCATCTATATTATGTTTGTTGCTTATCTATTTGTTTCCTTAATTAACAACACAAACACAAATAAGTGGAAATTAATTAATAAACTTTCGAGCATGGCTGTTACTTAGCCTGTTATAGTATCCTGATCAACTGATGCAAGGCATGGCTATATTCCTGAATTTGAACTGCTATTTCTCCTGATTTAGCTTTGTTTCTAGCATTAACTCGTAAAGTAATTGTATTTTCTGAACTGGACTCTGTTTGCAAGTGTTTGGTAATGGAAGTTACATGTTTGGTATGTGGTAAGTAAACTGGTATGTCTTTGCTTCATGAGCTCAAGTATATTTACCTGGTTGTCACTCTCCTCAGCTCTATGTTAACGCGTTATGTAATTCTCCTTAATCTCACATTTACAAGTATTTCTTTAGTGGAACTAAATATACACTACATAATGACTATTGTTACCGAGTAATATCTCTAAAAGGGGTGTTCGTTAAAATAGAGTTTTGGAGAGAGTTTTGGAATGAAAACGCTCAAAATGAAAAAACTCCTAATATGAGCTTTTTGTTTAGAGGATTAAGTGAAAATATGTTCAATGATTTTATTGCCTCTAATAATACTACTCCACATTGTATTAAAATGTATATAAATGTCATTTCACTCAAACAAATGGCAATAAGCTTTTATCAATCAATGAATTGTTAACGAACACATTTATAAAAAAAAAAATTGTCAAATCAACAGTCAAATCTGCTGAACAAAAAGTTAAAAAACTCTAACAGCAAACTTTAAATTCTCACAGGTAAATTCTAAACTCTATTCGTTAAAAAGGGCTACTCCCTCCGTATTTTTTTATCTTTCCTACTTTGACTTTGCACATTTGCCAATGCATTTTTTCTACATTAAATATCTTTCGTTACATATTAATAAAAATTACTACCTCTGTTTTTATTTAGTTGCAACGTTTTGACTTTCACGCTTGCCAATGTACAATTTCAAATCGTTTTATCTCTAATTGTATGTAAGTAAAAATTATAAAAATTTGATATTATGAAAGCTTACATCGAAACGAATCAAACAAGACCCCACATGACTATATTTTGTTTAACATATAAATCAATAAATGTGGTCAAATAAGAGAACATGAATAGTGCAATTTGTCAAACGTTGCAACTAAAAGAGAACGGAGGTAGTATAATAATTGAATATTAATAAAGTACTCATTGAGACGAATCAAACAAGACCCCACATGACTATATTTTTTCTTATATATTGAGAAAAATTTAAAAGATTCTCTCTAATTGTGAATAGTGTCTAGATTCTAAGTGAAAAAGATAAAAAAATACAGAGGGAGTATTAGATTACAACTTGAAATGATTCCCAATCACACAATTAAACAAATCACACAATCCAATCCAAACAGGTAAAATTCTACTCCTTAATAACCTAATGACAGCAGCATAGAAGAATAAAAGATTTGACACTAGCTAAGCTACTACTACTGACTTACTGAGCTAGACATATTTTGTGGATTATAGATCCTAGGATTGTTGGCCGCCCTATTTGCAAACTGTCCAAAAACATTTCATTTGACACATTAATCTTTGCAAAATATTCCATGATTCCTAAATTTCTTCCCCTGCCAAATTGAATATTCTGATTGAATTCACCCACATAATCAGTGCACTCACTTTGCTTGATTTACTCAAACTAGTACACTTAAATAACATACTACTCGTTAATTAATCTTTCTGAATTCTATTATTTAATCTTTGTTGTTATTTTAATCAAACACCCCATGATAGAAGTAACTTCTTCTGATGTTGAAAGGTAAGCTAAATTAATTAATCAAGCTTAATGTGAAGTTGAAGTGAGTATAGCTAGGAACGTGTAGACATGGGTACAGCACGCGTCTAGCACATGTGCGACACACTTTTTTTCTTAACTATTAAACTTGCTAAATCTATACTAATACTACTCCATCCGTTTCATTTTAATCTACATACTTACACTTTTCAAGCATGCATGTCAATGCAAAACTTTAAGGACATATATTTTTAGTTTTGTATTTGTAAAAATTATAAAAAGTACATATTATTAAAATACATGTTATGATGAATCTAACAAGATTCCACATGACTATATTTCATCCGCGTATAAATCACAAATGATGGTCAAAGTGAAATTTGTGAATAGTGTAAAATATCAAAGTATAACAATTAAAATGAAACGGAAGAAATATTTTATAATAGGAATTCTTGATGCCATAAATCAAATCATTATTCATTACTTTTTTTTTGTTTTGATATATCTATTCCAAATACAAAAGACTAATTCTTTAGTTTAGTTTTTTCGAATTTTTGAGACGCGTATTTGACTATGATTATCTTTAATTACATATTACTACAGATATAAGACAATTACATTTCTGAAAAGTATATTAAGATTAGGTCATTTTTATGAGTGACACAAATTAACTAGCAAAGTTTGGTAATCCTACTAGTATGGTAATTTTGTAAGGACATAGAATTGTAACGTTAAATTTAATAAGCTTTTACGAGAAATTGAGAATTGATAAGGTTTTGTTGATCTCCTGAATTTATTATACTTTTTATGGTTGATCTCTTCCACTTATTAAAATAAGTTTATGTGAAAATATATTTAAATTCAATGGAAAAAAAGAAGCTAAAATCCAGCAAATATAAGTTCAATAAGAATATGAAAATAAAGCTAAGTTTAGCTAAAAAAAAAGTAAATAAACTAAAAGAAATTAAGACTTCTATTTTTCCGTAGCTATTCTTCGTTACCATTTGTTAAAGAGCCCATTTTTTATACTATTGTTTCGCTGGATATTTGTTTATATATAGTATGTATCAAAAACCTTCATTATTTCTACCAAGATGATAATTCCACTATTGTTATTATACTGATTAGGTAGCTCTTTTAAATCATAGTGTACAAATTATTGTTATGGGCCACAAATTCAATTAATAAGCATAATTAATTATACTAAATGGATCAAGAGGTATGCAAAATTGTAATTAACTGTCAAAGATATCTTGGTCTAATGTTAAAATTGAGGTGCTGTGAACAATATGTTATAGATTCGAATCTCCTTTCCCTTCTTTATACGTTGTACCGTGCCTCAAATGAATTACTACCTTCATTTCTATTATGCGCAACGATTTGATATAAAGTAAAGAGGAAACATGTCTAATCGTTTCAAATAATAGAAAACTAAAAAAAAAAATTTAACTAACTCTATTGACAAAACAAAAATTAGGTAGTTAACAGAATAAACAGGAGCCAACTCAACGAAGGGTCACATTTAACATTATTGGCCAAGTGTCAAACCAAAGACTTACGGGCAGCGGGCAACGGGCAACGTCTTATTGTCTTAATCATTCATCATCACAAAAAAATAAGAAAAACAATTGAATAGAGTAATATACTCATTAAAAAAAGACCTAAAAAAAAAATCAAACACAAACACAAACACAATTTCATGAATTTAAAAATGAACTTCAAAATCTGAAAACAGAAACAAGACAAGAAAAATAAAATAAAATTAATGCTCTCTAAAGCCCTTACTTTACTAGTACTAAATAGATGGTGTTTCTCTCTCCTATAATCTTCGCTACTTTTATGATCTTCTTTTTTCCTTCCATTTCCATGCCTTTCTCTCTCCTCTTTTTCTGCGCATGGGAGGCAAAGAATCCTCCTCACCGGAAACTTCTAGAGATGTATCGATTTCTTCGCCGGAATCTTTTTCCGGCGACAAAATCTCCGGCGCTCCTATGCGCGTGCTCGTGTTTCTCCATAAAGCGTTCAGAGGAGAGCTTAATCAGCTTCGGCGCGCCGCTTCTGACGCCGCCGACGAATTCGCCGCCGAGAAAAATGAGTGTCGTCGGAAAATGGCGGCGGTTGAAATTCGGAAGAGGCTTGAGTTCTTCAGGAGTGTGTTTAGATACCACTGCGCTGCTGAAGATGAGGTGACTTTTTTTCTTTTTCTCTCTCCTAATTTTGGTTGTGTGAAAGTGAGGTTTTATTTCAGTTGGTTAGAGGTCCTGATTCCCTATAAAAAATAAGGAAACTTATTTAATGTTGTGTTTTCGACATTTTATATTACTTTTGATCAGTAAGAATTGAGTTTAATGATATATTGAATGTTTTTGTTGTTTAATAATGGAATTTTGAGAACTATTCTGGACTTTTTAAAAAGGAAATTTTGACGATTAAAAAGGTAAGGAGGGAGTTAATTTTTTAAAAATTTGGCAATGTGATTTTTAAGTTGAGACGGAATTTTGTTGAACTTGTTGAGAAAATTGAACGTTATTTCGGTGATGTTTGAAATTTGGTTGAGTTGTAGGGTGAATATTTTCGTTAATTTGAAGTCAAAATTTGTGGATGTTAATGCATTGATGGGAAGAAGAAGCGTCGATAAATCATACAATTAATTTGACAATATTATAACAATATGATAATTGCTCAATGTAACAATATAGTTATGAGAAATATTACTTCTGTTTCACAATACATGCACCATGATGTTTCACAATACATTCCTCCCTTTCTATCTGGGTTTGAAATGCAATCACAACCCCCTCTCTCTTCACCCTTAATTTGTATGTCATATAAAAATGGTGCATGAAACGGAGGTAGTATACAACAACATATGTTAATAATTTATTTAAGTTGGTGTGACAACATAATAATGAAAATACAATATAGTACTTCATCTGTGTTTTTTATCCTTCTCACTTTCTTGTACGCCTCTCTCAATGTACATCTTTGAATTTTAATATCTTTCATTATATATTACCCCCTCCATCCCATAATATAGTACTTACATTACTTTTTTGGTGTCCCAAAATATTGTGCTTGTTTTTTTTTATGAATTTGCTTGGACTAAATTGTCCTCAATTTCTACACAAACTTTCCAAAATATTTCTACTTTTCTTTCAAAATATGTGCTCCTATTTATTGTTTTACACCATCCCAAGAAACATTCATTATTTTTTGATTTTTTTAAAAGGAAAAATAAAATAAAGAGCTAGTTCCAAGACAAAAGTACCAAATAAACATTTTCTTAAATATTTTTTTGAGATATCGTACTACTCCTATTTTTCTTAATTTCCGTGAAAAATGAGAAGTGTGCACTATATTATGAGACGGATGAATTAGTAAAAATTATAACGATTTAATATTAATAAAGTACTAATTGAGACGAATCAAAAAAGATTTCACATGACTTTATTTTTTCTTATAAATTGAGAATATTCTCTCTAAATATGAATAGTATTAAGATTCTAAGTGTGAAAGATAAACAAATAAAATGGGTAATAATTAAATTTATTTGACAAGATAGTAATTTAACACTATTAGTTTAACAATGTAATAATTAAATTTATTTAACAATGTAGTAATTTATAGTAATATAATAATTGGAAAGGAATTTGAAAAATTTGAGAAAAAGGCTTAGCCATCCAAGAAAGGTGTCTCGACTCTCGACCATGATCAAGACACCGAAGAACGATGTCTAAGCCATGGTGGAGACATTTGTCCTTGACGTCCATACCCTGGTCAAGACATCTAAGAAACACGTCCAAGCCAGCGTGGAAATCCAACAAAGATGTCTCCACTAAGGCTTAGGTGTTTTGGCCATGGTTCATACGTTGGTACCAGTTTATTTTAAATTATTTTCACCCATTCCAGTTCTTGCCATCGTCCATGTCTCATCTCTCGGCTTTCCCGTGAACGAATTCCCACAAGTAAGTGAAGTTGGATGAGTTTTGGGAAAATAGACTGAAAATAGATTAGGGAGAGAGTAAAGAGAGTTGGAGTGTGAGGTGTTAGTAAGGGAAGGGAAATTTCATTCTAGTTACGGCTATGGATAGAAGAAGTAGGACGGCATTCAGCTACTCATTATATATTCCAAATCTAGTCATATATACTCAAGTACCTTTGGTTTTATGGGGAGCATAGAGGGCAATTATACTAGGAAAAGACTTTGTGTACCTATAATACACTAGAAATAAACTTGAAGGAACAACATTGTGGAATCTTTCTCCTAGCAAAAAAATAATTATTCTCTATTTCTAGTGGGTGGATGTGGATCATCAAGCGTGTAATCGTGGCTTTCGCCATCATGGCCCCAAGTATCACAATTGGTTCACTCTTCATAACTTTACCTGCCAAGTTAGGTGTCGATGCCGTATGTAATACTTCTTTAGTTTCATAAAGATTTATTTACTTTTCTAATCTAAGCTATTTTACATATATCTAGTCACTTTTCTTTAACCCAATTTGGGTAATGGAACCACTCATATGATATATTTCATTTATTCTGATCTGCCTTAGTTTTTCGTCTATCTACTTTTTTTTGTCTTCATCCAGCAACTTTCCAATGGGATCCTTATTTTCATAAAAGAAAAATGAAGTGAGTTAATTAGAGGGAAAGCGACTCAGTATGAAAAGTAGTATGTGCTAATCAAAGGGATCATTTGGCTTGTGGATTTTAGTTAGCATTTTGGTTGGTTTTTGGCTTTTAGGTTGTTGATCACCCAAAAAAACATAATACCTCTATTTCTAAATAATACTTACACTTTCACTTTTAACGAATGTTGATGCAAAAATTTGGGCATTAATACCTCTAATTTTGCTTTCGTAAAAATTATAAAAAATTTGCATTCATAAAGTACACATTGAGACAAATCAAACAAGATCCAACATGACTATATTTTTCCTTACACATAAATCACAAATGATAGCCAAATCGAAATTTTATGAATGGTATCAGAATTGAAAGTATAACCATTATTTAAAAATGGAGGTAGCAATTGGTTAGAGGTGGCAAACGGGTCAGGTTCACAATTTGACTTTCCTAAACTTTAACCCTACATGTTAATTACATGTGTAGGCAAACCCTAACCCTAGAGAAAATATAATATTTAGCCTGAACTAGGCTTAGGCCCGATACGCACGACTACCCTGGCCCGATTAATAACACATTAACCTCACTTAAATTTCCGTTATTAGCTAACTTATTATAACTTTATCATCCCTTAACTTAATTTACTATTGGCTCCGAACTTAACTTATCTTACTATTGGCTCCGAACTTAACTTATATGAAATTATTAGAGCTTATTGTAATTGTGAATTGAACTTGGATGACCCTTTATCCCTTATCTAAATCTATCCGAACTTATTGGCCCTGAAGTTAAGTTGTCTTTTACCCCCAAAACAAGTAAAACAGTACGAGAACATAGCCATAGTGGGTTATTCCTTTCACCGTCAATTGGTTGTGGGGCCTAATCTTACAAATTGAACATGTCTAAGTTGAATTATGAGAGGAAAGCTTCAAGCAGCAGTAGTATTTTGTGTTAACTTAAGAAATTCCAAGCTTGCTCTACATGATAGTAATCTGTGATAGTGAAAACATTGCTTTATAGTCTTAGATTTTCTGAATAGAAAGCTTGATTGATCTTTGTTTCTTTCCCAACAGGTTATATTTTTGGCTCTAGATGCACGTGTAAAAAACATTGCTTGTACATATTTTTTAGAACACCATATAATTGATTCTACATTTGAATCAATTTTTTCGTGTCTAAACGGCATTATCGAGGACCATGGGAATCCATGTCAAGAATTCCAAGAACTTACCTTCCACATTAGCACACTACAGGGGTCAATTTGTCAGCATATGGTGAAAGAAGAGCAACAGGTACAGGATTTGATACTGTGTCCTTTTATAAAGCATACATTCTTACGATTCTAGATATTTATTAGAAAAATTTGTCGGAGATCACCTTTAAGCATCATTTTGTGTCAAAAACCACCTCTTAAGAAAAACTTGGTACAAAGTGTTAAAAAATGACCAATTAGCTGAGTGATACCATTCATTTTGAACCCTTCTTTATAAGAATGTCATTCTTTTCAAACTCACCAAATATGCTAACAAAGCGAGAATGCAGTCTTTTCGAACCCTTTTTCATGATGAGAGCGCCATTTTTTTTTTTGAACTCACCAAATTTCAACAAAACGGGAACGTCATTATTTTCGAATTCATAATGTTATTTTGTGTGCTTATATCGAGCTTAACAATCACCTTAAATTAAACCTTTGAAACATAAATTAATGAAATCTTGAACTAACATCTAATATACAACAGAAAATTGCATCTCAATTGTCTAAACAAAGTAAGATTTGTCTGTTTATCAGGTCCTAGCATTCCTAGATAGGCAAAACTCAATTGGACAGGCACACTAACATGTCTATCACTTCCACGAGCACCCCCTAATCTAATAACCTCTTCAGTATATTTATCCTTGGTATATCCTTTGCCCTCGCTAGCGTCTTTTTTATTTGACTCCCAAACCAACGAAGCAGCAATGAATTACTAACAGATAGCTCTTGTTTTGCACAGTATCAGCTGAAAAAAAATCTGCTTTTTATCTTTTTCGAGAGGGTTAACGACAAAACTGGCCTGGCAGGGAACATAATGTGGAAATGTGAAAGATTAATTCAGGTTTTTGGATGGCTTTGATACCATGTTAAGTTTAGGTTAAAGGCGTAAAAGCTTAGAGATTATTATTAACACAAAGGAACAAAAATAGTGCATCAATAAACCTAATTAAGGTAGGAATATGGGATAAGGAAACATTCCTTAACTCAATAGAATACTTTCACAAATATTGTCTTAACCTAGGTATTATCCTAAAACAGAGCCACCTTTTAGGAACTTGTTTTTGTCAAAAGCCACATTTTGTCTCAATCTCAACGTTAACTTCAAATCTCGAACCTTGACTTGCTTGTGTCGAGCACATGACCCAACAAAACCCCACTAAATATGATGGAAACCACCTTTTAAACATCACTTTTCGTCAAAAACCAATTTTTTTTCAAAATAAAAATGCACGAAACCACTTTTTACAATTTTTTTGTTGTTGTCCACATTTCCCCATGATTTTGAATCTCCAGCATTGACTTGCTCTTGTCTGACATCTGACACCCGAAGAAACGCCCCTTTTATTTCCTTTCCCCCCAATTTTCTCTCTTCACTTCCTCCTCTTAGCCCCATCTTTTACTCATTTACTCCTATCAACAATGGTCGACCGATTGCTAACTCCACATTGAATCTCTTAAGGAACTAAAATCACATTGTGGCGAAACATATACCAGAAAGAATATGCAAAGAATAAACAATAGAAAGAAAGAGGAGGAGAGCACGAAATAACACAAAATGGAGCACACTGAACTTTCTTTAATTTAATTTTTCTTTTTTGAGAGGGAGGGGGGGGGGGGGATAAAGCCTTTCTAATAAACACAAAACATATTCGTATGCAATGAAAATTTTATACAGTTTCAATTTTCAAAGGACGCTTTCGACCCTATATCAAAATATAAATCTTTGCCCTGAAGCCATAATCATCCTCCAAAGCTGATCAATCTTATCTCAACCCTTATTTTAATTGCATGCTTACTTTCACTCATTGGCACTGCATAATGATGATTCTGAGCTTATGTTGATTATACCTCGCCACCTTTATGGTAGGTGTTCCCCCTTCTGATGAGCCAATTCTCTGATGAAGAGCAAGGCTCCCTCCTCTGGCAGTTAACATGCAGTGTCCCTGTGGTACTCATGGAGGACCTTTTTCCCTGGTTAGCTTGTTTCCTTGCTCCGGAAGAACAATTGGAACTGAAACATACCATGAGAAAAATTGTGCCCCATGACAAATTGCTGCAAGAGGTATATTTTGACCGAACTGTTCCTCGAAGTCATCTTTTTTTATTCTAATAGTCGATTTTACTCTTATGAAGGTGGTGATTTCCTGGATCAATAAGATGACTCAACCACCCTCAGGAGACACTGTCAATTATGGCCCATCATCTGAGAATCTTGATGCAGTGGACAATTCAAAAGACACCTCTAATCATGGCTTGCTTAAGACCTCTTTTGATAGTAGTTGTCAGTCATACTTGCACCCAAATGTTGAAGATGGCCCATTTGATGGCCTTGTGCTTTGGCATGCTTCCATCAGGTCCGATTTTAAAGAAGTTTTAGACAAGCTCTATAAAGTAGGATCAAAGAAATTCTCAAGCTTGGCATCACTGCTTGTTCGGATCAACTTCCTCACAGATGTGCTGATTTTTTATAGGTAGCCTCTTTTAAATGAAACCGGAATCAATTTAGTTCTTGTTGAGCCTCTTGTATACCTTTATTGTCAGAATTTTATGAAAGCATATTTTTAATTGCAGTGAAGCATTGGAAAGAAACTTTTATCCTTTGTTAGAAGACGCCTCTGTACCCTCATACAAAGCATTTCCTAGCAAAAATGAAATTGAAGGATTTCAGAAGATTGTAATCGATGCTACTCAAATTAATTTTTCTAATCCAAGATTTTTCGAGATGCTATGTAGTAAGATGGAGGATCTAGTGTTGGCAACTAGTAGACACTTGTCTTTTCAAGAAACAGAGGTATCAAAATTGTCTTACTGCATTTATGCCGGGTCTAATAAGATGCAAGAGTTGTTGTCCTGACTTTTCTTTCTCAGGATTCATAATTTGATAAATGCTTTATCCGCTTCAGCAAGTGTTGATAAGCTTAAAATAATGTGATTATCATTCTTGTTTCACCTTAAAACCCGAGTAACAACTTATGTATACTGTTCTCTTCCTTGTTAATCTTGATCTTTATGTTCCATCTCATTGTTTTAGTTTTCATTCAGGTTTTCCCTTCCATCAGGAAGAACTATGACAATGAAACCCAACAGAAGTTGCTATTTAGGAGTCTTTGTATGCTGCCCCTTGGCCTGTTAAAGTGTGTGGCGACTTGGTTTCCTTCTCGCTTGCCCAAGGATAAGTTGAAGTGTATTTTACATGGCATTAAGCAATCTGGCTTCCTTGCTGAACCTTTTGCGTCCCTTTTACATAAATGGATTCGCATAGGTTACTCAGGCAAATTTACTATGGAAGATTTACGGGATATGTTCAATAGCAGAATATCTTACATGTTTGAGCAGCTTAGGACAGGTGAAGATCCTGACAACAGATTAGAGCATTCCGGGAAGGAACATAGTTCTCTTGACAGCTCCAGCTTTATTTCCAATTCTTTAAGCAAATGTTCCCTGCGAACTGAGAAGCATGGGACATTGTACTCTAGTGGAATTAATTTGCTTGTGTATTCTTCACGCGCTTCAAATCAGGTGTATACCTTTTCTGGATTTCCCATTGAAGGAGTTTCTGCTAGTCACCGAGAACCGAGGCCGTTGGACCACATCTATTATTTCCACAAAGCTATTAAGAAAGACCTCGAGTCCTTAGTTCTTGACACGATTAAGCTACCCAAAAACATGGAGCTTTTTTTGGATTTCAATCGACACTTTCATCTAGTGCGATCTCTATATGAGCTTCATAGTGAAACCGAGGATCAGGTGGCGTTTCCAGCTCTAGAGGCAAAGAAAAAGATCCAAAACCTTACACAGTCTTATTCAATTGATCACAAACTGGAAAATGAATGCTTTCAAAGAGTTTCTGGCATTTTGGATGAGATGTCTGAATTATATAACACACTTTCTAGTTCTAGCGTTGATCAACAAGGGGCAGTATTAATGTATCATCAGTTGTGTTTAAAGCTCCAGGATAGTTGCAAACTGCTGGAGAAGATATTGAATGATCACATACATCGGGAAGAGATTGAACTTTGGCCTTTGTTTAGAGATTACTTCTCCATTGAAGAACAAGAAAAAATTGTAGGGTATATGCTTGGAAGAACAAGGGCAGAGATTTTGCAAAAAATGATAGTATGGCTTATGGCCTGTTTAACGTCAGAAGAGCAGCAAGCTATGATGAACTTCTGGCGCAAAGCCACGAAATATACAAAATTTCATGAGTGGTTAGGAGAATGGTGGGAAGGACTGGAAAGCTATGCTTGTGCTGAGGTAGAAAAGCCAGATATTTCTTGTTCATCAGCAATGGACTCCCTAGATATTGTCTCAAAGTATTCATCTATGGGTGTTTCTAATGACAGAGGGAAGAACTCCAAAGATGGAAATGTGAAGTTACCTTACGATGAGGCCAAGACTATCAACATGGTTAAGAAAATGGAAGGTCTTGAGAAGGACAACAAGAAGCATAAATCTTTTGAATACAAAATCCTTCTAAGTGAGAAGGAGAAGCATAGAAGAGAAGGGAATGTTACTGATTCAGTAAGTGAACTGGAGGCTGAAATAAGAAAGGTGTCACAGGACTCCTCTTTGGATCTGCAAGCAAAAACACGAATAATGCAGGATTTGATGACAAGGTTGATTCCTCTCCCCACCCACCCAATTTCTTTCTTTTTTTCTTCAGTTCTTGCTTATGCCTTTTAGGTGTATGAATTGATTAAATCTAATGCATTGAGTGATTGAGATAATTACAATATGACTTCATCTTGTTTCAATTAGTTGTCTTTTCTCTCTTCTGGTGGTTAATTTATGTATGATCATTATATCCTATTGTGTTGAGCACCTCTGGTCCTGGTTCTGAATTGCTTCTACTATGGAAATAGCTCATAGTTGGTACTTATCTTGCAGATGTATGAGCTTCTTTTTTATCACATCATACAAACTTCCATCTACAACGCTGGGTTGACAAGCTAAGCATGATATGTTCTGCCTCATGCATCTTTAATATTTGGAAAAAGCTCTTAATATTGAAGTTGGCTTTACAGTTTTGTCCTTTTGCTTGAAAAATCAATATCCATGTGCTCCAAAACTCACACCCATAGCCTCTAAGTGTTTGATATCATAAAAATCCTGATTGAAGCATTGTTGGTGTTATGCAGATCGTGGCTCTGATACACATTGCCAATTGTACAAAGGTGTCATTGCTCGGTTGTTTTGTCTAACAAGTAACAACTAGTTCTCCATCCCTAAATAGATTCACACTTGCCTTAAATGAATGTCTGGAAAATTTCACACTTGCCTTTTCACCTTTCCAAGTTACTTTTTCTCCCACCATCACCACACGTTCTAGTTCTCTCTCTCTCTCCCGACACTTCATCCGACTTTTTTCTCTCTCTCAGGCCAATGTTATCGATCTCCAGTGCCAAAAACAAGTGTGAAATTTAATTAAGGACGAGGAGAGTATGTATACACTATTATCTGTATGATGACCAGAAAATAGTTATGATAATGCATAGTAGTGATAATGCAGTGTTATGTTGTTTGGAATATACTCTTTCTTGACGAACATGGTGATTCTCTTGTATCCTCATAGTAGTCTTTCTTAGTTGTTGCTTCTCAGATTTTTGATGCAGTATGTGTTTAGTGGCTTCTAATTTGTGCTCTTGCCTTTTCATTCTTAGCCATTGGCCGGTTGCGCAATCACTGTCTGATTCGAACAGTGTGATTAGAAGTGAATCTGGAAAGCTTCCAGGTCAGTATCCCTCGTATCGGGACACAGGAGACTCTGTGTTTGGTTGCAAACACTACAAGCAAAACTGCAAGCTTGTTGCATCTTGTTGTGACCAGCTTTTCACATGCAGACGTTGTCATGATGAGGTTTCTGATCACTTGATGGATAGGTAAAATACGATGAATCAATGACCTTCTTTTTATGAGTGTATCCCTTTTTAAATAAACGCTTTATTAGAATAAGAATACTCTGATATTAATCTGATACTATTATCTGAATATACTGTACTATCTTGTCACTATAGTGTCTCCATAAGGACTCGCTTTGTACTGGTATACTTCTTCCATTTCAAAATAGTTGCACCATTTGGTATTTGGTCACTATTCATCAACCAACTTTGACAAGCTTTATCTCACCATTATATAAGAATAAATATAGTCAAGTGGGATCTTGTTAAATTCGTCTCAATACGAGGCTTTCAAATATCAACTTTTTATAATTTTTACTTATACACAATTAGAGATATTAACGTTCAAAAGAACGTGTTGCCAAATGTGAAAAAGCAAACGGTGCAACTATTTTGAAACGGAGGAAGTATATGATGAGTCCTAAATTGAGGAGATCTTCACCATCTTACACACTTGTGCAGAAAATCCACAACCCAAATGATGTGCATGAAATGCTTGGAAATTCAACCCATTGGATCCACTTGCCTTACTCCTTCTTGCAACAAGTATTCTATGGCGAGATACTATTGCAAGATTTGTCGGTTATTCGATGACAACAGGTCCATTTACGATGAAGCACTTATTTTTCCTTCTATCTTATAAAAGATGTGGTCTGTGAATTTTCTCTAACACTATTTGTTATACAGGGAGATTTACCACTGTCCCTATTGTAACTTATGCCGAGTTGGAAAAGGATTGGGGATTGACTACTTCCATTGCATGAAATGTAATGCATGCATGTCCCGATCTCTTTCATCCACACATGTATGTAGGGAGAAGTGCATTGAGGATAAGTGTCCTATATGCCATGAAGATATGTTTACTTCAAGTGATCCGATAAAGGCCCTAGCTTGTGGTCATTTGATGCATTCATCATGCTTTGAGGTGCTTGAAAAAACCTCTCCTTTTTCTCTTTTTATACAACTCAGACATATGTTCAAGGCTACAGAAAAAATAGCTGGATGTTATAGAGTATTAGTATTTAAAAATAGGACGGATTCATTTTGTGGTAAATGAATATTAGCTAACTTCTAAGTCCTCATCGTGTATTACTTCTGTTAACTTATCCATAGTAAACAAACTAATAAACATATGAAGAATCAGTTGGATTATTTGAGTATATATTCAAATGAGTTCGAAGTGATGATGTTTATTGAGTAAACCTTATATTGTGTGACATTTGACCCTGTAAAAGAATGTTTACTATTCATTTGAAAATCGATGAGCATGAGATGATTATTTCAAAGATGGACTCCGAGACATTTTTTTTATGAAAACATATAGTATATCTACAGATTTGAATAAAAGAATTACAATTTATAAAAAAAAAATTCACTGTTACACCTAGTAGCCCATCTCGCCATATACTTGAATAAATTTGATATATAATCGAATTATAGAAAAATAATCATGATGTAGTTGTTCACTAAAAACATGTAAAAGGAGTTATATTTCTATCATATCTTACTCACATTTATATGCTTTAAGCTTAAAGTTACTCTATTTCTATTGCTGATAGTTATTTTCCTCTTAATATGATCATGCGTGAATATTAATATAAAGGTATATGCATGTCAGTTCTTAAGATCAAAATTATGTATACCTTCTGTTCCAAATAGAAGAAGTAGTACGCCCTCCACCCCAAAAATATCTTCAAATTTGTGTTTTGTACAGAGATTGATAGATAATAAAAGTAGAACTCAAAAAATTGAAACTGGGTAGACAGAGCATAGAAGATATATGCATGTCAATTCTTAAGATCAAAATTATGTATACCTTGTGTCTGAAACAGAAAAAGTAGTACGCCCTCCACCCTCAATAGTATCTTCACCTTTGTCTTTTGCAGAGAGATTGATAAATAATAAAAGTAGAGCTAAAAAAATTGAAATTGGGTAGACAGAGCATAGAAGAAGCAAGAGCAAGTAAAAGTTTGGGAGAGAAAAAGGGTTGATGTAATGGAAAGTGAAAATATTGTTTTAATTCAATAGTAATGTGAAAAAAGTTGGGACATACATATTTGGGTGGTGTGAAAAAACATTGTGGGACGGCAGGAGTACTATACAAGTCTAATAAATGATGTCCGTATATTGAATTGCTTATAATTTACGTACTTTGATCAGCTCTCTGCATATTTAACTGTTAATATATATTTGATGTGATTAAAGACTAATATTTAATTGTTGTAATGTATGTATATATCTGAAGTGACTAGATACTATGTTCTTTCAAAAAAAAAAAAAAAAAGATACTATGTTTGAATTCTTATGATGTAAGGGATACTGCTTACATAATTTTCAACAGCACTCTATTCGTTGTGTTGAATGCTCATCAAGTTGAGAACTAATTCATCTGTAAATCTATACAACCAACAATTGAACACGAGGATCAATGAATTGAGGTGGACAAAATGCAAGAGAGAGAGTGATTATAGAAAGTTGCTCTCTCAACCTTTTATTTTTTTTACTTATCATGTAGTGTCTTTGAATTAATTAATTCTTTGTTTGAACAAATATTTGCATTAGTCATATCATCTACTCAGAGTAAAGTTGGAGACTTGAGCATATAACATCTTTTAGCACATAAAACTTCAACGAATAAGATTAATTGTCATGCAGAAGGCCTGAAAATTACCAAAACATGACTTCTTAGTGTGCAACACCAGAAGTAATTCACTCTGAACTGTTTTCACATGGTGATCAGGACTACACTTGCACGCGCTATACATGTCCAGTCTGCAGCAAATCTCTTGGTGATATGCAGGTTTGTATTTGGCATTCTCTTGGATCTTGCTCTATTTATAATATATAGCCCCAACTGTTTCAACTTTTGGCCTTGAATAGAATTTTCCCATCCTATTCCTGTTGGGGCCTAGGTCTGCCCTGCTTTATAGAAAGCTCTCTACTGTTGGTTAAGATATTTATCCTCCTAGGATTTGTATTACCCCATTTCTGGGAGAAATAATAGTAATTATTATGAAACAGATGTTTCAATTTGAAGTGGAAATTTTGTTATCTTCATGATCCAAGATTTTGCGGACTTGCAATGTTGACAAGCATAACATCCAGTTCTCGATTTCCGTTTTTCTTCTGATCCACGTTAGAATCAAATTTTCTCTTTTACTTTATCAGTAACAGTCTAACATACACAGATACACTGCTGAAAGACATGATGCTAGAATGCATTGTCAATGACACTTCATGTAGTGATGGCTTCGCGCTTATACCATGATATTTAAGTATATGCTTGGTCATCCCACAGATATAACTATTGGGATAGTGCTGTCATCGATTTCAAACCCTAGCGAAATGACTACCCCACCATCTTCTCATCTTTGGCATTCAATTTGTATGTATAATTCATAATGAACTTTTCTTGAGCATATCATGTGTGCTGTTTTGATCTTCTTCTGTTTCAATTCATCAGAAACTTTTCTCTTTGGCTATGAACACACCTTAGGCGTTGTCTATTTCCAATGGACAAGGATTGTTTGTGTATGTTGAATTTGTCTGAAAGTGAGATAGGTTGGCGTGGTCCACAATAATATTATTGTGGACCTAAGCCACTTGTTTAACATAGTGACCCCTTTTTTTCCATGTAGTAACCTTTTAAAATCTGAAGTTACACTATACAGTTATTATCTAGTATCTACTATAGTTACTATAGTCGCTCTTTCTAATATTAGTTTATCATAATGAAATTTTCATTTTGTGACATAGTAACTTTTATTCCACATAGTCAAACTTTACAATCTATATATCTACTAATCTTTTATATCTATTTTTTTTTTTAAATATATATTGACCCTTTTCTTTCATAAATCACATGAATTAGTTTTAGGTCCACATTAATTTAGTGTGGACCAAGTCCATATAAGTTTTTAACGAACAAGAGTTACATTGACCAATTCCTAATACTGGAGGGATATTCTACAGGTGTTATTTGGAATGTTGGATGCACTATTGGCTGAGGAGAAGATACCAGTGGAGCACATTGGACGGACTCAGGTTAGTGCTATCTTTAGCAAACAATAATTCCTCTGGGTTTCTAAAGAATGTGTAGTCACACTTGGCTTCTAAATCTCCAGGCCATATTATGCAATGACTGTGAGAAGAAAGGAATTGCTCGCTTCCATTGGCTGTATCACAAGTGTCCACTTTGCGGGTCTTACAATACCCGGCTTCTGTGACTCCATTCTCTTAATACAAGACGGCAAAAGGGTAAAAGCAATCAATCTTGTAAATAGGATGTTATTGTATGGTTCAACCAATTTTGACACATTCAGTCCATTAGAGTACATGTCTAGATATAGGAGAAAGATAAGCGAAATCATGATGTTCGAATAATGGTAGGTCATAGTTCCTTTATCTGATTACATGCCTTAAATACACTTCTTATGCTCCTTATTACATCATAAGCAATGCGGGGTATCAGATATTAGGATGATCCCCCCATTGGATGATGTGAATTATAAGGATGATTTATATGATACAATAGGAATTGTTTCTGTATGATTGACAAAGACACTCCATGAGGGTTGTTAGTCTTTTCATGTAGTACTGAAAATCTTATCAGAGAGCTAGTGATGTTTCGTATTTTCTGGTATGTTCATAGAATGAGTTGACGGCACATATACATAGATATTGGTGCAATATTGAGGAAAGTACATTTCTTTGGAAGATGAGTTATGTGATTGAACGAAACCAATATAGTATATCTTTCATTTATGTTATTGCTGAAGTAATGAATACAGTTTTCTCATGGGTAACATAAATCAAGTGTGAAACGAAAGAAAAAGAGATATAAACTTTACCCGAGTAGGGAAGAAAAGCCTTGGAAAAATATCCCTCAAAAATGCTACCTATGTTTTTAATTGACACTGGTAAGGCTAAAGCATGCAGCAGCACTCCTCAACTCATTCTCAGCAACATGCTCTGTGAACTGTGTTGCGTCTTTTACAGATGATTCAGGGCTGCATATACACATTCAATTAGGATTAGTTTTTCAAATACAAATGTACAGAAGAAAAGAGATTTAATCTACTTGATCTTGATCAGTTTTCTGCATTCATTTTAACTTGTTGCCTTCCGGTCAGCCCTTGATGTTTTTTCTTTCACTACCTTCCTTTTACCAAAGAGCATGATGAATATTTCCTATATATTTTCAATATAATTGAACCATGGTGAGTGTTGTTACCTTGAATCGTATGCTACTTTAGAATCAATGTATGACTGTCTATCATCAATGGTGTCAAAGTAAGGGTGCATGTCATTATAATCTTGAAAGGCATTCTCTTGAAAAGCAGGTGATTCTGAGGTGATCACCAGCTCTGATTGTATAGGTATTGCATTCTCATTCTCACTGTTAGTATTATCGTGTATTCCTGGATGTTGAATCCACATTGAGTTCAGTAGTGGTTCTTTGACATCGAGATAACTCGAATGGTACGGACTGCTGCTGCTTGAATACGAGTGATTCTGAGAAAGAGGTACCACATTCTCAGAATTGTAATGCTGCTGGAGAACCGCTGTATTCTGGTTGTAAAATGATGGAATAATGTTACTTGGAGGTCCCATTCCCAGCTGTAATTGTGAAGCCGAGTTGATATCAGTAAAGGAGACAACATTTGTTGAAATCTGTTGATGATCATGCTGGTGGCGATACGTGTTAAGCATGGAATGAACAGCATAGAGTTCTTCCTCACATTGCCGAATTTGATTTCTTAAGTGCTGAATGACCTCAACACATCCATATACCGGGGAACGTTCTCGAATATTGGCTTGGTAAATGATGGAACTCATGGCCTCATTGTGTTGGCTAGGGTGTAAGAGTTTCAGTAGTTTTTGGATTTTTTTAACTCCAAAGAGTTTGTGAACATTCTGGAACATTTTATGTTGATCAGGAGGGAAGTATGGCGCAAGAGGGCACGTCGATGTGCATTTCCTCCTTTGGTATTTGCAGGCAGCGCAAGCTTGATTGTTGCCACCTTTAAGGGTCATTTCTCTGATCAATCTTCCCTTTCAAGAATGCTGATTTTGATCAGAATTCATCAAGTTGTAGTTGGATACAGAATACAGAAGGAGATGAGAATTTTTGGAAAGTGTAAGCAAGAAGAGATGTTTGTTAGTGTGATCTGAATAAGTCTTAATATAACCGAAATTACTGGATGTGGAAAAGACTTTGTAAAAACAGATTTGGATTATAGTAAGTTGTAACGATTTTTACTGAAATGTGTTTATTTTGTTTGTTTGTTTGTTTGTTAGTTTGTTGAAATCTGGCCGTTGTGAGGTCAACTGGTGGAAGTAATTTAGAAGGGTCCTATTTTTTTGGGTTGCCTAGTGCTAGCTTTTCTCTTATCTCACTATAGTAGGATAATCTAAACTGGCTTAAATAGTTGTTTCTTTTTTTTTTCTTTTTTGAGGAAGGCTTAAATAGTTGTTTCAATTATGGCAATTGGCAAATGAAGGTCAATTAACAAATTTTTATTTTCCTGTGGGGTTCTTTTCAAAAAAAGAAAAACAAATTTTTAGAAACTGAGTCTCTAAAGATTATACTGGCATGCCAAAAAAAAATACTAGTAACATTAAGATTAAAAGTTTTTTAAAATATGAAATCCTAATGTTTGATCAATTTTTTTTTTTTAATGCTGAAGAGGGAAGTACCCAAAAAGAGAAGAAAAACAAAAACAAACAACAACACTAACAAAAGAACTATAACTAAAGAAACAAAGGAAAGCTAACTAGGGAGGAATGAGGCGTGGCAAAGCCACGCCCCTAAAATCCTCATCAACTATACTACGAAGTTCTATTGGAATATCCTCCAGGATGACAATCCTTAGAGTTTGAGCCACCCCATGATTGGCGAGCCAATCAGCGGCCCTATTGCCTTCACGATAAACATGCTGGATTCGAGTTTCCCATTCTTCTTTGCGAAACAACTCATGACATCTATTGATCAGGTGTGCACATTCAGCTTCCCCTGGCTCATTCTTTTGCATTAAATTCACACGAGCCTGGTTGTCCATCTTCACTACGAGTTTACGAATTTGCAAGTTGCGAGCTAGCTCCAGTCCCCGCAAAAGAGCTGTGACCTCAGCACGAAACGTTGTACCAACACCAAAACCACACATCATAGCTGAAATTACATTACCATAGTGATCACGAATAATTGCCCCTCCCCCAGCTTGTCCCGGACTTCCTTTAGCAGACCTGTCCGTATTTAAGGAATACCATCCAGGAGGTGGAGGGTGCCACGATATATGAACCTCCCTTCTATGAGAAGATTGAGTTGTACGACCGTCCTCCAAGGGTGACAGGCTACGAATGATTTCATCAACACGAATTTGAAGGAACGCACCTATATCCAGTGGGATTTCATGGCTTTTATTGAAGACAAAGCAGTTTCTCCAACGCCAAATCCACCATGTAGTAGTACCGAAATAGGTAGCCCAATGCATCCTTTCATTATCTTCTTCTTCATTAAGGTTGGCCATCAACCATTGCTTCAGATTACTACGCTTGAATAAAGGGGAATCAGCAGGCCCGCCCACCTTCCTCCAAATACTCCGGGCAGCTGGGCAATCTCTTAAAATATGGAGAACAGATTCAGATGGATGGTTACAAATATAACACTTCGAGTCATCCGATAACCGTCTTTTGACGCGATTCTCATTGCCCAACAACCTGTCATGACATACAAGCCATAAGAACGCTCTTATTCTTTGTTGAACCGGAGCTCTCCACACAAGGTTCCAGAGAGTATCTTCAAATTCATTTGTTTCCTTCCGAATGATGGACATAGCATTTTTAATGGTGAATTGACCCTTGGAGTTATTTGCCCAGTAGAGAAGATCTCCTCGATTGGGGTCATTTTGCACCTCATGGACTTGAATAAGTTTAAGAATATCCTCCTCCAGAAAGTGGGCGAAAGAGTCCCATTTCCACCCTTGACCTTCTTCCCACATATCCGCCACCTTGATAGACGCATAATCCTCTGGTAATGCATGGGTAACCATCGAATCTAGCGGTGCTGAGGTGGCCCATTTGTGAACCCAAAAAAGAGTATTTAACCCATTACCAATCGCCACTCTAGTCCCTTCACACAATACTTTCGCGTTTTCAGTACCACTCCAAACATTAGACATCCCTCCTTTAGGCTCAAACATATTGATATGGCAACGATCATTACAATATTTCGCTCGCAAAACCCGCGCCCATAGAGCATTAGGTTCCTTCAATATGCGCCATCCCAATTTCGTAAGGAACGCCGAGTTAGCCTGTCGAGCAGACTTAATCCCTAACCCCCTTGACTCGTGGGTCGTTGAATAGTTTCCCAAGAGAGTAAATGAATTTTTCGGGTGTCCTCATTGCCACCCCAAATAAATCTACGCATCTTTCTATCCATGTCATCACAGATCGCTCGCGGGACCTTCGCGGTCTGCATAGAGTAGTATCCCAAAGTCGCAATAGTAGAATTAGCGAGAGTTATGCGACCCGCCAATGAAAGGTACTTAGATTTCCAACCCGAAAGTCGTCGATCAATCTTCTCACGCAGGTGGCTAAAGGTAGCTTTGGTCACTCTACTTGTGAACGTCGGCATACCCAAATACATACCAAGATCCGAAGTTCTTTCCATCCCCAGTGCACTTCTAATTTCGGCTTGCATATCCAAGTCCATGTTGTTCGAAAAATAGACTCTCGATTTGGAGAGACTAATTTTCTACCCCGACGCCTTACAGAAGCGAGTAAGACAATCTTGGACCACATTAGCCTGATCAACACTTGCCTCAGCAAACAAGATGATATCATCCGCAAAAAAGAGGTTTGAGAGCAGCGGACCGTCTCTACTAGCCTTAATTGGTTTCCATTTTTAGGCTATGATTGCTTCTTCAATAGTTTGGTACAACCTTTCCATACACATCACAAATAGGTACGGTGATAAAGGATCACCTTTACGAACACCTCTACTCGGGGCGAAGCTTGAGGACGGTTCTCCGTTCCACAAGACCTTAAGCCGGGCAGTTCTCACACATTTCATGATCACTTCTACTAAAAGAAGTGACAGATTCATTTGGAGAAGGGTGTCGCGGATGAAGGCCCATTTCAATCTATCGTAGGCTTTCTCAAAATCGATTTTGAGCGCCATGTACCCCTTCATTCCTTGTTTCCTTTTCATTGTGTGGATGACTTCTTGAACAATCACAATGTTATCGGTTATTTGTCTCCCCGGAACAAAGCTACCTTGGGTGTTGGAGATGAGAGAAGGGAGAATAGGTTTGATGCGATTAACCAAAGTTTTGGTAATAATTTTGTAACCGACATTGCAGAGCCCAATCGGACGAAATTGCGAGGCACGTTCTGGGTGATCCGTTTTAGGAATCAGAACTATATGAGTATCATTGAGATGCTCCGGCATCCCTTTGCCCTCCAGCACCGACATCACCGTCTTGATGACACTGTCCTTTACAAGATCCCAGTTTTTTTGGAAGAAAAGGGCCTGAAAACCATCGGGACCAGGGGCCCGAAGAGCGCCAAGACTCTTAACCACTTCTTCGATTTCAATATGGGTGAAAGGTTTGCATAAAGCTGCCCAGTTTGTCGATGATAATTCTGGAAAAATATCCATCGGGATATTAGAGACTTCATCCCCTCCATCCTCAGTGAATAATGAACTGAAGTAGGAGACCATAAACTCCTTTATTTTCTCATGATCCGATATCCATTCATCATCATCATTTTTAATGGCCACAACTTTATTTTTCCATTGACGTACCACCGAACTCAAGTGAAAAAAAGTAGTATTACGATCTCCATTACGCAACCATTCCACCCGAGCTTTTTGATACCAATGAATTTCTTCTTGGGCCAGGACTTCTTCCAACTCATGACGAAGTCTGCCCTCTAATTTAATCAGCCCCCGGTGATGGTTTAAAGACAATTTAGCCTGAATTCCAGCCAACCTAGCCATGAGCATTTTTTTCGTTTTGAAAATGTTATGGAAAACTTCACGGCTCCAGTTTTGTAAATTTTCAGAGAGTTTCAACAGCGATTCCGATAAGGAATCCGAAGGGTTCCAGTGATCATGAACAAAATCGTTAAAGTTCTCATGGGTCATCCAAGTAGCTTGGAAGCGAAAAGGACGGGTAGATGACTGTAGAGGAGCAAAACCATTTGGAGAAATCAAAAGAGGGCAATGGTCAGACGCTATCGATGCAAGGTGTTTGGATTTAGCATTCGAGAAACGAAGACCCCATTCCCCATTGCATAAAGCTATGTCTAGTCAAGCAGACTTCCGAGTCTCCGGGGAGAGGCCACGGACCCAAGTATGCGAGGCACCAACAAATTCCACTTCTAGTAATTCCATGTCTTCTACCCATTCATTAAATCGAGCGGCCCTACGATTGGTTTCAGCACAAGCACCACTACGTTCCCAATCGAACCTGGTATCATTGAAATCCCCAGCCACTAACCATGGTTTGTTATGAAGAGCAGCAAAGGACTTGAGTTCTTGCCATAGTTTCTTCCTTTTATTCGGGTCTGGGCTCGCGTAAACCGAAGTGAAGTACCAAGGGGGACTTCCAATTCGCTTAATATCCATTGTTATGAATTGCGGATGTTGAGAAATCGGATCAATTGTGACTAATTCTTCCCTCCAGTAAATCCAAATACCCCCACTGAAGCCCGTGGCATCCACTCGAGTATGCCCTGAGTATCCCAGCATCGAGCCAATTTTGATGGTCTGATGGCCACCCATGTGAGTTTCTACAAGAACTAAAACCACCGGATTATGAGTTCTCACGAGTTCTTTAAGAGCTAATGAAAACGCACTGCTGCCAGCACCCTGAACATTCCAGACCATGCAAGTGATGGGGAAGGTATCCGAAGCAAATGGCGGTAGTCTATCTATCATTAAGTCAGGTATGGAAGGTAACGTGGTCATATAGGCTTGACTAATCAATCGCGTGATACGGTTGATTTCATTGGGTAGCATTAAAGTCATGATTAACTCCGGTAGCTCTGGGTTCGGATCGACCCATGTCTCTATCCGAACCTCCAGGATGTGGGTCAGGGGGGTCACCGTCACAAAGTACGGGTCCTCCATTGGATAGCCCACACACAATATTTTCTCCAGTGGGACTGTCAACAGGATTGGTTGCAGGTTCAAATAGGGGGTTGCCATTAAGGGAGACCTCAGATGGCACCAACAGGATTGGTTGCAGGTTCAAATAGGGGGTTGCCATTAAGGGAGACCTCAGATGGCACCAAGATGGTTTTCAAGATAGAGGTTTTGGGTGTAGGGGTCAGTGCATGGGATGGCGCTTGGTTTTCTTTTCCTACGAGAGAGGGCTTGCCAACGTGACTTGCAGGGGATTTTGAGATAGAGTGATTAGTCGGTTTGAGGGCCTCTTTTTGCTTCTGGGGTTGTCTTTTCTTGCCTAAATTAACTTTCGGTTCGACTTTCGGAAATTTGTCACTCTTAGGAATATCTTTTCCTAATTGAAACATATTATTTCCCAGAATAAGCGGGGGAGAATCACCCAAATTCACCGCAGGAAACGGTTCTTCCACTATTTCCATATTCGCTTCAAGATTTGAATTTAAATCTGGAATAGCGGGGGCTACTTCACCGTTCTTAATATCCTCTACTAAGATTTGATTTTCTAATATAGAAACGCGTGATCCTTGTTCCTTAGATTGCGCCTGTAAATTAGGTGTAGACAATTTCGAGCGCGGAGGGTCATTTTGATTGGCTGGACCGCTTTGAACCCGCGCTTGATTTGGAGGTTGCGCAGGCAGATTCTCTGGGCGACCCGGCTTTTTTCGGACGGGTTTTTTCACAAGCATCCAAGACCCAAAGTTTTCTTGATCTTCAGGCCTCTGAATCAATTGGACTGAAGCAACACCAAGTGATGAACCGTCATTGGCGTTTCCCGTGGTGGTCATAGGGCTGTTCATCTCATTCTCCTTGGAGTGAGAACAATCATCTTCTAAATGACCCAATTTCCCACATTTAAAACAAATCATTATGATCCCTTCATACTGGATACGCCAAATTCTTCCTTTTAACCAAAATTTGGATAATAAAGGTTTTGTTAGATCTATCTCAACGCTTAGTCGTGTAAACTGCCCTCTTTGAGCTTGAGCCGTATTCTTATCAATACGGAGGACCTTCCCAATTTTAGCGCCAATTTTATGAAGGAAATTAACATCGAAATATTCGACTGATAGATTCGGGATACGTACCCAAGCTGTGAGTACCTTCATTGGGGAATCATCAGGGATAAAGTTTGGAACCCACTTCCGGATTGTTAAGTAATTATCATCTATAAGCCAAGGTCCTTGTGTAAGGGCCTGTTCTCTTCGGCATAAAACAGCTGAACTGAATTGAACTGAACTGAATTGAACTGAACTGATCTGAACTGAACTGAACTGAATTGAACTGAACTGAACTGAAATGAATAGTGATATGTGAGAGTAAAAGTATTGTCAAGAGCTGAACTGAACTGAACTGGTCTGAACTGAACTGAACTGATCTGAACTGAACTGAATTGAACTGAACTGAACTGAACTGAATTGAACTGAACTGAATTGAACTGAACTGAACTGAACTGAAAATAAGCTGGGGAGAACAGGCCCTTAGAACAAAGTTGTAGTCTGCTTCGTTTGTGAATCGAGCAATGAAATATTTATGACCTATATCAGTTAAGGCCAACTCCCCTCGAAGTTCCCATTTCTTTTTTGATTTTCTCATCAGACCCATATATCCAACATTACCCGCAAACATCTTAATGATGAGAGTATGCTTCCAAGGTTTACGTAGGAGTCGTTTTTCCTCCTTGGAAAGTAGGATGGCAGGACAACTCTTATTATTAATGAATTCCTCCGGTGCAGTATCATCATCTGAAACTTCTCCATCATCCATGTCATTTTCCTCATAGCTTGGCGTAGTGGGGATCGTGTTAGTATGCCCCGTGATCATATCCTTGAACGAGAGACCTGGACAGCCTGGGGGGTATTTTGGCTTCCATTCAAACCAATAAAGCCTGCATGCCCAGAATGAGTTGCAGGGAGCTTGCTCCCACCTAGTGTGGTAATAGGTTAATTGCTAGAAGATCCCTTATCAAAGATCAGGTGGGTAATCTTGCGCTTGGATTTTTTATTGGATCTATAGATTAGATCTTGTTCTTCATTGGAAAGCTGGTGGTCAGAATGGGGAATAGGGTTTTGGCTAGAGAGAGAAGTCATTTTTTACACAATCTTTTACATAATTGTTTTACACGAGATCTAATGTTTGATCAATGATTGCTATATATATTGTTCCTGTGAACTTTGCAATGAATCTTCAATGACTGTCAATAACTACTAGAATTAAACTAAACTCTTAATTTATGATAAGAAATATCAACCGTAAAATTCGAGTTTATTTAGGATTGTTTTCAGTCTTCAGACTCCAAACCCACAATATCTCTAGTCCCTCAAACTAGAATTCTTAATGAACGATTATGATGGACACGTCTCTGAAAATTAATTTGAGAGCAACCCAGTGAGTATGTTCAAGAAAAAATGTATTGGCTTTTTCTTTTTTGGAAAAAGAATCTCAATCTTTGCATATCAATCTAATGATGGTCATTTGGTCATAACTAGGGGTGATAATGAGCCTGACAAGCTCGCGAGCAGCTCGGCTCGGTCAAATCTCGGCTCGAGCTCGGGCTCGGCTCCAGACTTAAACGAGCCGAGCCGAGCTAATCGTGAGCAGCTCGTTTATTATTTTATATTAAAAAAATATTTATATTAAAAAAATTTAATACTAATTTATATTTTAATTTAGATTACAAATTATATATTTTAATTTGTGATCCAACTTCACCTCTACTCCACTAGGCAACTAAAATCCCACATTGGTTAAGAAAACAAGGATCAACCTTATTTTCTTTATAAATAGCTATTATTCCTTACTTCAACTTAAAGTTTAATTTTGTATCTCTTTGGTTGGAAAACAAAAACTATACTTTATTTTCTTTATAGAGGGAATGAAGTATAATTTTAAATAGTTGATTATTTAATACTTAAAATATTTTGATAATTTTTTCTTTAGCAAAACACGGAGTCCCACATTGAAATTTTAACAATGATAGGAGGGATTCCAAGTTATAAAAGCATATGTAAACAAAACAAGGGTATAATGAGTTTTTTTTTCTTAACAAAACATGGAATCCTACATTGATATCCAAGTTATATAAGCATATGTAGAATGAGTTTGTTTATCTTAAACAAAAACAAAACATAGAGTTCCACATTGAAATGGGGATAGTGAGTTTGTTTTTCTTTAACAAACCATGAAGTCCCACATTGAAATCTTAGCAATGCTAAGAGAGAAAATCAAGTTATAAAAGCATATGATGGGTGAGTGAACAAGCTCACCTACTTCGAGCCAAGCCGAACTCATTAGTCGAGTCTAAACGAGCTCGCGAGTCGAGCTCGAGCCCCAAATTTCCATCACGAGCCGAGCTCGAGCTCGGCTCTCCCAAGCTCAACGAGCTCAAGAGCTGAGCCGCGCCGGGGAAATTTTAAACGAGCTCGGGCCGAGCCCAGTGCTATTCGGGCTCGACTCGGACAAATGACAATGTCCTTTAGTTTGAATATTGTGTGTTGTTGAAAATTAACAATTTGGCAGATTGTAAACAATCTCTATTATATAAGGGAAGGGGAGGAAGATGGTGTCTCCGTTTAAAAATACTAAATTACCCATTTAATGAAATAAAAAAATTATAAAAGAAAACAATTTAAGAATCGTTTTTCATTTCAACTTTGCATTTTAAGTGGATATGAGACACTATTTTAAATTGACGCACCCTTAGCGTGCATATAAGGCTAGTCATTTATAATGGGGAGAAATTGTATACAACAACTTGATGAATAAAGATCATGCTATGGCAACTGAATGGAGAAGTGGCCACCAAACTAACCGAAGAGATCGAAGCAAAGATCACGCGAGATAAAACGACAGACCAAACCAATAATATTATTTCGCAAATGAGATCGGATTTTATAGTAAATAACCATTGATTCGTAAATGTTCTTTTTATCACTTTATATTAATTAGATAATAAAACTAACATATAAAATTGAATGGTCTGAATCTATATAAAGAGAATTGACGGCAAAGATTTATATTTTGTTGTGGATATCAATAATCAACACTCATACAACTTTCGTAACACGGGTGTCCATATGGTAGGGATCACCAATAATCTACTAATTTCCTTATCATCATCAAAATTGTCATATTAAACAATATTCTAGCCTGCAACAAGTTCTATGGGACACCTCGCTATCTATACAAAAACTATTCCCACATTCCTATTTTTTTCAGAGGGCAGCAGAAATTCCTTTAGTGACGCTGAAGTACTCCCAATCATATACATGTTGGAGTATAACTGTTCTAGTACTCCCAACCGCAGGCGGTAAAGCATCTTTCCTGTTGTTACCCATCAGGATGGCCGCAGCCAGTTAGGTGTTCTTCAAACTTTCCCTTGGAACCACCGTATAGAAAGTAGTGACCGGAAAGGTAAATAGACTTGTATACTATTATGAACCTTCGCCAACCATGTTTTTATTGTAGGAGACGAAGATAGCTAGTGCTCCTCTATCTGAAGACGAACACTGCAGTATTGAATATGAAACTGTGTCTCAGGCACCTTAATCTTGGTTGTTTTTGCAGTATTACTTTGTATGGCTCCAGAACAGATGCTGTGTCAGATACCTTTTCAATGAGCAAAAATTCCTCTCTAATCCTGTTTCTAGCAGAAATTAGGATTTCATCCATCGAAAATTCTCCAACTTTCTTAAAGACATCAGTTACTTTCTGAATCAAAAAACTCAGAAATATGCAGGTAAGGCATTACTTAGTCTGCTGTATTCTCACATTCCGATGCTACGACGACAACCCCATAGTTATCTGTTTGCAGCTTCATAAAACAGGACTTGAGGTTGTAAATGACCTCTTTCGCACATGGAAAGGACATCCTCCCAGGCACCAATTACCTGACAAAAAAATAGGCATCCCAATTCAAGGACAGAAAGACGCAATGGACTGTAAATAGAATAGGTTACTGGGTGAGCTGGACCAGGTTGATACTCGAAAGCGGGTTGAGTCATTAGTGGGTCACCTTGTTAATAGACAAAAGCAGGACGGGTATGCAGGTCGATAGCAGGCAGACCAATAGAGAAATAAGGAGTAAGGAAATAGGAGAGAGAAAAACGAGCACATCAAAAACTTACACCACGAGTGATTACTTTTTCACTTTTCTTCAATTACAAAAAAAAGGGCCCTGGCTAATAAATTTTCTTTCATCTTCACCCAACCCTTAAGCCCAGTGCACTACCCTCTTCATTAACCAAGATTTATTTGTAAATGAGCATGAAAATAGAGTTTACCTTCACTGTCCTGTCATCATACATTATCCATCTCTCATGGTCATGACTAAAAGCAAAGCAATAATAATGTTGACCATAGTAGCAAACCTGCAAGGCAAAGGAAAAGTTTTCAAGATAAAAAAGATCTCACTGGTGGAGATCAAGGAGATACATATACAAGGGCTAGAAGCATGGCCAATCAAGTGAATATAATTCCAGTCATATGTTACATTTGAGACAGACATGACGGAAGCCTGAAGGACATAAGCCCAAAGAGTAGCTAAGACTAAAACTGGATCCCAACAAAAAAGGCAAAGTGCTGGCTAACTGATGCATCATCCAAACCCAACCAAATCACCAACAAGACCAGCAAAAAAAATTGAAAACCACCACATAATTCTGTGCCCTTTATACCTCTTAAAACCGACATATGCCCTGCAGATGATCCCAACAATACTATAACTATATAGTCTGCCAAGATTAATCACTGGACCGTACTACAAGAGCAAATCTCCCACCTCTGTCCTCTACACTAGGAAAACACAAGATACACACATAACACAGCAATGTTAAGTTGAATCTTCAAACCCACAATTCCTAACACGTGTTTAACTTGTTCATACTATACACCCACACAAATGCTTCTACCCAATCTGGATTCATCGCCTTCCATGAATTCTTAAATACAAAACGTAGCAAGTTGGGAATCTTTGTAGGTGGCTCTTAGTGACAAAATTACAGAACCAAAATAATATCTTTATTGGAAATCAACACTCCAGAGCCAAAACAACAAAAAAGGCGCTCTACGTGAAAATTGAAGTGCTGTTCCTCATGCGAGAACTGGAGGTTAGGGTACAAAGACGGGAGAATGTTCAATGTTGGCTTGGCACGAATTCAAAGAGTTCAATGGGGAGGGAAACGGAACTAGCTGACCTAGAGCACATCCTATTGTCCTCGGGGGGTATGGTTCAAGCAGTCAATTGCAGTCTTAGAGCTTGCAACAAGAACCTGATCTCATTCTAAGGCTGAACTTTTCTAGGAGTTTCCATCTACCCTATTCAGTCTATGATTTACTCAAAGAAATGCGATCAAAAACAGAAAGGAGATTTATTGATGACTTTGAAGAGACTGAGATCCAAGTATCAGTGTTATTTTGTAAGCAAAATCATACCACATATGCTGTTAGAGTGTTAGATTACACAAGATTCGCAACAAAGACAAAAAAGATATGCATACCACAGAGACCAGACGATGTACGTTCTTCGGATCTAGACCACGGTAAAGCACACTGATATCTATCTCAGTAGCCAAGGCAGCCAAGGTTGCTGTAATGTCATCAACACTCTCACATGTCTTTTGCCAACCAAGAACTGCGAAACCAGAAAGGAAAAAATGTTTTCACAAGAGCAGTTAGCATAACTTCAAAAAGCTTCAATCATTTTCTTTTTCCCATTTACTAGGACAAAGGAGAATTTGAAAGTCACACCTGTTGTAAATATGTGAGGAGGGTTCGAAAGAATGTGATGAATATGGTTAGATTTCCCACACCCACCAGCTTCTAGGTCACAAGCTAACTGATGATTCATCTCAACATAATTCAACAGCTCGTCAAATGAAGTATCTTCACACATTACCTGAAGGAAAAGCAAATTAATAAAAGCTATTGTGAAGGACAAACAAGTCATCTAGCCCTAGGCAAAACAGAAAAAGGAATGGAGCACAAGAAAAAGAACCGGAAGTATACAACGTCGCTCTAAAAGACATGCCTTCATTGTTCTCAGGGCACTGGCATTGATATTATGGAAGAAAGAAGTGTACTTCAGATGTCTGGACTCCAAATGACAATTATAGCAATTCATTCGTTCAAATATGTCCATTCCAAAAAGAGTGTGTGCTATACAAGAAGGGCTGGAACAATCCCAAGATCCCAAGCAGTTGCTTTCTATTGACTCACTGTCAGAACCAATTGAACCTGAAGGAAATGACCGATGCAGGCATTCAAATATTACTCCCAACACTTCGGAAGCATCATTCATTTGACCCTGTTATTTGCACAAATTCCGATCAGTCTCCAGATAAACCCCCCGAAATTATTAGCTTATATGAGAACCATCACTATCGCAAAGATGGAAAAAAGAGAACAGTTATTCCAAAAATAAAACAAAGTTATCCACTTACCTCCTGAAAGAAATTACTCTCTGGGTATAGATTACTCAGAGCAATTCTCAAGGCAGTAGGGGCTACTGGTTTGCTTTTTGCATCTCCGCATGCCATGTTCAATGCCGTTAAGATATCAAATAGTGCACAAACAACACAAGGATCTCCCACATGAACATGCTCGGACGATGATCTCCTCAAAAACTCTTCCCTGAATCGTCTTAGATGCCACAGGGACTATAAATAGCCACTTGAAAAAATCAGGCAGAAGTTGCTGCAGGCAGCATGAAGTGAAAAAAATGAAAACAGACAACATTACAAACCTGGATGATCACATTTAAGAAACAATTGTATTCACCAATTTCATTCCGCAATCCTGCCCCAAAGGAAGCCATTTCATTCACATTTATGCTTATTACTTCACCAGTTTCAGTTCCCATGATATCTGCATTTTGCAAACTTTGTTGTACCATCCTGGTATTCGGAACCAAAGGCAGCTTCTGACAAGCTTGATATGTGTCTGACAGAAAGTTACAGAAAACATAAACTAATGAGGTCCTTATCTTTTTGAAGCCAAGAGAGTGAGATCAATGACCACTGTCCAAAATCAAGAAATATCGATGTGCCAAGCAGATGCAGCAAAAATACCAATCACTCAGATCAACTATTTTAATCTCTACCATTTACATCTTATAGAGTGAACTCCACGCATAGTATAAGTTTTCCTTGCAACATCACAAAATGCTCCTTGGTGTTGCCAGTCAACAAACCACTTTAATCTTCACTGTCATATCAGATTGGTGGATTCTCTGAACAACCCCCATCTTTGTTTAGGAAATGGAGTTAATGCAGAGTCTTTCATATTTGTTTATATTTTTCTATGTTTCAATGAAAATCTTTTACCTATGTTCCAATGAAAATCTTTTAACGTATATCATTCAATATTCAGATACCCCCTTTCCAAAACATTAGTCGCCTCTCTACAATATCAGTGCAACATTCAATAACATTTGCTGATATGAATAAAACAGTATAATAGTATTACTATGAACTATCAATAGAATACAAAATGCAACTTTTACCTAAATTTCACAGATTATATAATGCGTAATTTGATAAAACAACTTGTATGTTGGATCAAAGGGATATATATATCAACCACCCCAATCAATCTAAGGCGGCCATAGTATTTTGCTTAATAAAGCTATGATACTTGACATAACCCAAAATCATATTCTAAGATTGACATGCAAGCACAACAGTCAAGCAACTTAACGAAGTCATAACGAATACCTCACCAATATTGAACTTCTCAAAAGAAAATAAACAAAAAAAAGGGAGACAATGCTATGCTACGATGGAATACAAGAGTATGTGCAATAAGAAAGAAATTAAATCTGCTATATAGCAGAAATATCTTGGCCCCAAAAATGTTCCAAGTTCAACAAAAGATAGTTGATATATTGGGATATAAGCTTCATTCAGTAACCTCGAACCTAATGTCGGATACATTTTAATCACTAGAGTTCCCCTCTGCAATGCTACCGCATCTGCATCATGCGGTTTGTGCCACTAATAATGAAGTTACAAATATTAGTATCAGTTACAGTAAGCCACATCAGTTGGATTTAAATAGTAGCCCCTTAATTTCACAACAAAACTAAGTGTCCTCATTCAAAATAGAGAATGTCCATATGTAGAAAGTCAAGTTTTGAAAAAATTCTCTCCACAGTGACTTTCTACCGCGAGAACCCTCTTCCTCAGGCACATGATATGCCCCAAAAAGCATCTCAGAAAGAGACAAACCTCTCATGATGGGAAGAGCTATACCGTGAGTTTCACAGATTTAGATCTTATGCATTGTTTAGTCAAAACACCCTCTCTTATTTTCCTAACTGGTTAGCGGAAAGGTTGCATACATCTTGACCTCCTAAGGCACACGAACAGGAGGACCCACACTAAAAGATAATTTTAATATATAATCAGTCAAACTAGAGATATATGCTGATTGCTAAGGATATAAGGAAATAAGGGGGCAACTGAAGAAGATAGCTTTGTTATCAGTACTAAATTGTCCCAAGGTAAAAAAGGAGAGTAATAGGTATCTACGAGTCCTAATAATTCTCTCTCCGTCCCTCCACCCTCCACCTCATTTTCTTTTCTTCCACCTCACTTTCCAGTAACTTTATTACATACCCTCCCCCATTCATTTGCTACTGCTCACATTGCTAGGTTTGCCCAACAATTTATCTTTCCTAATTTTTGGCATTTTGTGAATGGGTAGGTTTTAGGAAAAGAAAAAAAATAAAAGGCTCCCCTTGTGCCAACATGATTCTCACTACTTCAAATTGTTGGGCACCACCAGGAGTGGAGCCTGCGGCTTAATATGACTCAACACGGGTACCCAACCAAAAAAATCACATGATAGGATCTAAGATCTGATCCTATCATAAAAGAATCATAAATTAATTTCGCATATTATATTTCTCCTAATATGTTTTGATTGCATGTTACTTCAATCTTAGAATATTGTGTTACTATCAATATTTGGTAATGAAAAAGTCCTAATTAATCTGTGAAGACTTCTAACATAAGTTCTTCACCGTCTTCTAGCATAATTATCTCTATTTTACTCAATCTGTAAGATCCTACAATCCGATCCCAACCATTCGATCCTACCAACCCTATGATTCAAAATAGAATCTCGATCCTAATAACATTGATCTTGACACAGGAAAGTGGTATTGCGGGCACATGTAATGATGTACTCCAAAGTTAAAGAAACAACTAAATAGCTTAAGATGTGCAATGGAAACCTCTAAAACAGAGGGATGATCCCCAAGATATATAGTGGATTGAAATGCCTTCCTGGTAGACCTGTGTAACTAGCAAAAATCGAGTTAAAGTATCTGTTCGTTGAGTTTTATCACTTTTTCTTATAGTTGCCACTCTACTTTCAGTTTTACACTCATGCCGCTATTGTTTACCAAAAAGCCCACATATGCACACCAAAGGCTATTGATTTTTCAACCTAATTATTAATTGGGTTAGGTTTGGGTTGAGGGATTTCTGACCCATTTATTATCGAGCCGAACACGAACCCGACCCAACCTGATTGCCAACCCTAAGTATTACCACAAGTAATCGACACAAATAAGAAATGAGAAACAAATGTTTTTTTTTTACCTAGGCTTTGCCGTAAAGCTTTGTTGAAGTCTGCTTGATACCTTTCCTCCTCATCTTCTTCAGCTTGTAATTGTCGAAGTGTTTTTGACCCAACATCTCCAACTGGTTAACAAGCAAGGGAAAAAAATCATGTTATTTCTCAATGCAAACAGATGATAAATTAGCTAATTTTCGAAAAATGCTTCAGAAAAAAATGGGCAATGACAAGAAAGAGAATTCATGGGAGAGGGGTGACTATTGCTTTGCCACCCACCAATGACTACTCTCAATGAGATCAAATGTGAAGGCAAAAACTTTTTGATTAGGATAAAAAGTGAGGAAAGGGAACAGCACAAAATAGAACATCAACTTCTAAAAAGTTGCCTATATCATCCTGCCACCAGGGGAATCCCCCACCTAAGCATGTGATTATTTACCAAACAAATAGAGTAACTCAGCATCCTGCCGAAACAGCTGAAAATTAAAAGAAAAAAGCATCCCTAAACCTGAATTTCTAAATGTATTTACTCTAAGTAAATGAAGCAGGCACCCTGACCAGGTAATTTAGACATTAGATTTCAACCCGTAGTTTGCACAAACAACAAGAAAAGGTTGAATATCTTGAAATTACAAGAAAAATCCATAGCACAGTAACCAATTTGTCCAACAGGCATATTCCTAATTGTCGTCCATATTATGGAATGTATACATCAAAGTCAATAAAAGAGTTTGTTACTCAATATCACACATGACATCTACCACCCCCCAATCCCAAGTCCTCAACACACACACACACACACCCACCCCCCCCCCCCCCCAACCCCCCCTTCCCAGGAAAAAAAAAAGAAACACGCACGCCCACCAAGTGACATTTTTCAGTGCAAGACTACATAATTTACACAACTTATAAGAAAAGATTCTTTCAAAAACCATGTCATTCCTCAACACTCAAATAGACATACGAGTAAATAGCTGTCAGTTTTCCGCACTAGAATAATTTGTTTCCATTTCTGTATTCGTTCCACAAACAAGAATTCAAAGAATCCTATTTTCAAACTCAGAAGTTTCCAGAGATCATTAGACCAGTCTGTACTCTAAGCAAAGTGTTATTAAACTCAACATGGAAGTATAAAAGAAAAATCCATATAAGCAGAAAATCTCAGATTACAACATATAATTATCACAACACATAATGAGAATAAAATTTACAGCAGTGACCAACATCAACCTACTATCTCCATTCTACATTACGAACCAAGTTTACTAACTTTTCTTGTTATATATTTCCTTTGTTTCTTTTTACTTGCAACAGTTTGACTTTCACACTTGCAAATACATAACTTCAACCATTAATTACTGATAATCAAAAACTACATAAAGTAGATATGCGAAAAATATAATTGAGACAAATGACAAATCTAACAAGATCCACAAAATTCAAGCACTCTTCTTTGACCAACTTTTGTGATTTAAACGCAAGGAAAAATAGTCATGTGAGGTCTTGTTAGATTCATCTTGATATGTACTTTCAAAATATCAGCTATTAACTATTTACAATTTTAACTAATAGAGATCTAGAGATATTGATGGTCAAAGTTATGCAGGCAAGCGTGAAACCCCATATGATGCAATAGAGAAAGAAAACAGAGGAAGTTTAGCCTGAAATATGACATTGCCATTAGACATTTAGACACCGGTTGGTGCAATATTCTCAATCGATTTTAACATCAGTCAGAAAGAAAAAAAAACTTCATAATCTTCGTATGTAACAATAAAATCACTTGAGAAAGTGACATCGAGCAAGTAGTGAAATGTTTAGAGACCAATGGTCCAAGCAGACATATTAGCTTCATTGGACATTTCATAACTATATTAAATTTAATAGGGAAATATCCATACCAGCCAAGCATGTTTTAGTAACACTAAAAGACTGCCACGGCCGATTAACAAAGGAACTAGTAGTGGAATGACAGGTATGATAAACATTGATACAGATCTTATATGGTACTCAAATCACAGAGTCATGATTGCTCCAACAAACAAATTGCCAGAGAAAAAGAATTCTTGGTTTTTTTTCTTTTCCTTTTTTTTAGAAGGGGGGGGGGGGGGGGGAGATCTATGTCGGAAGCTATACCCCTAAACTTTCTGCATTACACCCTGAAAGGCAATCATAAGTGCAGCCAACTCCAGAGAGCCTACGACACAAAAGGAGTTAATAAAATTGTAAATTTAATTTATTTGTTTTATATAAAGGTGGGAGTAAAATAGAAGTAGCAATGATGCTAATAGTATTATATTTAAAAGTCAAAAAAGATAATAATATAATGTCTAGCTGTGTGAGATAGAAGAGATAAAAAAGATTATCTTTCCATGAAGTTGCTACCTAGAGAGTGTGAAGTATTCCCTTATGTTCTGCCACATTCATATTCTATATATTTTCTTTCAAGATTTCGACGAGATGGTAGAATTTACTATTTACAATATGAAGTCTGCATGAAACTCCACTACTATTCACTGAGAGCATTAACTCCATCACGATGACCTGGAAACAAAAAAGGGAGATAGGAGGCTTCTAATTGCTACACTATCATCATAATAAATTTATGATACCAAAAAAAAAAAAAAAGGACTAACATGAGTTGCCTCACTGAAGCAAAAGCGACCCAGAAAGGCACAAGAATTATTTCATTCCATCTGACGTACTTCTATATGTGTGACATGACTAACATCACCCCCAGGGTTGCTCATTTGAATTCTGAAGGGAGAGAAATCAATAAGAATTCAAACCATCAAAAGACAGTCTCAAGTTGATGAAGCACTTGGTATATAAGGAGTTATATAAACCAATGGTGGTATCATTTGCATTTGTAATAAACATGCAGGAGGACCATAAAAGAATGATGAATTATACATACTAGTCAAGAGCAGACCTACAAACTTACCACTGCAACTGAGACCATCATCCTGACTCCTGACTTGGTCTTTTTGCATCATCTCAGCAGCTGATTTCTCAATTTTAACACCTTCCTTTCCACAAGAAACAACTTGATACCTTCCTTCTGATAGTTTTGCGGAACTCCTGCGCCTCCCTTTCCTTCCACTTCGTCGCTCAGAAGGCAAAACTCCACTTGGAATCTCTCCATCCAACGAGCCTGTCAAATGGGAGAGATACATCTCATTTGTTCAGATCGAAAAGGCATTTTCTACATGAATTCTCTCTCTTACTCATTCCTATAGTCCAAGCAGACATGCCTCCATCAAAGCAAAACTATCTACAATTCTACATATTTAAAGTAGCAAGATCTAAAATGTTTACCTTGTTTAAGATAATTGCTAACACTTCTATCACACTCATCATTAGCAGTACCAGCACAATCACTGCCATCCCTCAGGTTTTGATCCAGAACATCTATATTTTCAGCGATAACGTTTTTTAATACAGGTAGCTCCTGCATCTACAATATAAGTTCACAGGAGTATTAGTGCCACTAAGATTTCGTATGATACTAGGGCACATCAGATCTGAATGCATTTCTCATCACCAACAGTCAAGGGAAAGAAAACTGAAACTACCACTTGGCCAGTTTGTTCTGAAATACATGACTGGAAAAGACATCCACCAGAAAAAGAAAGGATCATACTTGCTCATAGTTTAAAGCTACTGAGAAGCCCGGCCCTGAAGGAACATCACCCAAGTACTCAACATCTTGAGAAGCTGCAACAGCATTTCTTCTACGCTGCTCAGCAAGAAGCTTCTGCTTTGCCTCATTTTCCAGTCGTCTCTGGTATTCCAAAGTTTCTTCAAGCTTTCTCTCCTCTGCCTCTAGCTCAATCTTTCTTCGAGATACCTCCTCAAGTTCTTTTATCTTCTCATCACTTTCTGAAGCCAGCAGATCAGTATCCACATGATCACCACCAGATGTAACTGCAAGTGAACTGCAGCAGAAACTATACACATTATAGTAACTGAAAAATCAATAATGCTACATTTAAGTTTTTTTTACACGAAAGAGAACAATTATGGATACAAGGCAAGAAAGTCCTTTAGCAGCTGAACGAATTAGTGCATATAAAGATGACAATAGGCATAGACATACAATTGTTCAGAAGGCTCAAGCTGCTCAGTAAAGCTGCCGACCTGCCGAAACAAAAGAGTATCAGAAAAGTACAAAAGTCCAACTACACTATCTATATTAGAACATAAAAAATACAATAAAAAGCTATCAAGCTTATAGAGCATGTGGAGCTTAGAAACACACCTTAGTATCTTTGTTTCTCCTAGAATCTTTATTCTTTTTCTTGTCTTTCGTCTTATCTTGAATTTGTTTTAAGTTATAATATCCCTTCCCAGTGTCTTTCTTCGAATCAAGAGCCAGTTCCGCCAAGAATGCTTCTCTTGCTGCATCGGATTTCTGTGTGGCATCTTTTTCTGCGAGATCTTCTAAGTGTGCCTACAGAAAATTTACAAGACTTCACACATTGAAAGTGAAAAATAAGCATATGAAACAGAATGAAACAAGGTCTGCACAAACCCGCATGAATGACTTCACAAGGGGCAACAATATAGAACGATAATCAAGTGCAGAAACAGGTTCAAGTTTCAGCTCCAGTTGCTGCATGCTAGCCACATTTCGCATTATTCTTGCATCAATTTTGCACAGCTGCATGGCTAAAATGTAAGATAACAGATCCCAAAAATATATCCAGATTTCTAACGGGAATCTAAAGCATAAACACTAACCTCCGTAGACATATGTTCCTTTTGTCTCTGAATCGCAATCTCAATGCAGGTATCCACCTGATGAAGATAGTCATTTGATCTCCAATCATCTTCACCAGCTTCCAAGTCACATAGATGAGAATTTACGCCACCATAGGTGTCCTCATATCCAAACTGATTTACACCGAGACTTTCTGCTTCCTTCAAGACATTCGTGATGGCTTCCAGCTCCACCCTATTGCTGACAAATGGAGCATCGTTTTCACCTTCAACAAGCTGATCTCTGTGCTTCCTGATAATTGTATCATAGCTACGGTGAGAAAATTCAGTGATGTGTTCCCTCTTCTTACTTTCTTCCAAGCAAAGCTCCTCCAGTCCCTGCAAAGCTTCTTCATACCCCAAATGCTCATATTTCCTGTCGCATAAGCTCTGGAGATGGCCAAACTCCTTCTCAAGCATCTGCAGCAATTCCACACCCTGCTGTGATCTTTCCTCTTTAAGTCTGCCCCATGTTGATATCTGTTCCGCACAAGATGAGCCAGCATATATCCAGGACAAGAAAGAACCAGAACCAGAACCAGAACCAGATTGAGCACCCTTCTCACAGACATCAATGGAATATCCAGAACCCGTATCAATCCTCAAACCATCAGAATTCAATAAGCTCTCATCCAGTAAGAGGGACGATGCATCTTCATTAAGCATGATTCTTTCTTCATGGTCACAAACTTGGGGGCAGTTACTGGATTCATCTGGAGTGACTTTCTCAGGATATCTACTCACACCACAAGCATGGGATATCTCCTGCAGAAATTTAATTATCTTCTTAAGCTGGGTAGCTCCCAAAAAGCAAATGCATAGAGGCGTTGCATCTACACCAGAGCTGAGAATCTGTGAACCAGGAAACATGCCCTGTAACTCCTCCATGGTATAGTGTATCACCTTCTGGAGATGAGTCGTTGCAAAACATTTATGCCTAACCAGAATTTGAAATAAGGAGCTAATCTTCTCAAGCAATTTCACTCGCTCAATATCATCAGATAAAGGCCAGCTGTTTGGAGAACTGTACACCTTCGAACCTTCTTTTCTATCACAAGTTATACACTCGGTGTTTAAATCCCTGCAGTCCCCTTTACTCTCCCATATATCGCCGTTGCAACCATCAGCCGAGGTCCTCTTCTCCGGGAATGGTTCCCACACTTCCTCAGAGCAGAAACTATCACTCCAGCAGTCTTTTGTTTGCTCCTTATCATTCTCCCTCCCAGAAAACTCAGATTCCTCAGATTTTGACTGATCTTCAAGCATCCTCACAGAGGCAGTCAAATCCAAGGGTTTCCAAGAACAACTAAGAAGCATTTCCGCCCACTCGTTATCAATATTCTGTGGCAAAGCAGACTGCACTTTTGGCAATAAATTTCCCATATGCTTTTGAACCACATGCTGCACATGAGCATCAGCCTGCGGAAACTTCTGCTCACAACGACAACACACCCAAAACTTCCATGTCTTGTTTACTTTTCCAAATTGTATAGCCTCTGACAAAAGCTCACAGGCTTGCCTCCCATCTTTATTAGACGAGCCCTTAAAATGCTCCCTAAGATCACTAACGCTAACACTCAACAAACCTCTCCTCATTTCAGAGCTCATTGAGTCCCAAAATGTCCTCACCTGCAACGAAAGCGTTATCGGAATTTTAATCTCATAAGCAAAATTAAACACATATGCATCCTTCGCCATAATGTCAGAAGAAATCATAACAAACCATCGCACATACAGCATTACTAGGCCATTTTACAACATAATTGCAACTGGAAAGCCACTTTACCAATGAAATACTGAATATTTCATATATAATTCTGGATATGTATGAAAATGGTCGAACTACTTTAAATATTTCGTGTCTGAGGGATTATATAAATGACAAACAGAGCTCGCAAAAGTTTACCTGATCTTTCCGCTCGCAAAAGCTTGAATTCCTTTTATAATTCCCATGTTTTCTCCTCTCACCAACCTTACTACCACCACTTCCAGAAACCAAACTACTAGATTGCGATTGCGCACCAACATTCGTCTTCCCCTCCTCCGCGTTCCGCGCCTGCTCAGACTGCTGCTGCATCAACCTAGCAGCAGTAACCCTAGTTTCAATTTCTTTCCTCCTCTCCTCAAGTGTCTTAGTAGCCTTCTTAATCTCATTCGGCCTCCGAACATTCGAATTAGTCGTCGAAAAGTACTTGGACTCTGAGGTATCCTCCGACAACTTCTTAAGCGGGATCAACCTAAACTTCTCCTCTCCAGTAGGTCCTCCCAAATTCTTCATCCAAGTCGAAATCGAAGCGATATTCGACTTCTGGATCAGTCCTCGAAGCTCCCCCTGCACCTGCGTAATCCTTCCTTCAGCTGTAGCGAGTGCCGGCGAATTCTCCTCCTGCTGCTGCTGATTACTTACATTTTCCTTCAAAGGATCATTAGGATTCTCAATCGCCAACGCTCTTTCACACTCCGACACCACCTCCTCGTAATCTTTCCCATCATTCGCAGTCTCAAACAACAAATTCGCATAAAAATGAGCAAACTCAACCGAATTCGGTGACATCGACACTGCCTTCCTCGCCGATTCAATCGCGTTCCTATAATGACGCTGCTTCGCATTCGGATCATCAATTATACCGGCAATTTTGACATAAATTGTACCAAAAACTCGCTGAAAAAGCGCCGACTTCTCATACTTCTGACTCGAATCCTTCATCAAACGCACCGCTTTGTTGTAATTACCTTTTCGCAGAGCATTTAACGCCTTTTCACACTCCTGCTTAATAACCGACGACTCAACTAGCTCGTTCGATTGCGGCGGCGAAATCGGCGGAAGTAGCGAAGGTGCTGCCGAGGATTTCTTCTCAGACGATGCGGTGGTGGTGGCGCGCTTCTTGTGGCGCCCCATTTTAAGAGTGTGTGTAGAGCTCAGTTGAGTAGATGCATATGAAAAATGGGAGGAGAGAGAAAATGAAGCAGAGATTTCGCCGGTGATGTGATTGTGTAAGGTGGTAGAAAGTTGGAGAGAGAAAGTGAGGAGAATGAGGGGGAAATGAGGGGATTGTGGAGTTTTTATATGTAAGAATTTTTTTTATTTTGTGTGAATAATTGTTTGTCAATTTTATTACCAGATATACAATCTCACCTACCAAAAAAAATGCCACAGAGTGAGAAGATCGAGTGGTCTTATTGGTGGTCAATTGAGGATATTATTTCTTTCGCAAATTATTTATGTGCTTTTGTGGAGATTTTGAACTATCTATTCATTGAACTACCATTTTTTGTTGTTTAGAAAGGCCATAAAAGAAAAAAAAATTAATCTAATTGTTGTGAATAATGTTGTCTCATTGTTTGAGAGGTTGAAGCGGAAAGTGTCGAAAACTAAACAAAGGAGAAGTATTTCATAAACAATAATTTATTGACAAAATATTTCATGAATTGTCAGCATCTGTATCCAGCAACACTCAAATAACGGTCGCCATAAGAACTTGATATGAAAGAAAGGGAAGAGAACAAGATAAAAATTGTTGGCATGGTTGTGGATTTAATTAGGAAGAATAAATAGGAAAAGAAACATTATCAACGTCAGTTGAAGAATTTTAAGAGTCATAGTTATGAAGATTGGAAGAGGAGAAGTTGAGAACTAAGGGGGCGTTTGGTTGGGGGGTGTTAAGAAAGGGTAAGGGAAAGACCATTAATGAAATCCTTTTTTGTTGTTTGTTTTACCACTTTAATGAAACCCTTTACCTATTTTTCCTATTAGGTTACCCCCAAAGTCCTCTAAGTTGATTACCCCACCCCCCCAAGGGTTTTGAAAACCCTTACCCCAACTCATTACCCTCCTCTATCTCTCTCCTCTTGTGTACTGCTCAACTTACTTCAACAATTTTTCCCCTGTGACCACCGGCCGACCTGTGACCACCGCGCCGACTCGTGACCACCGACCGACCTGTGACCACCGCGCCGACCCCGACGACCCGGCGACCAACTTGTTTCATTTTTCTCCGGCGAGTTCTGTATTTTCTCCGGCGACCAATGCATGATTTCTACTCAAAATTTTGATTTTTATTTTTTCCGGCGAATGTAGTATAAAAAAATGCAGTAGTTATTCTATAAACAAGTGCAGTAGATGAAGATTACATATAAAGATGAAATTTTTTTTCCCCTGTGACCACCGTATAAACAGATGCAGTAGATAATGAAAATTTTGATTTCTATTTGTTTTTTTGTGTGACTGTTCTGTAGTGTATAGACATGTATAGTAGTATTAGTACTGGTAAGAGTAGTAGTAGTACTTAGCATCAACAGACGACGAAGAAGATCGAGGAGAGAGAAAGAAAGGGTGCTGTTAAGGGCCGTTTGGTTGTTTGGAGAAATCATCGGCAAAAATGACCATCGTTAAGGAGGTTATCAAGGAGAGTGGCAAACGGTCCTTAGAAATGGTGTTTTGAACTTTTCGTGAAATGAAGTGGCAATGTAAATAAATTTGACCATAAGCAAATTTCAAAATGGTACTGTTAAAATAGTATTTTGAACTTTATATTGTAAAACAGGTTGAATGAGTACAATCATAGGTCAAAAGAACTATAATCTAATAAACTGTTGATTCCCTTTCTTAAAAAACCAAACAGTCACAAAGGGAATCAGGGAGTATACTATTCCCTTTCAGGGTTGGAACCAAACAGACAGACAAAATTAGGGTCATTCCTTTCCTTTCTCCTTGTAACCCTTTCTGGATTCCTTTCCCTTACCCCTGCGCGAACCAAACGCCCCATAAATGAAGTGAGAGAAAGAGGTTAAAGATGGAAAGTTTGAGTAGAAGAACTGCACTACCCTCAAAATTTTTTTAAAAGGGGCCCTGAGCTCTCGCTCAAGATGCTCCCCTTAATAGACGACTCTGGTTGTGAATTAGGCATTACTCATTGAAAGGAATTCTTTGGTATACTTTTTATCCTACATTAATTTGCGGAAGACGTAAGGAATTGAATCAATGATTTTTCAAATTCTTCCTTAATTTAAAATATACTCTAGAACTAAAAACAAAATTACATAATATTATTATCAACTACTTTTTGTGATAGTTCAAGATACCTTTCATGAGGAAATATGAGATACAAAAAGGAAACATTTAAGGTAACACCTATACTTTTTTTTTTGTCAGAAGATTGAGTTGTTCAACAAGTCAACTTCATATCTTGACTCACTAACCTTCCCACCCACTATCTTTCACTTCTCGTTACCACGCTCTGGTTTTTATTTTCTCCCCGATTTCCCTTTAGCTACATCAAACAACCTTAAAATAAACATGTGTTTTTCTAGACAATCGTTAACAATCTATGATAACTTTTCTTATAAGAAGAACAAGGATACGTCAAGCAAGCCAACATAACTCTTCAACAATAAAATAAAATTCAACTCCTGGTGGCAACCAAGTTACAATAAAAATAGAATATAAATACCTCATTATAATTGTAAATGCAACTATAAAATTAAGAATGTGAATTTACAACATATTTGCATGAGACATACTATATCATTATTCATAACCCTTCCCCCCCCCCCCCCCCCCCCAAGTTAGGCTTGGATTGGAAGAAACAATTCTAAGGAAAGATCTAACAAAAGTTGTAATGAGAATGCCTTCTTCAACTTTATATCTAACTGTGACAATCCAGTGAATACATTTTATGCATTTTAAAAAGATAAAGTTATTAGCAATGTAGTGCATAGTCTTCAAATCTTCACAAAAGGAATAGGTTTAGAGTTATTTGTTACTATATTTTACGGGATTACATCAAGCCAGGAGTTCATTACATGTCCAAAGTTTCGATAGTTTTTGTTTTTTGTTTTTACTAAAATGTTAGAAAGAGTCTTATCCTCTTCAGTTTTCCAAAAGTAAGGAAAGTGTAATGACATATGATCTCCCGTATAAGGTATATAGATGACTAGTTCATATCAGAATAGTAAAAGTGTAAAGGATGCCTTGACCTGTTTGTAGAATTGCTTTTAATGTTTTTCGTTGTTGATGAACAATAAATATTAGTTCCCTTAGACATGTACATATCTAACTTAGTCATCATCTACACCAATTTCAATATATTGTCTTTTAAAGCGATTGTGTGACTACTAAGTCTTATTCTTTTTTTTCTTTTTCTTTTTTTTTTTGATAAAACGTACAAAACTATAAATTAAAAGCAATACTACCATTTATACGACTCCAAGTAGCTATGTTTTTTTTGATCCATATGAGCCACGAAGGCAGTACAAAGTACAAATAAGGGGAGAGGGGATTCGAACCTGTGACCTATCGTTCACAGCACCTCAATCTTAACCACTAGGCCAAGAGATCCTTGGTTACTCCAACTAGCTATGTCGTGGTTGTCCTTGCTTTGATCTCTTGAGACTTTAAGGACCTGGCACCATTGTAGGGTAGCTGCCATCTTTTTCATTTCACTTATCTCCATTGAATTCAGATATCCAGCCTGCATCTGGATCGTAGTGAATGAACCAATAAAGCCGAGTCCGTTTTGATCTGTAGTTGTATGTATCCTTTTGTTGTAGCCCACGTAATATCACGATGAAGGGTCTTAGCTTCTGTTTGGAGAGCTAAATTGACAGTGTTCCTAATTCTTTCAACAATTATATATGTGTTCAATCCTGTCTCCTTGACTTGCATAGCCTCCCTGCTGTGTTAGGTGGTGATGACCCATCTGCTAAAAGTGTAATTTGAGGGTTCCCCATGCATTTGTTTTCCTATGTTGGCTACCAGAAATCATAAGGGGAAGGTTGAGCCTGGAATATTTATCTGACTGTGCGGAGGAGTATCATCAAAATTTGATGGTGCTTGAGTGCATTGTTGATGAGAGTAGAAATAGCCTCAATTGTAGGAGGTTGATTGCCAAAGACTGCATTGTTCCGAACGCACCAGATGCCCCCACAGTGTTGCACAAAAGCCAGGGAGTCGATTTCCTTCATGTCCATCCTCCTTGCGAAATTTTGTAACTCGGGCTATCAGCCATATCATTGTTGAATAGGCACAGTTGGTCATGGATTGATACATTGTGCCAGAGAACTTGTAGATCAAACTTCCAGAGTTCTTGGGCAGACTCTGAGGTGATGATGCAAATCTTCATTAGAATTGGCACAAAGCGGGTAAAGGTCATCCTTTCCCATACCTGGATGAAAAAGGTTTGCATTCACTAATAGGTTGTTATGTCAAATTTTCTAGACAAAAAGCTTCCATTTTGGCATGATATTCGAACTCCACAGATAGCAGAAGAAAAGAACTTTTTGTGAAGTTTTCATGCTGTTGATTTATTGTTGTCGAAGTAAAACATAATATGTTACTTTAGTAGAAAAGGCACCAAATCTAGTGTGGGCCAGTAAAGATCATTTGCGTAAGATCCTGCTGTTGAGAGTTCTACTCTAAGTATGCTCCGTACACTTGAAATATCCTTTTCTAATAAAACTAATTTTGTTTTAATTGAATGATTGATTCTATCAAACCTTCATGTTGTGAATCTTGTTTAGTACTTTTCGAGTTTTAATTTTAAATCTAACATTTTGTTTTATTCAGCACACTCACCAAAAACGCAAATGTCGTATCTAAAAAAAAAAAAGACGTATCTTGAAATTCTACTATTTAGAAACACATTGTTTAAATAAGCCTCATAACACTCGGAACAAGTATTTAATGCAGGCATATTAGTAACCGTACATGAGCTTGATTTCATTACTCTTTTTGGAACATGATAGAAATAATCCCGAAATTTTGATGGTGTTACTCTTTTGCTCGAGTATGTGACTCGCTCTGGAGGATTCTTCCCAAATGTCTTTTGTATGAAGATGGAGATTTTCCACAATTTTCTCTATAGTAAAATTTTACCCATAGAAAAGAGACAATAGACTGGTAGTAATCCTAGTAATAATACCTAGTAGTATATAATAATGACATTCATATAATACTAGTATAGAATTAAATAAATTTCCTACAAACCTAAATAAGAGGACAATGACAGTACTCATGAGTCATGACTGACTTTGAAGATGTAAATTTTTCTTTAACCAACATTGACGTGGTGTAGCTGGTGTTACGTAATAGCAAAATAAACTAATCATAAAGTTCCAAAGAAATGTTTCATATCACTACAGTAAGCTCCAATGAACAGTTCTTCATACAGATTACAGACATAAGATATTGCCAAAAATTTCAAGAAATAACAATTTCCTTCCTGAAAATTTCCACGATACAATAAATAAAACTCGATTGCTTTACAAAAACTAAAAATAAAATCATCGAATCTTATGCTCCTGCAATTCTGCGACGAACCATGAAAAGCTTCTAATGCCTGAATAACTTTTAATAGAACCAGCACTTCAAAATGCCCAGCAAAAAGATTTAAGGCAAGGGAGTATGTCAAGAGTGAAAAAACTAGCACCTAAACCCTAAAACAACTTCACAGAGAAGGTAGCTAAATACAGCACTCTTTTAATTTATTCAGTAGTAAATTTAGTTGCTCAATCTAGCACAAAAATGCAACCAATTTACTACGGTCGAGTCATAGCTAGAGCAAATGCATCCGCTCAACGTATGGTTGCTGCAACCATGTATTAAGGGCCTCCCCGCATCCGACAAAGCACCCAGAATTCCCATTTTCGGTAAAGAATGGAAAGCTAAATAAATCAAGCAACTCCTGAACAGCCTGCCTCACCAAAGATGCTCCCGTCACCCTGCTCCTTCGGCCCCACCCAGTGACAATGTCGATCCTGGTGGGACCAACACCTGATATCAACAATTCCCGACGGAACCAGGCGAGCGTCCTTGAAAGAGCGGTAACGGCAGTTCCATCTGACATGACGTGTAAGTTGATTAGCCAGTAGCAGGAGCTTTTCTCCTTCACAGCATCCGGATACACATTCTTTGTAGCTGCAACCTCCCACACAGAACCAGCTTCCTCCTTCAAGCCTGATTTGTGGAGGAAGTCCACCACAGCATCAACGAGTCCTCGTTTGCTTTCTCTGTCTTCGCTATGCATCAGGTCCAGGAACCTTCCCACGTGATCTCGAACATTCTGTCCATCAGGTCCTGATGATGGCATATTCAGCAAAAATACATGTGCTGGATGGCCCGTGATGGCCATAAGTTGACCGCAAAATCCCATGTCAAATGATGATTTAGCTTCAGTGCAACAACTAAGGAGCAAAGTATAAGTTTGGAGTGAAGGATTAAGTCCCATGTTGACCATGCTAAGGAGCAGGTTGTAAGCGTCCGAGAGTCTGTGCACGCGAAGAAAAGCACTAAGCAAAGAGTTGCAGGTTGGCACATTCGGATACAAGCCAGCTTGGAGCATTGCTTGATACCACTGTAGGGCTTTTCCAGCATCCCCAGATTTACCCCATAAGTCCACCAGAAGCCCATAAACAGGCTCATCAGGTACCCAGTTCTTACTTTTCATCTCAAAAAATATTGCTTCTGCCTCCTCGAGATAACCACAATGTCCAAGGACCTCCATCACGATACTGTATGTGACTTTGTCAGGCTCATATCCTGCGTTTTGCATGTCACGGTAGATCTGCAGGGCGACAGGGTAATTTCTTGCCTTAGCCTGCAAGGCAATCATGATGTTATACGTAACAAGATTTGGGATACAACCAGAATCAACCAACTCACAGAACAGCTTGTGGGCAGCATCCAAATGGCCCGCCTTTCCCAAGCAGTTGATCATAACACTGTAAGTGAATGTATCAGGAGAAAGGCCAGCCTCCTGCATCTTCTGGTACATGTACAAGGCAACATCGAGAAATCCAGCTTTTGCATGGATATCAATAAGCGTGCAATAGGTGACTCGGTCAGGTTCACAACCGGCATCCTGCATTTGGTGGAAAACATTAATTGCTTCATTCAGATAGTTTGCACGACCATAGCTGTGTATCAGACGGTTGTAGGTCACTACATTAGGTTCACATCCTTCTTTTGACATCTGATCAAGCAAGACATTAATTGCATTGAACTGTCTAGCCCGACCTAGGATGCCCACCATGGTAGTATAGGTATGCCCATCATGCTTAAAACCTGCTCGCCGTTTCAACCAGTAGAAGAAACCAAGTGCAGCTACATAATCTGGAATTTGCTTCAGGACTTGATTTGCTTGATAAGCATCAACCGACAAATTGAGATTCTCAAGTGCTGCTTCTGCTGCAGGACCCCATTTGAGCTTTCTCAATATTTCCAAAACACTGCCAGCAACTTGGCTAGTGCTCACAAACTGCCTACCAAATGGGGCAGTTCCTACCTGAGATTTCAAATCTCTTGAATGGTTATTTATGTAATGGGGAACTCTACCAGTATACTTTGTTTTAGGGGCCTGTACATTAGGGCTATTCGCATATGTCTTGGATTTCTGAGAAGTATAATTCTTCTTTTCGGATGAAACACCCTGCGTTCCTACGTAGCTTTTCCTATCAGATGCTACACCATGAGTTGCTACTGAAACTCCTGCCTTACTACTAGTCTCATGGCTGACACTTTCTGCAGGACCATGATTATCAGATTTACCTTTTGGACCCTGATAATTCACAGAAGGACTAGAAGCAGTCGCCTTTCCTGAAGAAGGTTTCTCATGTACATCATAAACATCGTCTCTCTTTACAGATTTTACAGGTGTAGGTTTAACAGTTGCTCGGTGTCTACTGTGACCAACCATATAGGTTTGCGCTGAGGAAGCTGTTCCACTTCCATCTGTTAGAGGAATCTTATAATTTACAATATCCGATATAAAACCTACTGCAGCAATACCTACCTTCACCAATTGATCCGTTATGTGAGCTGGTGACTGTGTCATATCATTTTGATGAGAATCGACGCTGGTGGAATAACTTACACAATCAGGTTTCCCCAAAGTGCTTGAGAGAGAGACAGCTTGTGCACGAGAAGTTGAGGTGTTGACATTTTCCGGGTTTCGAGAAGCCTTGGCAGCATCCTTGGAGACCACAGATTCTACCCTTGCAACAGGTGAGGACACCACAGCTGATGATTTTGGCCGAAGCAATGAAGTCTGTCTCCTTGAGATGCATTTTTCATCATCAGCACAGGAGCATGAGCTCCCATCGTTTGTACTACATCTTGACCCACTATATAGTATGGATCTAGCACAATTGGAAAAGTTACTGATCTGCTTGGCTCGAAGCATAGCATCAAGATGCAGTCAAACCTGCAAAAGAAGGTTTTCATGGGTACTTGCAGTATTAGGCCGCTAAAAAACAGCATTTGAACAGCATAGCATACACATAAAATCTAATATCTTCATATTTCAAAGAGATGTAATAAAACTGCCAAGTGAATGTTGGCAATTAGTAGAACCACTTTCGGCCGTTCTGGTAGCCGGTGCTAAATAACGCTAATGCTAGTGATAATTAATGAAATATTTTGATCAAAATTTCATGTCAACATCATGGTAATGCTTGTCTACCCCTACACATCTCTTTTCTTCATAAAATTTCATTGCATATCTTTGGGATGGAATTGCATTACCTATGAAAATTAACATGAGATTTTTCTTACAGAATTCCCCTAAAATTCATTACCATTGACCCCAATTATTACAACTACCAAACAGGATATATATGTAAACCAATGTGACGAATACTACCGACAGAATACCATGCAATTTGACTATTTAAGGCAGATCAGACATGACCCATGTTTCAAGAATAGCAAAATATGTGGATCCAACTAAACTGAGTTTGTTCGAATTAAGAACAATTCATTACCATTGCCCCCAATTATTACAACTACCAAACAGGATATATATGTAAACCAATGTGACCAATACTACCGACAGAATACCATGCAATTTGACTATTCAAGGCAGATCAGACATGACCCATGTTGCAAGAATAGCAAAATACGTGGATCCAACTAAACTGAGTTTGTTCGAATTAAGAACAAATTATTTGGATAACATAACTTCTTAAAAGAAATTGTGATCTCATTGCAAAGAATAGCAATATTAACTGAAAGAACCCATCTAGTGATGCAGCTAATCACTCACAACAGAATATATGCCAGTGTAATCTCAAGAACATTGAAATTTACAATGTATGTGCAACTCATGGGATGAGAAACTTTGGAATATGGCAAGCTATGTAACATAGAGTACGCATATGCATAGCGATAGATCAGCCTAAGATAGAAGTCATGAGATTTAGGTCAAGAGTCAAATGCAATTTTCTACATGTTACACTCCATAAGGTAAAAGTATCCTCGACTCAACCATTTCACTTCAGCCCATACAGCAATACTCCAACATATAAAGCCCTAACCTCTATACTCAGTCTAATACTCTAATTACACACTTCTTAAAGCTACGATAGCATGTTGAACTTTATAGTCCAAGAAAAAAACACATTGTTGACTGGCAAATTGTTTATCTTTGCCACAGATAATTTACCTCCATCAAAGACTTCGAGAAAAAAGCAAAAGTATTGCTCCTCATTCAAGTTGATTGATCATATTGATCATTTATTTTCAAGATATGATACCCACATGAACTTCATCTAATATAGTTTCTCATCAATTGTTCATACTTCATAGATACTACTACTCTATCTCCTCTCCAACAGTCCCCACAGACACACGGCGCATTTCAACTCAGACCATGTTTAGTCTCTCTAGCAAAGATCTTGCCTTCAAATTTTTGACTGCAGAGTGCTTATAGCCATGTTACAACTTGGCTTTCAGAAACTAGTTACGATAGACAGCAGACGAACCACGAGATACTGACTAGTGACTAATGAAGTAGCATCATTCTCTATCATGCCACCAATAATTTGTCAACTAATATTAGTTGGAATTAAGAATCTAACATAGATAGACTCAATGAAATTTTACATATTATAATCATGCCACCAATAATTTGTCAACTAACATAAAATTTGACAGAAATGAAAACAACCCAACTTTTAAAAGGCCCAAAAATAAAGAAAAGAGAGAAAAGACAAAGGGAAATTGGGGAAGATCCCCAACGGTAAGTTGTTGGCAGCTCTCATAAATCAACTTCTACCAACGATCAGCTCCCATTGTCATCAAATGAATTGTATCCCAAGAAAAAAAATTAGAAAAATGGACCCTGGGTTGCAAAAACACAGGGCATCAGTGAGATTAAACTCCAATTTCACACCAATTTAACACCAAAGAAAATAAGAAAAAATTGGAGCTTTTTTATTAAAAAACTACACACACAATTCAATCAATAAAAATTAAAAAAAAGGACCCAAATACTCAATTCATCAAATCTCTCAATTCCACCATTAAAGACATAAAATCAGTGAATTAACAGTAAGAAATGCAAGAATCAAGAATACCCATTTCGTCATTATATTAAAAAATTACCAAAGATTCTAGCTTTACATTAAAGATTACAAAATGTGGCTCAAAATTGAAATTAAGAAAGAAAAACAGGACAGTAAAAGACTGAAAAAGATGTTGTAAAGGAGTGTGAAAAAGATGAAGAAGTACCTTCAATCGCATGTGAGTGTGGGCGATTAAACGAGAGAGGAGAGAGAAAAATGAAATTAGAGAGAGAAGAGAGGGCGGCTCCTCTTCTCCTTGGTTCGCCCCTTTTACAGTCAACTCTTGAGTTTTCTCCAAGCAAACTGGGGGGGCTGTAAAAGATCTGCTCTGTTTTTGCTTCTTATGTCACGGCTTGGCTCAATTGCTTACCCTATTTTTTTTTTACTAGTAGAGGACTATATCGTCTTTTAGGATGTCTTCTCTCTACGTGAATTACTCCCTCCGTCTTTTTTTATTTGCTACATTTTGTCATTTAGGAGTGTTTCAATTTATTTGTTATATTTGCAAATATTTTCATATATAGTACATAGGTCCCACACTTTATTTACAAATTTGTCATCACTCCCTTCTTGATTTTGTAAATGTTTCCATATATAATACATAGGTCCCACAATTTACCTATTTGCTTTTTTGTTAATTCCATTTATGTCAATGGTCCCCACTCCCTCCTTGGTCTTTGTGAAAAAGTGCTTGTAGCAAATAAAAAAAGACGGAGGGAGTAATCTAAATTGTACTCCTATGTTTCTGATTGAATCTTATCAGTTCGGAATTCATTTTAAATTTTCATATGATTAGACCTTATTAAACCGAATATACCCCTAGTTGTGATGCTTCGACTTTTGTATTTTTACATATAGGATATAAATTATGGAATTCGATATGGATAATAGATAATAATTTTTTTTTATAATAGACAAAATTAACAACTAGGGGTACATTCGATTTCATGAGGTCTGATCAGATGAAAATTTGAATTAATAGATATTAATTAAACTGTAAAAATTTTATCTAAAAAAATCCGATAGAGGTTTAAATTAAACAAGACCTGATCATGCATGTTTACTATCATGTCGCTACTTCATTATAGACCCTCTCACGGGAGGGGAATCGCTATGTTGTAGTTTTGAGATTGAGTTTGATCTCATTCAACTAGTTATCCAAATAACGGTTGTTGATGAGGAGCTCACGTCTACTATAGAAACATATTGATTTCAATCAACAAATCAAATTGTAATAGACCAAAAAATAATAGAAAAGCAAAAGATATCGAGTCCAAACTCTCACGAGAAGAGTGATAAGTCCCAATATTGATTGAGAAAGGGGTTAAGAACAAGTAGGGTTTTGAAGCAACGAGAGTAAAAAGAAACCATATCCCGCGTTAATTATTATATTATTAAGTTAATATCATTCATTGTCTTTTATGTAATAGTTACATCTAATTTTTTTCCTTTTTACTATTTCTAATGCACATATTTAACTATTAATGTATTTAATTAAGTTATTAGAATACTTTATAAATTATTGTGATGAATCTATCAAATTTTCACATTAATATATGTAAATAATAATATATATTTATAAGAGATTACAATGAAAACTTTTTATAATAGTTTTGGTCTCTAAACACACACAAGCTTTGTTTGATGGGCGAAAATTATTTGGTTCCTCGCAAGAAAATGAAGGTGAATGATGGATGCAAGAAAAGGATAAAAACAAATAAGGACAGATGACTGATGCAATATTAGAAAGAGGCTTATCGTTTGTAATAACTAGTAACTTATTTGTACTACTCCATATTCTAAACAACTTTTATCGATTTAGATTACCTGAAATTAGTCGGACTGATCTAGTCATAAAAAATTAGAGAACTTATAATAACTTTATATAATAGCATTACATTAGAATTCACCCATAGTATGAAACATCACTATTAAAACAAAATATTTCATAATAAGTTATTGTAAGTCCACCTTAATTATATGATATCTTGTTTTTCAAGTATAAAAAGGTGTTCTTAAAATGAAATAAGATATATTGTTAAGGTTAATTTCATCAAGATCATGTCTCAAAACCCCATAACATATTTGATCTCATAATCTATATCTTGGAGTAGAAAATCAGAGGTCGCTATTAACCAAACTACCGCTTAACCTTAAGTCATAAATATCGTACCATGTGCTCAAGTAAGTCGATTAGCACTCTACAAATTGACAATAACATATACCATGTTGTTAAAGTTTAAATCTCAAAATTAATGAAAATTTCATATGATTTCAATAATGTTTGTAAGTGAATAATGTCGCCATAGTTGGTAACTATCAAGTAAAGTGAACCTTTAATCTTTCATACTATAGTATAAATGGGAGATAATATTGCTTTTGTATTTTCTTACATTGACCATTGTGAACGTGGCTGATAAGCGATGGCTAGATTCTCCTGGCCGGTGTTGTTTCCTTGTGTTTTTATGAGGGGCAGTATAATGATTCACGTGTGTTCTTCTTGTTCACATTACCAATTGTCCACTTGTCTATAAATATTTGAGACACTGGAATGTGGATATGTCCATGAGTTAGTTAGACCGCCTATTTTTAAATAAAATTAAGCAACAACAATTTCTATATTAAAATAGATTTAGCCTATTAGCAACTAGTTTGATTTTATTCGGTGACTAGTTTAATTCATTTGGTAATTAGATCTCATTTTATATTAAAATTGGACCGTCTCTTTTAATAATTTATGTATGTCTATAACTTACAACTTACAAGTGGTTATCAAATAAGTATACTTTTAGCGAATTCCACGGTGTCTCGAACATTTGTAGCCCATCCCAAAGACCAAACTCAATCTTCTAATGCTAATCCCAAACTTAATTAAGTTAGCCCATTCCACCGTGGAATGTGGATATATTCATAACTTAATGGAATGAGATAAATTGATAAAGTTTGAGACTACTATTCGACTATTGAATTGAGCTGCTGTCAAAAGATTTTCTTTTTCCACGAGTTTTTTTTTAAAAAATAATTAACATTAATTGATTCAAGGTCATACAATATCTATAATAAAAGTCAAAACTAAACAAATATACATATATTAAAATGAAATAAATACAATTCTAATATGACAAAACCACGATCGTTGAGTAGATCTAACACTTCTGAAAATTCTCGTCTTTCACATCGATGTCTGATGCAACCTTCTGCAAGGGGTCTGTCGATCTTTTGTAGTTGTGAAGTAGAACGGGATTCAATTCGAGTGATTGTAAACAAAGTCTTGACATCTGTTGTAACTCCGCATAAATTTTGATCAACAAATCAACCTCTTGAATTACACAAAAAGCCAAAAAACAAAGTCTCCAAACTCTCACATGGAGAGAGATAAAACTCAATATATGGGTAGATATAATCCAATATATGGGTAGAAAAAACCTCCATTCGAGAGAGGTTGAAGTTTATTAGAAACATAAACATAAAAAACTAGTAACAAAAGGAGAAAAAAAAAGCTTACCACCACCCAAAAGGGTGGCGGTAGCCCCAAGGTTGAAAATTAGGGTTTTGTGGGAGAGGAGAGAAAAGGAGCCGCGGTTAGCAATTTTTCCACGAGGTTTATCGGAACACATTTAGATTGATTGCAATGTAATGTTGTTGTCGCCATCATAATTTGAACCATTTATTTTTAATCTTATATTTGTGCCGTTCATCTTATTGATTTTCTAATCAAAATTTATACATTAATAAATCTGTACTTCCCCGATCTCAAAAAAGTCTTTACACATTTATTTTATTTGTCCTAAATCTGAACACTTCCATTGTGACAAGGTCCCACACCCTCACTATAATTATATTATTTCTTTTACATTTCTTTGTCCCACACTCTATCTTTTATCAATAAAAAAGTTACCCAAATTTTCCTCTCATGTAAAAAATAAATAAATACTCCGCCAACTCATATTACATCTAATTTTTAAATAAAATAACATTTGATAACCACGCTAGAATTAATCACCTTAAAATACGTGTCCCAACAAATATTGAGATCTTTGTGGGAGGGAGGGAGGGAGTTATATTAAAAATCTTCTTGACTGGTGATAACAAAATATATAAAGAAAGAAATGAACAATAATCCAAAAGATATAAAATGACTAAATAACTGACTTTTGACGACAACTTGTTTTCATTTTTCATTTATTGAAATTATGTTTTTTTTTTCATTTTTCTATGTTTTTAAGGTTTAATTAAATCAATAAACAAGATTAGTCTACAAAAATAAAGAAATAACATTCCAATAGTTATAATGATAGAGCAATCATTCCATATTGGGGCAAAAATTCGGGTAGAATTTCCCGTCTCAACTCACCATTTGATAACCTATAGTAGAGCTTATCATTTGCGGGCTTGGACGGGGAATGGACGGGCCAACTACCAAAAAATTGTCCAATGGGCCTTAAAATGTTGCCATTACCCGTCCGCTAAATGAGATATTGGTTGTCCTTACCCGCCCTTTATGTAACGGGCGGACAGCCCACAGGCTAACGGGCTTTCTAAAGTTTTTGATTTTTTCCAAGAATTTGTTGCACGAAATATCATCTTCATCTCCCCCCAAGTCAAGCGGATTAACATAACTACCTTCTGTCATAGCTCTGCAAATTTGTTCCATGAAAAAAATAAGGAATTTAATTATCTAATAATCTAGTTGAATTTGAAAACGTAATATTGCTTCTAGATGATTTACAAACAACATTCTACTAACATCAGCCTATCATTTAAATAGCAAACAACAAAATAATCATCTTCTAACAATAAACTCCAAATTCCAATCGAATTTTTTTTGAAAAAAAATCACTTTGAATTCATTGAACGACCTAACTTGACTTTTGAGTATGAATTTCGCAACAAATTCAAACATACTCAACCAGATCGAACTAAAAACCAAATATATATCATCTAAAATCGAATAAAGTATCATAAAGTAAATAAATTATACTTTCAGTAATCGAGAGTTCGAGAGGAAGAAAATAAAGATATCCACATACTCTTTAATTTATATATTCATTATATTGACACCAAAAGGAAAATTACATACTATAATAAAAATTGAAGCGACAATCTTAAACTTACATGTAAAATGAAATAGGCTCACCGTCTCGCGCAAGGTCCGAGTAGATTTGTTGATGGAGAAGAAATGAAGAAGAAGAAGAGATGAGTGAGCTAGAGAAGAAAGCGGCTCTAACTTAGTAAAATAAAAGTTGAAAATGTTAGATTTAGGGTTTTCTACTTTTGTTTGGACAATATAATAATAAATGCTCTAGAAAGTTCTTTTCCTAAATATATTTCATAATGTGCAATATGCCGGGCTTCTCCATCAACAAACTGAGAAAGCTGACAATCATAAATTTTTCCTCCTTTTAAAATTTAAGCGGGTCGGACGGGCCATCCCGTTTTAATTTTTTTTATTGCCGTTGTTTGCCCATTTTTATTAACGGGCCAGGCCCATCCCTCCCAACTTTTAATTTTTTTAAAAAAACTTTGTCCAAGCCCGCTATTTTAGCGGACCGACCGGGCTGGGCTTAGCGGGCTACCCTGCCCATGATCAGCTCTAACCTATAGTAAAAATAGAATCTTGTGCAATATGCTCAACCGTCTCAATAATCTCCTTGCCGGCAAAAATGTTGGTGATGAAGATGGACGACATTCATGGAGATATTTATTGCAGAAGATTCCAGAACTTGAGCAGCAAAGAATAAGGATGAGCGAGGTCTGGGTAGGCTTGGCCGCTTGGGGAAGAAGCCATGGTTAGAAGAAGGTAGTAATGACAATCTTGTAATTACTGAAAAAAGAGATACCATGGGCCAACCCATTTCTAAAATTCTCTCCGCCCAATCTTCCTGTCTCAAATATAAACCCCACAATTTACAGGCCTACTTTCTTAACACTCAAAATTTTTAGCCCTTTATTTCATTAAACTCGTCCAACATTTAACTGTTACACCAAATTCCTTTTCTGATTTCCCCAACCCAACTACTAACAATCAGATATCAGAATCACCTTACCACACTATCAGTTCCACTCTCACTTTGACTTCACTACCTCACGACCTTCCACTTCCTTGTGACCACTTGATCACTTTGCTTGCAACACTCAGTATTGAAGAGTTGGGACATCTGTGGCAGCACTACTACTATGAGGATGACATTCACCCGCTTTATCGAGGTCGAAAATCGAGTGCCAATTACTATCCACCTTGAGGACAAGGTGGAAGTTTGGCGGGCCGGTATTGTAATAGAGTAGCCAATGGACAGGGGTATTTTAGTAATATACACTAGTTACTATGTTGGCTTAGGGAATAAGACAAATACACTATAAATAGAGGAGGATAGGGAATGAAGAGATTATCAAGAAAATATTGGAGAAGTTTATTTTAGTGGTTAGCTTTGGGAGTGTGACCAAGTCACTCGAAAACTTGGCAATTATCCTTTTATTTTATGTAATTTGCATTTCCATCAAACAAATATCATCATCTTCTTCCTTAATTCTATCGCCCAAATATTTTGTTTATTACAAAATTGTAGAGCTGATCAGTTTGACCCCAACCAGATTTTTGGGTGGGTTTTGGGCAGAATATTTTGGACCACGATCACTCCCGACCTGATTTTTTTGCTTTAGGCGGGCTTTGGGCAAACCAAAAATGACTTTTTAGTCTATTTTTTGGCCCGACTTGATTTTTGCCCGAAAACCCGCTCATTTTGGTACGAAATAGCGGGCTTTGGGAACAAAATTTTTGCCCGGCATGACGACTCGATCCATGATCACCTCTACAAAATTGCCAAAAGGATAATTAACTGTAACAAACTAACGAGGAGTTATCTCCAAAAAGACTAGTACGAAAGAGACCCTCTCGAAAATTTAACCCTTAGATTCTACAACATTTTGGCCTTCTCTTTTGAGTTTTGAGAACTACACTTACACCCGCTCACCTGATCAAGCTAATCCTCCTCCTCTGTCGCGCGATGCCAGCGACCCCCTCAATTCCCCTTCTCCCGACACTCACCAGACGACCACCAGACACCAGGTAATGTATGTGACCTTGTTTCCTATTTAACAATCGTATCTGTCTTCTTTTTCTCTCGCATTCAGTCGACTTCAAATTCTGCTATTTGCTTCATGTATTTATACAATATTAAATTCTTAATAGCTCAGTTACGGATGGAGTAGTTTGTAACCCTAACACTCCAAGCCTTAGATTTTGCACTAATCCTCGATTACAATGCAATTTACATTTATAATCATCCATCCAATTGTCGATCTTAATAGTTCAAATTTCAGTTTTGTAATTCCAACATCAGTTCAACTTACTTTTCTGGAATTTGGGGAGCAGAGAAGAAGATTGACAGGAAAGAAATTGAAGGACTTTTCCAGAGTTCCAAACAACTAAAGGTTTGTTTAGGATTAATTTTACTATTAGAAATTTTAAGATCACACTTGAATAATATTTGAGTAAGAATTCATATTCCTTATATTTTTTAAATATAAATTTTAAAAAATCCAGTTCCAATTTCCAGATACATAATTAATTAATTGAATAATCCATAGACCAGTATCAATTGCGTTGCATATCCAACCAAAATCTGCAAATTGGAACTGAATTTTTGGAAACTTTCCTAAGATATTACATTTGGGTAATTCCTCAGATACCCCTGAACTTTGTGTTTGGCCTCAAATACCCTTATCATACACCAAAATTCAAGTACATTAATTTCCTAAATTACCCTTAAACTTTAAACTTTAAAATTCATAATAGCCTGTTTGGTTTTTAGCATTTCATTTGAAATGCTGGATTTGGCCATATAACATATTTAGATAACCCAAATATTTGGATTTGGAATTAGTGGTATTAGCCTAATTCCAACCTACTTAGTACTTTGAGAATTTGAAATCCAATATCAAAACTTGTAATTTGAAATAAAAAAAAAAAAGTTGCTTTCCTATAATGGGCTTCCTCTATCTTCCGCGCTGGGCTTTCTCTCTCCTCAAGCTTTCTCACGTCGCGACTCGCAAGCTTTCTCTCTCCTCAAGCTTTCTCACTCGCGAGCTTTCTCACTCGCGAGCTTTCTCTCTCCTCCTCCACTGCGAAATCTCATCTATAAGGTTAGTTTCTCAATTCCTAATTTTTTTACCATGAATTTGCTGCGATATTGTTTGATGGTTGAGCTATAAACATTGTTTTAGGTTAGAATGTGTAATTGATTGAATTTTCGGTTCTATGTATTATCTATTTACATCTTGCTCTTTTTTCTGCTGTATTGATTAATTAGGGTTTTTTCTCTTATAATTTCTACTGAGATTTTGTGGTAATTAGGGTTTATAATATGCAAAATCAAGATATAGCTATGTCGGTAATTTCTCTCCTATCTAGTTGAATTTTCTCTTATAATTTCTCTTCTATCTAGTTTATGCTCTGAATTGAGTGCATTGCTGAACTCAGTGCTTGTTTTTTTTCGTTTTGATCATGTAGGTCTGCTATCTTGTCTTTGTAATAGTTCTTCAGCATGGAATTTTGTCCGACTTGTTCAAATTTACTGCAATATGAAATGCGTAATCCTGCTAGATTCTTCTGCCGATGTTGCCCCTACGTGTCTCCTATAGAAAGGAAGGTATATCTCCATGATTCAAGTTTTCCAGTAGGTTTTGCCTGTAAATAATATATAACTCTTTAGAGCAATGAGTATCAGTATCCGGCTGGATTTTAGGTGAAAATAAAGAGAAAGGTACAACTTGTCAAGAAAGAGGCAACACCAATTGCTGTGGGAGAAAAGAATGTTGGAGCAGTCACTGATGGTATGCGAATATTTTTCGTTTTTCATTTAAGTAAAATAGTGTGTTTCTCTATGTATGTGTGTGTGTGTTTGGTTGACTTCTAAAAAATTTTGGAAGTAGAATTTCTAGGAAGTAGAAATATGTGAAGTTGTTTGGTAGGGAGAAACATTTACACTTCCGAGGGAGTTCTACACACAAAATGGAGAAAGTTGCATACCTGGGTCCTCCTAGATGAGTAGTAGAACTTCCCATGTGAAAATAATCAACTTATTGCAATTTCTATGAACTGGAAAAAACAAATTTACAGGACGTATTACTTTCCATTGCAACCAAACGACCATTTAGTGTATCAAGCAAACTTGTAGATATAAGTTGTATTTATATAAATTAGTGTGGAACATTTCAGGGTTATTGGAAATTTTATGATACCCCCAGTTGTCAATTGCTGACAAAATTCGATAGTGGGTATATTGTGTATGAGGTTTAATGTTAAGATGTGGATGTTCTTTGATGTCTTGTTTATGCATGAGTGACAGTCTTATTAAACATCAGATAACAATGCTACGTGCTTTTCAGCGGCTGCTAACTTCTATGCTGTGTCCCAGCGGGGTTAGTTAGGGGTTGCATATTTATGGGGGAAAGAAAGGCTAGTATGCCATATATATATAAAGGCTCCATAGAGAACATGACAACAGATCTTGATCTTTAGTTTGCCGATTTCACTATTGATGATGCTCTCATGTACTGATGTATGATATGTTGATGATTGCCCATAGTTGTCTTGGTTACTTCAGTCTCTGTTTTGGTTTAGCCACAAACTCTTTTAGTAATCATGGAGGGAAAGGTAGGGTTTTTTTTTGTGGGGGGGAGGGGGGGGGGGGGGAGAGAATGGAATATTGGTAGGATTTGGTTCATTAAGGTGGAAAGGAAAATGAATCAGTGGCGGACCTAGGAATTTTAATTTGGGGGTACGAACGAACAACTAAATCAAAAGTAGCATAAAAAAAAGTTTGCATAAGTTATTAAATACATAAGTCTTAAAACCGATATCCAAAATAAAACATATTTGATTTGGATTCAATACATAAGTCTTACAACCAATGTCTAAAATCCAAAGTTCGAATAAATTGGATTTGATTGACTTTAGGTGTATCATTTGTCTTTCCTAATTGAATCGATAAAAAATAATTAATTGTCAAATTTGATTTCAACCAAATAAAACATAAAATCATACACATATCAATTGAAAAAATTGAATAATTCCATCCAACCCTAAACGTCTAAATCCCTAAAATCTATACTTGATCCAATTCCAATTAGTCACTAGCTTATTCAAAAAAATCAACAATTCACATGTAGACATTCAAATAATTTAAGAATCTAACATATATAAAGTATGAAAATTGAGAAAAAAAAAAATACTAAACAAAAACTTACTGGTGAGGATTGCAGGGAAGACCCAACCTCCCTTATTGCCTAATTTTTCACCCTCCAACCACTTGTTCCCTAATTCTTCATCTTCCCCAAAGAAACCAAAATCCTAGAGTTGCATCCTAACAATCAAAATTCTAGAAATTCCGCATATCATATCTGGTTGATTGCTAAATTCATAAAACTTCAAAAAATGAAGATTCTTTACACACAGGTAATACTCAATGATGTTTCTCCCTCTTTTTAATCTCCATAAGAATCGAAAAATTGAAGCATAGATCATTCAAGAATATGTTACAGATAAGAATGAACAAAACCTGAGACAGGGGATGTGGGGGTACAGTTGTACCCCCATGTACCCTTCTCCGTCCGCCACTGAAATGAATCCTTTGCAATTCCATTCCCTTCGCTCCTTTACAGTTATATCCAAACAATGGGTTATGAATGATCCCTTTTTCCTTCTGACTTGCCAAAATTTCCTTATCCAAACACACTTTAAAGTTGTAAAGATGATAGCTACAGGTGTGATAGCAATGGTTGGATTCAATGAGAGGCTCAAAGTTGACCACCATCTTGACTTCTTAGTAGAAGTGAAGTGTATAACATATACATTAGATGTGAGTTGTGAAGTATGCTTGTAGTTACTGACTTGCTCAACTGTACTTCATTTTTTTGTGTTACAATTAGCTCCTTCCTAGGAGTATCTTGTTGCTGCATGCATGTCGAAGATAGTATTGACTAGATACACCAGAAGTAACCATATATTTTTTTAATTTCAGCGTCATGTCCAAAATGTCATCATGGCAAAGCATCGTTTCACCAAGCGCAGACCAGATCAGCCGATGAACCGATGACAATATTTTACAAGTGCATGAACGAGAGTTGCGGACATAATTGGAAAGAGGATTAAATTAAACACACCCCTTCATCACAAGTTGTGAATATTTTTGCTAGCAATCATGTTCTGAAGTACCTTTAGTTGATTTTGGTTTTCCTTTTTTAGGCAACTTCTGCTTCTCGAGCTTAGTTCATCACTTTCTTACACAAAGTTCTACACGAAAAACATATTTGATTGGTCTTGGTGGTGTTTTTCTGAGAGCATAAAATTAAGTGCTTTTAGACACTATGGTTTGCAATTAGATACAATTTCCTTTCGGAAATTGAACGGGCTAGTGCCCCTAAGGGGAGACGAAAAAGGTTGCATTTTGTGGTTGTTTGTTTACATTTTGATCCCCAGCTCTCTGTATATGCTAGTCTAATTATATTGACCAAAAGATTATTATTAGAGGCGTAAGAATGACAACGGGCTTATAAGAATGGATTCAGGCTAAAGCCTAAATGTCAATCAAAGGATATGACGGTATTGAAAGTCATTCTAGATGGCCCTCGCAGGCCAGCATTTGTTCATGACGGTATCTATAAAAGGGATGTTGTTAATTGTCATATTGGTAGTCAATGTCAGGGCGTCAGGCGTAAGCTACTCCATCCCTTAGCTCGTAACTCGTAAGGCCTTTCTAAATGTTAATGGGCTAATAGGCACTGGGAACCACCAAGAAAGGCTTACTTAACCTAGTGGTATTTGGCCTTGTGATCTTACGATTATTGATTAGAGGCTTTTTAGCGGTGAAGTTTTCCTTATATTTTCACTCCTCACTCGTAATGTTTTGCTTGTCAAACATGATTAGTAAACTTCTGAGAGGTGTTAACTCAATAGGATTTATCTTTTTAATAAAGTACTACGGCATTGATAGTTTAGTCAATGGGGTTGTTTGGCAATTGGTTGTTGGCGGTTGACTTTTGGATGTTTTAGTTGGTTTGTTTGACTGGCTAGAAGCATTGGTTGTATGTAACTATGTATTGGCTTTTTGAGTTGGCTTTTCAAGCCAACTCGTTTGCAAAAGTGAATGAGAATGCCATTTTTTGCAAACTTGTCAAAACATCAATCAAAGGTGAGTCCATTTTTTTTTTTCTAAACTGTCAATATTAGTTGAATGAGGGTCGTTATTCTTTTCTTATCACTTGTTAAATTTATCTATGAAATGAAAGATTTCTAGTCAGATACACCAATAATTAATGAGCAAACACTATAATAATGTTGTCCGATCAACTGATTTAAAGTTTTGATTTTTGTTCTAAAACCTGGTTCATCCCTAGTCAATATCTGAGTGTTAGCCACGAGAGCAATCCACGAAGTGTATGAGTCATGAAGAAAAAGAATGATTCATGAATCCTAACTTTGATCGGTATTTTAGATAATATCATTGCTCCTTCTAACTCGTCTAGTTTAGAATATTTTCAAACTTGTAACACCTGAAACTTAATCAATGTTTTCAAACCTGTAACACCTGAAACTTAATCACTAGTGTACACTTGCGATTTTGTAGGAAGGGTGATGAGAAATAGCCGAAATTAAGTTAAAATATTTTCTTTTAAGAGAGAGATATATTGATAATTGGCTGATCGCATGAGATGTAACTATGTAAGCACCACACCTCCCATATTCCAATAAAATGGGTCATCGATTAGTTTCTTCATTGAGTCACTAGACCAGGTAGAGTGATTGTAGGAAAATACACATATTCATGCGAATTTGTATCATACACCACAAATTATAAACTCATATAAAGTGGATTTTATGAAATTTGATAGCACAAATTCTTGATTTGTTTTATTTCTTCGAGGGGAAATTATTGGATAACGTTGATGTCAGCTTATTTTCATCTCTAAATCTAAGAAGAGATGGGTTAGTTGAATAAAAGGATTCCCGCATTTTAGTGTGTGTCTTCAAAGCCGCATGAAAGGTGACAAAAATAGCCTTAATCACCCATGTAATCAACTAATCAAGTTATTGAGGTGGGTGGTACGGTTACCTTGTCTAGGTGGCAAATATTTGCTCTTGTTTATTTGAGTATTGGAAATTTCCAACATACATCCAGGTATACCATGAGCATGGTATATTCAAGGCTATTTTTTTTGCTCATTGCTTATTTGAAACCTCCAAATGAACGTAATCATATATTAGGTAGAGGCTAGAGCTTCAAATGAGTAAAAAATAATCTTGGGTGTACCATGCACATGGTACATCCAGATGTATGATGAATGTACTCATCTTGGATAAAACCATTATGTTTTGTACCTTTATTGAGGTTGGAGTATAATTCTTTTGTTTTGTTTTTTTACTTTTTTTTTTTTTTTGGTACCAAAGCAACTAACATAAAATTAAAGGTTCACAGAAACCATATTACAAACCATGTTTGTGTTTCTCAAAAGATAACTAGGGGGAGGGATGTTCCTAGTTACATTACATTCAAGGGAACTACTACTTCTACAATCCTTTGCCATCATGTCCGCGACTTTGTTCTGCGCCCTAGGGATGTGACAGAATCGCACCTCATCCAGTTCCCTGCATAAATCCCTACAAGTGCATATAATGAAATCGTATATATTGGGTTCATTCTGATGTTCATTCAGGAGATTTACTGCAGTTAAACAATCCGAGAAAATGACAATCTTTGTAACATACTCTGTAATAGCCAAGGTGAGGGCTTCTTTGATACTAAGAAGCTCAGCATACGTGACATCCATGACCACCACTTTCCTCTCAAACCCACCCACCCATATGCACCTATCTGATACCAGAATACCTGCGAGACCCGATGGCCTATCGAACCTAACAAACGATGCATCGACAAAACAAGCAAAGAAACCTTCGGGAATGGGGGGATTGATAGGTGTGGAAACATTAACAGCCATGGTCTGTTCCTTTTGTAATGCGTTTTCAAAGAAACTTGCTTTACTAACGATATTTTTTAACACATGGTCCGGATTAGGGGTGCTAGGAGGGTTCACATTATCCTTCTTCCTAAACACAAACTGATTTCTAAGCTTCCAGACTTCAAAGCAAATAAACGAAAAACATGTATTCCACCTGACCCCCTTAAAACTAAACGTTGCTTGCATATTTGATTTTAGCCACTCGAGAGAGAGATCTCCCTGAGGCGAGAGGAGGGGTGTGAGGTTCCAAATAGGTTGCACAGACGGGCATGAGAAGATGGCATGGTAAGCACTCTCCTCCCCCCTTTGGCACCTCGGGCAGATAGGTGATGCGAGAAGGTTGCATCTAAATAGGTGAGAACAAGAAGGAATTTTTTCGAAGGCTAGGAGCCATAAGAAGAATTTAATTCGAGGGAGGGTAGGGCACTTCCAGATCCAGGAGAAATCTGAATCTCTCGGGATAGTGCGGGAGGCCTCGTAGGCCTTAGCAAGTGAGAAACCCTTATGGGTGGAGAAGGAGGATAGAAGACGGTCACGACGATGATCATCAAGGGGAGGGAGGCCTTTGATTGTATCAGCAATCCACGAGGGGAGGCATGAAGTTATAGCTTGAAGGTTCCACTCACCATCAACAACTAGATCATGTAGTCTCAAATCATTTTCCGTCTGGGTAAAGGGGCCAGTGACATACTCCCTGGGAGCGCGCCCATCCATCCACTTATCCCACCAGAAGGATATTGTATGTCCGTTCCCAATAGTCCAGGAGGTGTGAGCATTTAGTAGTTCCCACCCCTTGGTCAGCCCCTTCCAGAGGGTGGACCCATTTTTTGCACTGGTTATATAGGTGGAGTGAATATACTTGGATCGAATGCAACGAGATGCTAGGCTTACACCTCCCTGACTTAGCTTCCACGCTAATTTAGCCATGTACGCAACATTAAGGTGCTTATGACTCCTAATGCCTAAGCCCCCCAGCACTTTTGGTAGGGTGATTATTTCCTTAGCCACTAGATGAAGCTTCCTTTGGTCATCCGAACTTCCCCATAGAAAATTCCGGCATATTGCATCAAGCTTTCCGTGGACTGACGCGGGGAGGAACGATGCTTGCATATAATATGCTGACATCATGTTTAGGGTTGATGATATTAGACAAAGGCGACCGGCTTTAGATAGCAGTTTGGTTTTCCATGATGCCAAGCGCCCTCTAACTTTATCAATAATGAATTGAATGTCCCTTTTCGCTGGTTTTTTATGAATCAAGGGAAGTCCTAGGTACATCCCTAAGTTTGGATTTTCCACAATGGATAAAGTATCTTGGAAAAGGGTTCTATGTTCCTCCGGGGTGTTAGGAGAGAAAATGAGCCTGCTTTTTTCTTCATTGATCTTTTGACCTGACACTTGACAAAACTTTTGAAGTGTATCCCTAAGTGCAAAAGTGGTGGTTTCATCAACTCTGCCAAACAATAATAGGTCGTCCGCGAAGAGCAAGTGTGAAACCTGCACTTTCTCCCTCCCTACACTGCAGGGGGTCCATTCTCCTTGAACACATGCTTTCGTAATCCACTTTGACAAGACATCAATACATATGTTGAACAAATAGGGGGACATAGGATCTCCCTGTCTTAAGCCTCTGGAGTGCATGAACGCATGTGACCTTTTGCCATTAACTAAGATCGCAGAAGAGGCATGGGAGATGCAATCCATAATGAGGTTTACCGATGCTTTGTCCAAATCAAGGTCAATTAAGCACTCCCGCACAAAGCTCCATTCCATGCGGTCATATGCTTTTTCAAGATCCACTTTCAAAACAAACCAACCCAACTTTCCTTTTTTCCTTTGCATTGAATGCAAGATTTCATTTGCAACAACCAAATTGATGTCAGGACCTCTCCCTTTAGTAAAACTGTTTTGATTTGGGGAGATCCATTCTGATATGAGAGGCTTCATTCTATTCACTAGGATTTTTGTCACCAACTTGTACGACGTGTTACACAAGCTGATAGGCCGAAGGTGTTTGACAGTTTGAGGTGAAGGGATTTTAGGGATGAGGCAAATTAGAGCTTGGCTAAGGTTTTCCGGAATTTTTCCTTCCCTAAACCACTTCTGGATATTCTGACAAATGCTAGGTCCCACAATATCCCAATTCTTTTGAAAAAATATTGGTTGAAATCCATCCGGACCCGGGGCTTTTAGTCCTTTCATAGCAAACAACGCTTTCCTAATCTCCTCCTCCTGGGGGTGGTGGGCAAGCGAGATCTTTGGGTTCGTGGGAATTTCTTTATAGCCGGAAAGGGCCTGGTCAGAGGAGTATAAGGATGAAAAGAAGTTGTTTTTTTACTTTACCCATCTTCTTTTGACACTTTTTTTTAATACACCTCTTTAATCTTAAATATATTGCATTACATATTAGTAATTATTATAACAATTGAATATTAAATAAGTAATTATTGAGACGTGTAAATCACAAATGAGAGTCAAAGTAAACTTTATGAATAGTGACAAAAATCAAAGCGTAACCATTAAGGGTCCGTTTGGTTGGAAATATTTTAGGCTTGGAAACGGATTGAGGTAACACACTCCCTTATTTTATGTTTGGTTGGATTATCCATTTTTTTCACTCCCTTACTAGCCCAATTTTGATTCCCCCATCTTGAAACTCTCCTCACACCATAGGAAACAAAAAGTAAGGGAGTCATTAGGCCAATAATTCCATTCCTACATCAAAACAAACAAGTGTCTAAAGTAACACATTCCATTTCCATTCCATCCTTTCATCCCATTCCATTCCCTTTCCATTCCTTATTTTGAACCAAACGACCCCTAAATTGAAACGGAGGGAGTCTAACATTTGATACATCTAACCATACATAATATCCCTATAATTTATAGGCAATCAACTAATCATACTATATATATAAAAATATTTAGAGAATATGAAAAGTAGTTAAAAATAGTAGTCACATATACTCTTTTCATAATTTTGCTCATTGTGTATTATTTAATGACTTTTACAAATATTTTGTGTTAAAATTTATGTAAATTAGCAACCCATGAATTAATTATACGGGTTCAAAGTCTAATGACTTATTATTTGTCGTCATATAAATGGCAGGAGAGCTTAATCAGTAAAGTGCCAATACCAAAATGGAAGGTAAAAAATATTACAAATTATTAGAATAGGTTGTCTAATTTTACATAAAATTAGACGAATTCAATATTGAATTTTTCTAACAAGCTCATTACATTTTATTCTAACCCAACACTATCCGAATTTCTACTCATTCCTTCTCTTCTCCTTTTTTTTTTCTTGATTATCGAACTACAACAAATTATTTCAAAAAAATAACTCGATAGTTTTACCGAACAGATTAAACTAGTTACTAGATGGATTAAACTAGTCACTGGATGGATTAAAGAATGTCATTATTAAATAGATTAAACTGGTTATGAAATAGATTAACCCAGTCCCTAAATAGATTAAACTAGTCACTATATGTCTATATTAGAAAAGTTGACATGTTCTCCTTTTAATATTGGGCTTGAACTGTGCTTAATTTTAAAATAAAATTAGGCCGCCGGATTAGTACTACTGATAATGTTATACCTTATTTTTGAATTTTACATAGAAGAAAAAGAAAATCAAAAGATAGATAGGCTGTAAAGTAAAATGAAAGCAACAGGAACTTTTTACTTGCAACAATCCCATGATTATGATCATCAAGCATAATTATGCACTCACGTTTGCTTACAACTTTTTGCTTCCCTAATTTTTGCATGAAATGATTATGTATGCTCCTTGTTACCTTTGCCAATCAGCCTTTACAGGGGTATAAACTTATGACGAAGTTGCATTTTTTTTGTGTGTGTATTGCACTACATTACTGCTCGATTTGTACACTTATATTTTGCATGACATGTATTGTATTAAATTTCTGCTTTTTAATCATGTCGGCCGAATACCTCGCATACTTGCATTTCGATATGCCCTATATACTCTATCATGAATCAAGGACCCTTAGATCTAATGGTATGTCTTCCTATCTTCCACATGAAAGACTAAGATTCAAATTTTGGTGGAAACAAAAATTCAATATTGTTGGAGGGGGGGGGGGTTTGTTGGGCTTGCTGGACCTTTGAGTGGCCCTGTGCGAGGGCAGACTATAGGTAATTCATCTTACCACGGGTTCCCGAAAGGGGACCAAGAAAAGTATATTCTATCACTAGCATTGAGCAAATGGCCAATTTTGGTGCAATATGAAAACTCTTCCTTTTTGGGTATTAATAGCTTACTAATTTGGCTTTTCAGGGTTAAAGAGATTTAAATGTGCCCAATACTAAATCTACTTTTTTTTATCGAGAAAATTTACATTAATTAATAACTGGAGTACAACCTAATGCTAATACAATCAAACATAAACAAACTAACAACAAGAGTTTTATTAGCTCGTATGTACTTTATGAAGAAAAAACTAACTATTACGTGTTTAGTGCAAATAAAGTTTGTCTTGAGCGATGGCGGGTGAGGTTGACTTACATGTCTTGATGAAAAAGACCTGATATAAGAGGGAGTATGTTGTGATACAAAACTCTGACGATCCTCAGAGAGAGATTGTCGCACGACAGCTAGTAGACCCCGATGTCCACTAAACGCTAAATTCCAAGGTCCTTGAAGAGAAACATACTCCTGCGATTCTACTGAATTAACTAACAATGAATTCACGTCCTTTGGTGACTTTTGACCCCGCTGTGACGGTACCCAAAGTTGAGTCTCATTAGACTGAAACTCTAAAGCCGTGGAGATTGAAGCTTGCTCCAAATCAAATTGGAATGCCTCCCACAAGATGCATTTTTTAGGTGTGATGACACCTGAAGCTATCACGAAAAATGGGGCGAGTTAGATTGATGAACTTTGCCCCACTTATGGATCCGAAGATCCAACCTCACAATCCCAAACCTAGAAGAATGACGCACAACATATCTGAATTTATAACCTCCTCTCATCTTAACCAACACTCGAATTTCTAAAGCGGCATAAATCCATGGCCACTCCAAGATCATTGGCTCTATTCACCAGGTTTCTTAGATCTTTCTTTGTCATAGGAAATCAAGAACCTTGCACTACCTACGATCACCACTAACGAACACCAAAGCACAACCAAACACAAAAAGGCAAGGGATATTAGATTTGAAAGTAACATACATTTAACAAAAGAAAAAAAAACTATAAGATTCAGAACACCACACCTTAAACTAGAAAACTCAAACATAAACCGGGGAGGGGGGAGGGGAGACACGACACAACTAGAGGAACAGGGAGAGGAGACATGACACAGCTAAGGGGGGGGGGAGGGGAGACACGACACCACCAGGGGAGGAGGGAAGACTCGGCGAGCAAAACGGAAAACAGAGATACATGGCTCGACATGCAAATCGACAAACAACCAAGGGAAAAGGGAAGATGCGCTAATTGACAACACTCGAGGGGAGAGAGAAAGGAGGTGCACAACCACCGAGGGAAGGGGATTCCATCCACAAAAGAGGGAACGAGGGGGATGGGGGAAGCTAACCTACGAATCAAACGACGAAGCTAGATATGTAACAGGGGATAGGCTCGTCGACGACTGGTAGAGCGATCGAGCACCAGCGAGCCTGGGGTGGCGGCTTTTAGGGTTTGAGAGTTGAGTTGCTAGGGTTTGTGAGAGAAGAGGTTAGAGAGAGAGAGTTTTTTTTATGTGAGCCCTTAATTTCTTAATCTATTTTTGTATCGTCCAATAATCACATTGAAGGAATATAATAAGATTTGGTTTTAAGAGCACTTGTTTTATTGATTATTAATATTTTTTTTATTACAAAATATCGGTCAAAATAATCTCACAATTTTGGCCACACAAAAAATCAAAGTTTCCTTTACATATTTATGGAAATTAACAACTATCGCCATAAATACTCTAATTATCATCCTGACAAACACGTAATAATAGTATTACAAGTAGTATATATCTGCTAGCTCTACTCTATAAACTCTAATCCAACCACTGCAATAAAAAGTTAGTTGATGAACTTGGCAAAAAGAGTTAATTAAAGTTATGTCTTGCCAAATTCAATAGCGAGAGTTGGTGAGAAAGAGCCAAAACAAGACACTAATAGCTTGTTGTAGTAACTTGCTAAAATATGCTTTTAGAAGTATATGAAAAAGAAGATGATATGTTACTCGTGGTCTAGGTCATCGGTCAAATAATGGTGCAGCTCATTAATAAGAGTATTTTCTACAGGTTAACAACTTCAACAAAACTCGTTTTTGTAGTCTTTGTTTTTTCTAGAAGATGTTTGACATCTGAAAACTAGAAACTTTCTTACAAAGAAATTCAAGTGTTGAGGCTGGATTTAGATGGATCATCAAGTACTATTTTGACTTCTATATGGAACCTTCTTCAATTAATTTGTACCTGTAAATATATATCATTAGATTATACTCTTACTTTGTTGAATCGATCTGGTCAATTGTTGTTTTTCTTTTACTAATAGTAATTATTCTTACTTATATTATACTTCATTGATCAAAGATCTGTATATCAATAATAAATGGTGATGATATAATAGAGCTTAAGATCATGAGTCAAATATATATTGTCTACGTGACTACTTTATGTAGATCTCTAAGGGCCTGTTCTCTTCGGCATAAAACAGCTGAACTGAACTGAACTGAACTTATCAAAGCTGAACTGAACTGAACTGAACTTATCGGAGCTGAACTGAACTGAACTTATCAGAGCTGAACTGAACTGAACTGAACTGAACTGAACTGAACTGAACTGAATTGAATTGAATTGAATTGAATTATATTACATTGAAATAAATTGAATGTAATAAATATATAAATAATATTTTAAACAATAATAATATGAATATTAAATAATAATTATAATGATAAGTAATAATAATGAATAATAATATAGTAGTATTTTGAATATTTTAAATGATAGTTATAAATAATAATATTAATAATCATAAATTATTAATAATAATAATAATTAATGATAGTAATGATAATTAATAATAATTATTTTATATTATTTGTATTAATATATTAATACTTGACGATGATATATAATAACAATAATATCTAAGAAGTAAATTAATATTACTATTTTAATAATTATATTTAATAACTTAAAAATATTTAGTAATAAAAATAATGATTGGGTTGGACCGCGAAAATTATACAATAAACCGTCTTGACGCGATTTGATTGGTTTATGGGCTAAAAAAAGTGGGTTTATTTGTGCTTTGACTTAAACCATGTTCCTCCTAATAATAATAGTAATAATAATTAGTAAAGCTACAATAAAAAAAATATATAGAAACAACAATAATAATAATAATAATAATAATAATACTTAATAGTAATGATATATATTTAAATAATAATAATAATAATAATAGTAATTAGTAAAATAAATTATACCAACATAATAATAATAATATTTAACAAAATGGTTATAAAAGAATAGAGCTGAACTGAACTGAACTGATCTGAACTGATCTGAACTGAACTGAACTGAACTTATTGGAGCTGAACTGAACTGAACTGAACTTATTGGAGCTGAACTGAACTGAACTGAACTTATTAGAGCTGAACTGAACTGAACTGAACTGAAAATAAGCTGGGGAGAACAGGCCCTAAGTGTAATAAAAAATATTGTTTGAAATTGGAATGCGGGAAAGGAATTTATAAATAAGACATGGTCTTTAGCCAAAATGAAAATGACATTAATCGGTCTAATAATGATCAAAAAGTATGGATTATCACTATATAATTTTACTAAATATGCTAAAAGTACTCACTCTGAGTAAATGGTATAAGGGTACATTTTTTTTCACCGTGACCTTAATTATTTGAATTTAACTCATCAGATCTAAATGGATTTAACTAGTCTTGATTTTACCTTATGTCTAAACTTAATTAAACCTGATCAACCCTAAATTACAAATTTTCATTTTTCAATCTAATCTATTGATGACATGATCAGTAAAATACACCTACATATAAATGATCAAGACGAATAATATTAGCCACGTCTAGCAAATGCGACTATTAAGCAATTGCTTCAATACCTATGTTGTAGTGTAAGACAAACCAACACATAAATAGATTTAGAATATGGTATGGCTAGCATACATTAGAACTCAGAAGTATGAAAGTATGGTTGGTTGAAATACTTAGAACTAGCATTTTTTGCACGCGATGCGTGCTTGAATTCTTTTTAAGACAGAAACTCGATTTTTTCCAACTTATATAAAAGTCAAAATTTGAACATTAGACATACAAAGTGTAATTATTTTTAGTTGCAAAATTTAATTAGTTTAGTCTCTGTCACTTAAGTCTCTCACCAGTCGCTTTTTTTTTTTCTTTTCAAGGTCAAAATTCTATGATTAAAATAGAAATTTTATTGAATTTATCTATGATTTCTAATATTATAATTTTTTTGTTGATTTTTAAATTAAGTACATTACTTCATATATTGTGAAGAAACTGGGACTTGGATTTCAAGTCAAATTTTTGTGAGTATGTATTGACGTTGTAGTGTATTGGTTGTAGTTTGTAAGTTAATTTTTTGGTTTTTGTAAAGTTTCATCATTTGAGTGTTTTGTATAATGTAAATTATGCAATTCTATGATTTAAGTTGACTTGTGAATGATTGTTATAATTTTATTTCCAGTATTTTTATTTGAATCTCCCTTTGGTTTGTAATTGGATTTGTAATTTAGAAAGGAAAAGGGGTAAAATAGTCTCTTCATTCGGGGATACTATATCCCCCTTCCCTTATATAATAGAGATATGTTGTACTTTAATTCTTGAATGATATTTTACATAAACCTTTTTACCTTGATAATTAATCGCTATTATATAATAGAAAGAGATAGGTCCAAATATATGTAAAAGTTTCATTATATATAGGAAACACTATAAAAAGTAAATAATTTTTTTCCTTGTCTAACTTCTAAATTATGATTTCACTACAAATACACCTCAGTTTTTTTTCCTTGTCTAACTTCTAAATTATGTTTGCACATTTATATTTAAAAATTTTCATCATTTCAATTTTTGTCCTTTTCTAAATTTTAACACTTTGAGCTTGAATTATATTTGAATTGAAGTTTTGATTTTTTTTCATAAATTTGATATTGGATTTTTTTTAGAAAAACAAAATCGTTACTTTTCGCAAATTAATTTAGTTTTTTTTTCTGAAAATGAATTTTTGCAAAAATTGTTCGCAAAAAGTTTGATATTGTTTTACTTTTCAAAATTTATTTCTGAACATGGAATTTTTGCAAAAGTTATGGGAAAAAATTTATATATTGGCATTTTTTTATAGAAAAAACTAAATTTGTTTTATACGAAAATGAATTAAATTTAAGTCTGATTGTATAAAAGCCCTTTTGAAGTCATTGTTGTCATCTCCATTTTTTTAACTACATAACAGTCAACTAATTTGCTATTGTTTATTTCAATTAATGTGAAATGATTTTGAAGGTTAAAGGAATTATGTACCTTTTTCGAAGTTCACAAATTGCCGATGGATGAATGTGTGATATCGCCGTCAAAATCTTATGTTTTTCTCAAATTTGTGTTTATAGGTAACTTTTGTGAGTATGTAATTGTGAATGGTTCTTGAGAACAATGATTTGTAAGTAAATTTTTGAAGTAAATGTTTTTGTATGTATTGACGTTCTAGGTTATTAGTTTTACTTTGTATGTTAATTTTAAGTTTTAATAAAGTTTCTGATTAAATTTGAGTGATTTGCGTGATTTTTATAACATGATTTTCTTAATTGTATGAGTGATTTGTAAAGTTTCTTCTTTTAAGTGATTTGTGAGTGAGTGTTGTAAATTAATTCTCGGTAGTTTTTTTTGAGTCCCGATTTTAATTTTGAGATTCCTTTTGTAATTTAGAAAGGGAAGGGGGGCAAAATAGTCAGTTCAAAAGAGGACACCATAGCTCACCCCTTCCCTTATATAATAGAGATAATTAGGGGTGGGAATGAGCCAATTTTTTTAAAAATTGGTCTTTGTGTAGCTTCTAGAATTAGGGGTGGGAATATACCCTATTCGGGCTGGGCTCGGCTATTCCCACCCCTAGAAGGTTACCTAACTAAAATTATGTTGTGAACCCAAAAAACATTTCACACTCAATTATTCTTGGAAGTTTTTCGGTATATACCCTTTGCAAAGTTTCCTAGTAAGATAGACATAATTTCCAAAGTGGAATAATGCTTTAAGTTTGGTAAGTATCTTAATTATAGCGTGATCCATCTGCCCAAATGAATACTCTACTAATCCTATCAATTATTTTTTATGAGTACATGACTTTGATTCTATGTTAGGGAAACTAATTAAGAGGCCCCACTTTCTTTTTGACCAATTCTACTATTCTAGCTACTCCACCCATACTATACACACTAAATCAAAAGTCCAAAACCTTCAACTAAAAATTATTCCTTCCGCAACCCTAATTATGCATAAAAAAATATTCCTCCCATTTGGAAAAAAAGAGTATTAGAATCCTCTAAAATTTGACTTTCATCAATACGAATTCAACTAATATGAAAATGTCTTAACTTCACTCTTTTTCTTACAATTTTCTGTTTTCTCCCCCAAACTTTTGGTAGTATATAAGAAGCTATACAAAGACCAATTCTAGAGAAACCAATTCTAGTAAACGAATTCAAACAATATCCTTGTCGAATAAGATTGATAACGAAGAAATAATATCAATATTTTGACGAATTGCAAAAGAAATGCACAAATTAATTATTTCACTTCCAACTGAACTAATAGGCCATTTATATTGAAAACAGTCCACATACATTTACTCAATAGAAGAATAAATTGTTTGATTTAACATAAACAGTTTTAAACACAAATCAAATAGAGACATTATTACAAAATTGTAATGTTAGATAGATAAATTTTACCTTCATTTTCTACCTGAATAATGTTGGACCTAGTCAGGCATAATTTTGGATTGACATGATATGAGCCCACTACTAGCTCAAGCCGACTCATACGACACACAATATTGGACCGTTAATGGATATAATCTTCAAAACTCGACACGAGCTTGGTACAAGAACGACAACGTGACCCACATGTCCGCCAACTCATTTTTAATCAAAAAAAGAAACAATAACTTTTTCCTCCACTAATTTTTTATTGCAACATATCTTTTATGGTACAAATTGACAAAATTTTGACCATATACTTATTCAAATACGATCATAATTAATTATCAAGTGAGATACTATTGGATTTATCTCAATTTGCATCAAATATCAACGTAATTAACAATTTTAACAATCGAAATTCCCATTATTACAATCCATAATAACGATATCTTGCAACTGAAAGAAGAAAAAAAAAGAAATATCATTCTTAAGGGACTCAACCTAGTAGTTTTGTACTCTACATCTATGTATATAATTATTTTTTTTTCTAAGGTAAGATAAAGGAGACTCACTTGAGGAGAAATAACAAGAAACCCTCAAATAAGTCTCATAAAATAGATCCTTTAAATCTAAAAAATATCAAATATAAAGTATGAAGCGATATCAGTATTCAATCTCCTCAACCTCAAATATAGAATAAAAATCCTGCTAAGGAGTATTACCTTAAACCACTTGTTCCACCTTAATACAAAAACAAGTTACTCTTACTCCCTTTTAGTATTGCCAAAATTGAAAAAGAGTGCAACTTTCTTATACCTCTACCAAAAAAATAAAAATATCTAGCAGAAGTCTTATCCAACACCCTTCTTTGATAACGCCTACTAATCTAACTTTTTTTCATTACTTTAACCAAACAATATGTCACCAACTTTTGTTATTTTTTGAATAACCCCATTTTTCTCCTCAACTGACCCCGCCTTCCCTCCCTCATTTCTCAACTCCCCCAAACTTTTCTCTCTCTCTCCTCCTCCTCTCAATCAACAACAACAACAAAGTGATCAAACTCTCACCTTCACCCCCTTCCCTCCTAAATTTTCATATGAACGCGTACATCTCGGATTGTAATAACTCTTTAATCGAATTCATATAACTTCATACTTATAATATATTCAATGGGAAACTGCAACGCTTGTATTAGACCAGAAGAACTCAGCAAACAAACCCCAAAAACAAACAAGAAAAAAACACGTCCCAACCCATTCGCAGCCTCAAATAACCAACCTCAACCTGCACCCGTCCGAGTCCTCAAGGACATTATCCCCGCAGTCGGGCCTCGTATCAGCGACAAATATGTGATCGGCCGAGAGCTCGGCCGAGGTGAATTTGGTGTTACATATTTATGTACTGATCGCGAGACGAAAGATCGTCTCGCGGTTAAATCAATATCAAAGAGGAAGCTTCGAACTGCAATTGATGTTGAAGATGTAAGAAGAGAAGTAGCTATTATGTCTACACTTCCAGTTCATCCTAATATAGTTAGACTTAAAGCTGTTTATGAAGATAATGAAGCTGTTCATTTGGTTATGGAGTTGTGTGAAGGTGGTGAATTGTTTGATAGGATTGTTGCGCGTGGACATTATTCTGAACGTGCTGCTGCTACGGTTGCTAAAACGGTTGCGGAAGTTGTTAAGATGTGTCATGATAATGGTGTTATGCATAGAGATTTGAAACCTGAGAATTTCTTGTTTGCTAATAAGAAAGAGAATTCTCCTCTTAAAGCTATTGATTTTGGTCTCTCTGTTTTCTTCCGACCTGGTGGGTACTCTTACTATTTACTCATTTTTTTTCTGAAATAATTGAAACATTTTTTTTTTTTACGTAATGTTGAAATTCATTAAATGTCCACTTATGAGTGTCTGGAGAAATAGGAGAGAATAAACCACTTTATAAAATTCCTTCTGTCACCAATTGCTTTTCGGATGGAACCTCCTAGCTTGTAAGTGAACTAAATTCTCCTCCTCTTTATTGGGTTACCCAGACCCTTTTTCATATAATTTGAAATTTAACACGTGAGAACACTTTTGTTAGAAATGATTCTAAATAGAACGGAGAAAGTATATACTTTTGTTTTGTTTACGTTGCTGAAATTCCAACTGTTTTCGTGCTATATAGTTTTAGATGTGATCTTACTTGTTAGTACTATTTCAAAAGTTTACTAGTACAAACATTTTACTAGTTTGATCAAGTATTATATGAGGAAGGGATGTCCAGTTTATAATGGTTGTTTTTTTGTTAGATTGGGGAACAATTGGGGAGATCATTTGGGACTGATTTGTTAGATTTGATAAATGGTGTGATTTGATCGATGAGATGTCCTAAGGAACATTTGTTTATTATTTTTGTAAAAAAATGGATTAATCCGTACGTAAATATGTTAGAAAAATTAGCCTAGCAAAATTGGTTGGTAATTAGGTCAATAATCATGATGTAAGTAATAACATTGATATAAAATTGAATTGTTGGGTCTTATCTTCTTAACTTTGAAGCTTCAATGTTGTCCAAAATACTGTAATAAGGTCTGTCAACCACTTATCTTTCTAATTGTTATGTTATATTATGTTATGTTATGTTATGTTATGATATAATATGATACCGACAACGTTATGTTTATAATGATGTATCAAGAAATCTGAGTCCTTCATTATTTATCCAAATAATATTTATCCGATCTAATAATTATTTAGTCATTTAGCTGAATATTGATCTAATCTCAGTTCACTTTTCTGATTTGAATATATATTTGACTAGAATAATGGAATATTATATAGCCTCGTTTATTTAGACTAAATTGATGTTAATCAGTTTCAAAAAAATTTAAAAGAGACGGTCTAATTTTAATATAAAAGTACATCTAGTCACTAAATGGATTAAACTAGTCACTGAAAGAAATTAACCTATTTATTATTGAACTTATTCTCTTTTTAAAAATAAACGATCTCTTACCGACAAATTCAATTACTTTTGGGTAATAAAACAGGAGAAAGGTTCACAGAGATAGTGGGGAGCCCATACTACATGGCCCCAGAAGTGTTGAGGAGAAATTATGGGCCAGAGGTGGATGTGTGGAGTGCTGGAGTTATATTGTACATTCTTCTTTGCGGGGTTCCTCCTTTTTGGGCAGGTATAATATATATTGTTTGCCACCTATTTTCATCATGTTCTTTACTCATCACCACTTCACTAACTTTTGTTGGAAATCATAAACTATTGTTTATAGAAATTTATGTTTTATTATGTTGGAATTGAGAAAAGTTAAGGATTAAGAATCAAATTATTGGTAACCATCTACTATAGGTAGCTAGGTATTACACTTTATTTACACATGATATAAAGTACATTAGTTTTCATCTCCATGCAATGCATTATGTATACATTTGTTGTAAGAGGGCCTACCAATTAGCTCTCTTTTTTTTTCATAGTTGGGGACACATTATTGGAAATTTGGTTTAAAAGATTATGAATTTCTTGAGGAGTTTGGAGAAAAGGTATAATGGCTTTGGGTCAAGACCATATAAATTTGAACTTCTTTTTTGCTGAACTTTCTTTTTAAGACAAGGAGAATATCTTTATAAGGAAGGAAGAACTGGGGATTCCGGATTCTTCTTGTAAGGGGTGAGAATCGAACCCCTATCACAGAGGTGGAAGGAGTTTTTTGCAACCGCTAGGCCAACCTTGATATCCTCTACCTTCTTTGCTAAACTATAGTATGTTTCATGTCATGTAATATAAAAATAATAATTTTTTTATGAAAGATTCTTTCTTATCCTTAAGTGATTATTAGTTGGACCATAATCCATACTAACTTATCATAAAATAGGTTTAGAAATTTATATATATGATATTCATTGTGCTAAAAACATTTTTTTTAAAAAAAAAACTTGATACTATATGAAATTATTTGTATTAGTTGGTGCAACAATTTAAGTCAACAGTTGGATGCAATCCTTAGAACAATAGTAACCATAATTTAACTCATTTGCTAAACAACGCCCTAAAATTTCCTAGTAACGCCCTAAATACAGTATTTTTATACTGTATTTATATACTCCCCTAAACCCTCCTCCAATTTCAAAAGTCCAACTTTCCAGTTTCCGGTACACCACCACCACCATCATCTTCTTCTCCACCGAACCACCAACACCACCATACCCCGACACACCACTACCACCACCTTCTCCACGGCACCACCACCACCACCATCTTTTTTCCACGGCACCACCACCACCACCATCTTTTTTCCACGACACCACCACCACCATCATCATGTTTTTTTTCGTTTTAAAAAAAAAATCAGAAAAAGGGGCGCTCACCAAGGACGCCCCACCATAGGTGGAGGCGTCCTTGGCAGGCGCTCCACCACATGGTGAGGCGCCTGCCAAGGACGCCTCCACCGGTGGTGGGGCGTCCTTGGTGGGCGCCCCTTTTTTTCTGAATTTTTTTTTAAAAAAATAAGAGAGGCGTCCACCAAGGACGCCCCACCACCGGTGGAGGCGTCCTTGGCAGGCGCCTCACCATGTGGTGGAGCGCCTGCCAAGGACGCCTCCCTTATTTTTTTTTAAAAAAAATTCAGAAAAATTTCAGGAAAAACAGAGGAGAGTTGCTTAATCCCACAAGCCACAATATACTTCATATCCCCTTTTTTGGTGCTATAAATCTGGTGAATTTTTGCTAGCTATTTTTTCTTCTTGAAGTGGTGAACTTTACTGTGGAAATAAAATAAGGATGATAAAGTTATATGAGGTGGTGAAAGAGGACGAAGTGAGAGAGAGCATCTGAGCTCCTTTGTGTATTTGTCTGATTCAGGGTGTGGGTGTGGCGAGTGGCGACCAAGAGTGAGTCTCCACCCACCTTATAAAAGCCGTCAAGGGGAGGACGCCCACCAAGGAAATGCCCTAAAAACAATAAAAGGGAGCCCACCTTATAAAAATACAGTAAAAGGTCATACCATAGAAATGCAAAGTATATAAATACAGTATAAAAATACTGTATTTAGGGCGTTAGTAGGAAATTTTAGGGCGTCGTTTAGCAAAGCCCGTGTTGCTTTAATTATACATTATGACTATATAAAATTATAATTTTGTACACTTAATTTTGGATGGCAGAGACCGAGCAAGGTGTTGCTTTGGCAATATTGCGGGGGACGATCGATTTTAAAAGGGAACCATGGCCTCAAATATCTGAAAGTGCCAAGAGCCTTGTCAAACAAATGTTGGATTCAGACCCTAAAAAACGATTGACTGCTCAACAAGTTCTTGGTGAGTCTTTTTTTTTGCTGCTTCTTGTTCATTTTTCTTTCCTCGCGGTAGAATATAAAACCAATCTTGAGGCTCGAATAATTTTATAAAACTTTTGGCTAAGTTGGACCTCTTACACTTACATTATCTTTGACTTTTTATGTCACTCTGAAAAGTATCTTGTTACGAATTTACTATCTAGTTTATGTTAATGGACCCAATACCCCAAAGTCATACCCCTTGTATTTACCAATTTACCCCTCTTGAATTGTGAATTGCCGGGGATTTAGCAAATTAGGTAACACTGGGAACAAACATTCATTCTTTCACATTGGTTCTTCTCCACTTGTAGTTTCTACAATGGTTAAGAGCTTCTGATGCACAAATTGCTTGCACAAAATGTTGTTTTCTCAATATCTGAGAGATAGTATTGTGTACTATTACTTGGATATGGACTGTTGACAAAGCAACATGCTTTAATTTGTCTTTACTCTTGCATTCCTTGCCCCTCGTCAATATTACTGATTCATTGAATGTTACCCCTACATGCTAATGTCATTGTTCCCATTCTTGGTTTCAATTATCATCATTTTTCTGTCTTTCTCTATCATTGAGAAAATTGCCATGTACTCACGCTGTCCATATAAGTTTTGCCTAATTTCCTTCCTAGTTTGTCGCGCTATTCTAAAAATGACAACGTGGACCATAACTTTACTTTCACATTTATTCTATTTAGTTCCATCACTTCGTCTTTCTAGTTTTCCATTTAACCAAAAATTAATAAATAAAAAGGGATGGAGCGAGTATTGTTTTTCAGTCTTCTTGTAAATCGGATGGATCTTCAAACACGTAATATATACGATCTCCCGACCCACTACAAGTTACACAGTAATACTTATGTGATACGAAGAAGAAATACAAATAGGACTTGGTTGATGACAAGTACTATTCCCAAAAAGAGTTTGTATTTTGAATATATCTCAAGAACACAAGAAGAATTTCAGAGAAACCTTCTCTAAGCAAGTATGAGAATGATAAGATCTATTCTCTACATATGGCATTCCAACAAATAATACAAGCAAAAATACACAGGAAAGGTGTCTGAAACAACAAACAAGGTGTTGTTTAGCACCAAAGACACTAGAAAAACGTGAAAAATCACGTCAGTTGCATATGGTGCGTGTTCACTATATTAACAGGTGTGCCCGCACCTCTTATGTGTGGGGGAATCAGATCATTTGTGTGGGAGCACAACAGTTCCTGCCTTACGAGTTTTTCCTACATACAACTAGGTGCGCGCGCACCATTACAAGTGGTGCAGGAGCACCTAATCAATCTGAAAAACTTCAATTAATCCTCTGAATTTATGTTACACTTAATTAAACTAGTGTAACAACATCATGTGCACACCTAACGAACACATCTAACTATAAATGTTCCAACATTATAGCACAAAAGTGTAACTCTCTAAGTACAATTCACAGTTACTATCACCTCAATATTCAAGAGCTCCAAACTGCTTGAAAATTTGACAAATGAAGAACACTGCTTGTAAGAAATGAGCTTGGAGCAGTTGGCCAAGCTTCTAAATTCCATGGGCTCCCTGGGTGGGCTACATTGTCTTATCTAAAATATAAAAGAAATATTATGCTTCTCTATTTTTCCCTTTCTTGAATGTCTTTGAGCATTTAGATGTTGGATTAAACTGATTCAAAGTTGCATCTCTTATGTAGAACACCCATGGATACAGAACGCAAAGAAAGCTCCTAATGTCCCATTGGGAGATATTGTCAGGACAAGACTCAAGCAGTTTGCTGGGATGAACAGATTTAAGAAGAGGGTGCTGAGGGTAAAGATATTCTTAAAACATTCTAAATTTTCGATTACTAGCAGCATTTGGAATGACCCTAACAATGGCTGAATAAACTTATCAATTACAATGATGTAGGTTATTGCTGAACATTTAACTGTTGAAGAGGTAGAAATTATCAGAGATATGTTCATGCTGATGGATACTGATCGCGATGGAAGGGTAACCTATGATGAATTGAGGGCTGGTCTCCGAAAGGTTGGTTCCCAGCTCGGCGAGCCAGAGATAAAGCTCCTCATGGAAGTGGTAAGTTCTCATTGAAATCTGCCTAGCCCCCTTGTCATGTTACCATTTTGTGAAAAGCATATACTGATAAGAATTTACTCTATTTTGTTTGTATTGTGACATAACATTCTGATTATGCTTATAATGAAAGGCTCTCCATATGTTTTCTGGCCTTCACAACCTTATTGATCATTTACATAATGAAATCTGCTTCTACTGAGAAAATTTTAGTTTTCTCTCCTTTGGCGATTGCTGATATTATGTAGAACTTTCTGTTCAGGCTGATGTTGACGGGAATGGTTACTTGGACTATGGGGAGTTTGTAGCAGTGACAATTCACTTGCAAAAAATGGAGAATGATGAACACTTTCACCGAGCATTCATGTATTTCGACAAAGATGGAAGTGGTTACATTGAGTTAGATGAGCTTCGAGATGCCTTAGCTGACGAATCAGCTGAAACTGATGCGGATATTTTAACTGAGATCATGCGTGAAGTTGATACCGACAAGGTTTCTAAGCTCTATCCTTCCGTCTCTTCTTGCTTTTTGATAGAATATAGATCTATTCCTGGGGCCTCAACCATCTTAAGCTGATGGGAGAGGCCCACCTGACGCTAATGCTGGCTCTTGATACCATGTCAAAGGACCAACTCAACCAAAAGCTTAAGCTGATAGTTGAGGGTCCAGGAATAGATCTATACTCTATCACTTTTGTCCATATCAGAAGCGTAAAAACTATTATCAGTACAGTTTTTCTGACATACTCTGAATTTCTATATTTCCTAGGATGGTCGAATAAGTTACGAGGAATTCGTAGCAATGATGAAAACCGGGACTGATTGGAGGAAGGCTTCTAGGCAGTACTCAAGAGAAAGATTCAAGAGTTTGAGTCTTAACTTGATGAAAGATGGTTCACTACAACTTCACGATGGAATGACTGGCCAAGCTGTTGTGGTATAAATATATGATCAAAATGATTTAAGAGTTTGCTCCTTTTTGTTCACTTCTTGATCTAATTTGATCTCTTAAAACGCGCCAATGTACGTATGATCGAACTCTCTATTTCACTAATGGAGGTGCATCACAATAAGATTGGCAAATATCAGTCTTGGATTACATCTTCTCAAGTGTGAATTAATATGGAGAATGCTGAGTTTTGGGTTGATTAGTTTTGAATTGTAAGAAGTTTCTCAACATATAGGGAGTCTGAATTTTACTTTATTTATACTCTCATCTTGTATTTTCTTGTATATTTCTTTTTGTTTTTCTCTTTGAATGGTGTCAAATTTGGTACGCCATACTTCTTTCTGTATAGAGATTCAAGTTTTTTTTGGGCTTGTATTATCAATTGTCTATTGAGTTTCTGTATTTCTCCTGTGCCTGAATTATTCAGGCATATTTTATGTATTTTGATCATAGATAGTAATACTTAGAAATTTTTTCAATTACCTTTCTACAAAGAATGTTCAAAGTAAATATTCTCTAACTTTGCATCAATGATAAGTAATTTTTATTCGACATTGGATGTCTAAATGGTCCAAATTTTACATTTCTGATTGATTCTCCCTTATTACCTTATTATATGAATAGTAAGTAGTAGGATAATTTTTACGCTTATTACAACAAATTTAAGGATAGAAAGTTAGAACTTATTGTCTCTAAACTATTAAATTTGTTGTAATTACCTCACTATGAAGAGTAAATAGTAGGTTTTCTTAAAGGAGAAAGATAAAATTTATTAATTGAAAGCTATAAGGCATTTACAGTTGATATTAAAGAAAAACAAAAAACACAACCTAACTTGATCAAATAAAGTTCTTCTACCATATAATTATGATAATAATGAAATCTGACAATGAAGCATATTTGAAAAGAAAACTCTTTGTTGGACTATAAAAATAGTGTACAAAAACCCAATATTGATTGCAAATTTGTACAACAAATCATCAATTCAAATTTGATTTTAAGGGTCTAATAATTTACCAACTCACCTTGATATTAAGAAAGTGACTTCTATAATATGACGATTATTATTTAGGGTGCGTTCTATTCAACTTAGGGTGCGTTCTGTTCAACTTAAAAAATTAAGTTTCAGGTCCAATAAGTTCAGATAAGTTCAGATAAGTTCAGATAAGTTGCAATAAGGTCTAATAAGTGCAATAAGTTCCAATAAGGTCTAATAAGGTCCAATAAGTTCCAATCAGGTGCAATAATTTCAATCAGGTGCAATAAGCTCCAATCAGGTCTAATAAGGTTCAATAAGTTCCAATCAGGTCTAATAAGGTCCAATAAGGTCCAAATAGTCAATGTTTAATAAACATTTGTATTATTGTCCACTATTTCGTTATTCATAATTTCATATCACTATTAGCGGATTATGTTATTATTAGAATTATAATTAAAGTACCACAATGATATATAGTATTATACTTGTATTAGTGTCTATTATTTTATTATTTATTTGTATTATGTCTATTATTTTATTATTTATTTGTATTATGTCTATTATTTTATTATTCATATTACTATTAGCTGATTATGTTATTTATTAGAATTTTTATTAAAGTACCACAATGTATAGTATTATACTTGTATTATTGTCTATTATTTGATTATTCATATTGCTATTGAATAATATTATAATCATGGTCAAATAATTAAGGTTAACATAATAATAATAATAATAATAATATAATAATAATATAATAATAATAATAATAATAATAATAATAATAATAATAATAATAATTACATAATAATAATTAAGGTTAACAATAATTATAATCATGGTCAAATAATTAAGGTTAACAATAATAATAATAATAATTACATAATAATAATTAAGGTTAACAATAATAATAATGATTATTAATTTTTTGATTTTCTACTAGTGTTTTATAAAATTAAAACAACACTATTAGATATATTAGTGATGAAATCATGTATAGGCAAATAATAAATAGTAATTTTTTTGTTAAATTAATTATCATAAGAGATAATTAATAATCATTATTTTTAAAGGACGAATTATAATAATTATTATTCCATAAAAAATTTTGAGGGGTAGTATTTACGTTAGTGGTAATATTTATGTTATTCATGGTCAATATTTTTGTCTAATAAGGTCAAATAAGTTTCAATCAGGTTTAATAAGGTCTAATAAGTTTCAATCAGGTCCAATAAGGTCTAATAAATTTCAATCAGGGTCAATAAGTTCCAATAAGGTCCAATAAGGTCAATCAGATTCAATCAGGTCCAATAAGTTCCAATCAGGTTCAATCAGGTCCAATAAGTTGAATCAGGTGCAATCAGGTCCAATCAGGTTTAATAAGTTCCAATAAGTTCAGTTCAGGTTCAATAAGTTCAGTTCAGATAAGTTCCAATAAGTTCAGGTCCAATAAGTTGAATAGAACGCACCCTTATTGGCCCTGAACTTATTGGACCTTATCTGAACTGAACTTATTGAACCTGAACTGAACTTATTGGAACTTATTAAACCTGATTGGACCTGATTCAACTTATTGGACCTGATTGAACCTGATTTGAACTTATTGGACCTTATTGGAACTTATTGACCTTATTGAAACTTATTAGACCTTATTGGCCCTGATTGAAACTTATTAGACCTTATTGGACCTGATTGAAACTTATTAGACCTTATTGGACCTGATTGAAAGTTATTTGACCTTATTAGACAAAAATATTGACCATGAATAACATATATATTATCACTAACGTAAATACTACCCCTCAAAATTTTTTATGGAGTAATAATTATTATAATTCATCCTTTAAAAAGTAATGATTATTAATTATCTCTTATGATAATTAATTTAACAAAAAAAATATACTATTTATATATTTGCCTATATATAACTTTCACCACTAATATATCTAATAGTCTTGTTTTGATTTTATAAAACACTAGTAGAAAATCAAAAATTAATTAACATTTATTGCTAACCTTTATAGCTCCAAAATCTAAATGAGTTGTCTCTGGTAACCTAATGACCTTGTCCTAGTTTTCTTGGGTCTACCTCTTCATGCTTCCGAAATGCAATCTCTCAAAAAACCACAAATGAAATAGTATAGAATAATAATCATGATTATAATATTATTTAATAGCAATATGAATAATCAAATAATAGACATTAATACAAGTATAATATTATATATGTGGTACTTTAATAAAAAATTCTAATAATGACATAATCAGCTAATAGTAATATGAATAATAAAATAATAGACATAATACAAATATATAATAAAATAATAGACATAATACAAATAAATAATAGAATAATAGACACTAATACAAGTATAATACTATATAATCATTGTGGTACTGACAGGCTAAAGTCTTATCACCTTATCAAAAGTAATCCTAAAGTCCTCTAACAAATAGTAGTCAGAGAAGTAGGGTCGAATCCACAGAGAAACAGTGTTCTTTTTCCTAATTGTCAGTCAAATCTAGAGTATAGAAACGAGTGTTTGTGAGTAATTATACTAAACTAGACTATAACTATATCAAGAATTATCAATAATAAAAAGTCTAGGGCATAGGTTCACCAATGATCAATATTTCGGGATGAAACACAAAAATCAACAATTAATAATGCAGTTAAATGGATTGATTCGCTCTCTCAAGTCTAAATCAATCATAGAACGGTATTAACAGGCTATCGCAATTTATTAATACCAACTCTACCTATTGAAACTAGCCTTAATATCAAGTTTATACCTCTCGGCGCATAACCTAATATTGCAATACTATAACAATCAAATCTAGCCAAATTGGATTGAATAGATATAAAAACATTCAATAGGAATCAACATGCATCAATAAAAATCGATACTTTAATTAAACATCCCTTCCTAATTGATCATGGATCCCCCTAAACCCTAGAAATAGACTACTCAATCATAATTGGGGAGAACATATTCATAATTAAATAAGCAAACATGAATTAATAATAAAGGATTGAATAGGAATAAGAAGAGAAAAGAAATAATACCAATTGTAGAACCAATCTTGCAAAAATCAAAGCTTCTCTTGAATTCAATGTAATTGGGGAAAAAGCAAAACTAGGGTTCTTCACTAATTGAGAGAAAAAGAGTTCTAATCTTTAATGAATTAATGATGGAAAAAACAAAATAGAAAATAAGATGGAAATAATAATATTCCCTTGAGTCTTTAACCTTTCTATTTCCTAAAACAACTAGAAAAATAGAGTCTAATTCGTCAAAAGATAAAGCCTTATTCGACTAGGAAACCCGGAATAACCCGCGGCCGCGGGTTTTCGGGCTGCTAAACAGCGTCAACTTGTAAAGACCATATCTCCCAACTTAGAAGTCGTATCGGGGCGTGTAATATACCGTTGGAAAGCTCTTCAAGTCTAGTTTCTAACCCCACTAGAATCACTAAATTCCGACCTCTGGATAATGAGTTATGATCAAAAGAGTGCACATGACTCAATTTCCATACTTCTTTTAATATGTTTCCGCTATGTTTGAGTTGCAATCCGACTCGAAGACGCCCTTTGGACTCCTCATTTGACTTAGCTCCTTCCTAGATGCTTCTCGTGCTTAAGCTTGTCCAATAATACTCCAATTGTGTTCTCAATACCTGAAAACTATCAAAAACACCGAAAACACACACAAGAGTGATATCTTCTCAACTTAAGTAACTATATGCAATTATGGACTAAGAATGCAACTAAATGATCCTAAAATGCAACCTAAATGCATCATGAAATGCCTATATTAATATGACTCATCAGGTACTTTAATTATAATTCTAATAAACATAATCAGCTAATAGTGATATGAAATTATGAATAACAAAATAATGGACAATAATACAAATGTTTATTAAACATTGACTATTTGGAGCATATTGGACCTTATTAGACCTGATTGGACCTTATTAGACCTGATTGACACTTATTGCACCTGATTGGAACTTATTGGACCTTATTAGACCTTATGGGAACTTATTGCCCTTATTAGACCTTATTGCAACTTATCTGAACTTATCTGAACTTATTGGACCCGAAACTTAATTTTTTAAGTTGAGCAGAATGCACTCTTAGTATATATGCAATTTCTGAGACATGGAATCAAGAAAAATGACTTTGGGGAGCGCTATATCTTCAACAAAGTCTTTACCTTTGTAACATCCCGTTGGGGGTGTTACAACCTTAGTATTATGGATAACTATAGTTCTTTTGGATGAAGTCCCTAAGGTTCATGAGGGCACTCATGTTTAACATTTACTAACGAGAACCTAACATATTTATGAGTCACTTTAATGGAACTATGCTCTAGACAAATTACAGGTGATCAACATGGGGCCGATTCGAAATGGATGGGGTTCGGGAACAATTTTTTCGTTTTTGGGCAAAATTTTGGGCTACGTGCAACTTAATATGGAAAAATGTGCTGAATTTGTGTCCAGAGGGGCCCGACCCGAATTAGCGGGTTACGGCCCGAGACTTTAGCCCGGAAAGGGCCACCATTTTTTGCCAAAGCCCAATCTGGCCTAGTCCATGATCACTTCTAAGACATATCAATACAAGATCATGTTAATTGGGATAATTGAACTATCACCTAGAATTCGAACAGTATGATAGGCTACCGTTAGAGGTATACTAGATGAAACTAGTTCCTTGACGTAAATTGTAATTGTCACAAATCCTAAGCTTGGGTTGTCATGTTAATCCAAGAAGCATTTCCTAACTTTTTCCATTTGTCGAATTTGTTGTATATACATACATGACATACCCGTTATAATCAAAAATCTTTTTTTCTTTTGACAACGAGAAATCGTGCATTAATTAAAAGAGGAAGTACAACCTAATGCTAATAAAACCAAACAAACAGACCTAAATGAACTTTAATTAGGAGCTTGTACATTCCATCTAAAACAAAAATAAGTAAAACTGATAGAAAGTCGCTTAGGAAGGGGGGCGTCGCTGGTCAGTGCTTGTGATGGTAGAGTCAAACCTCTGATAGCTGATGGAAGTGGGAGAAGAAGCAGATGATATTCACGATCCAGACAACGAACAACCAGCGGCGAGTGTCGCGTCTTGCTGCATGAGCAACTCCAACAATCTGCTATAACTTGGGATTCTGGGCTCATGGTTCTGTAAAGAGTCACGTTCCATTGTGACTCCATACTCTCGCTTGAGAGTATTTCAGGTTTCTCCATGAAGTAGGAGAAACGCGGATGAGTGGGCGTGTTGAAAACCCCCAGATGCAATGGGGTGTCGCCTTCAGATTAAATTTGTCAAGGCAAGGACCATTATGATCAGTGCCAAGCTAGAAAGATAGCCAAACAAGTTGAGCTCTCAAACACACCTCCAGTTTGCAAAATCGGAAAACATACGTTCCAACTATTAAAAACTATCTTCGATTCGTCCATGTTCACGAACTTCTTGAGTCACCTTGTCTCTCAGCACATATTCCCAAAAACCAACATATTCTACTATAAACCTTGAACCACGAATCCTGACCCAACTGAAAAATCCTTGTTGATGACCACAACCAACCACGGACACCATCTTGACCAATTCGTAACAAACAACGCACTCCTATTATTTGGAGTTTTACCACATTCTAAGAAAAAACCAAACCTACTGAGATCCAGCATAACTAGGTGGAGAATCCAACAACCGGAGGGGGGGGGGGAGGGGAAACCCGACACTAACAGAAGGAAGGGAAAAGGGGAGGCCGACACTAACATAATGGAGGGGAAAAGGGAGCCCGACACAAAAACATGGGAGGGGGAGGAGGAGCCCAAAACTATCACACCCCTAAAGAGGGGATTATGCCTAGCTGACTCAAAGACGGGACGGAGACGAGAATCATGGACGCCGGAACCAGACAGCGACGGGGAGGGGGACTGATCCACGCATAAACCACGACGAAAAACTCACAAAACTCAATATAAAAAGATTTTGACGCAAAAGACACCATTACGTGCAATAAAAGCAAACAATTCTACATCATTAAATTCAAGTAAATTATTTTTTTATTGTGACAATTTTGATTTATCTATAAAGGATCTCAAGATTGCTACCTTTTTCAAACTAAACTAGTTATTAGGCCCGGGCTATGCCCTGGGTAAGAAAATTTTCATTTATTAATATTGTACTTTGATATAATAGCACTAAATACTACTTGGTCTAGTGGTTAAAACTTTAGTGCATGAACTTGAGGTCACGGGATCAAAACTTATACTATACAATTTCTAATTTTTTTTATTGTACATGGATTACATAATCTAAAACTCTCTAGGGAGAGCGCCACGTGACACCGTTCCTGTTTACGCATGCCTTTTAATATATTAGTATAGATTTTAGTATTAGGTTCTCAACGTCAAAGATTCAAAATTTAACATAAACTACTAGAAATTGTCTTTACATAGGCTATGTTCAGTTCACCTTATTTTTGCTTATTTCAGATCTAATCAGATCAGATCAGATCAAAAAAAATAAGTTCAGATCAGATCAGTTCAGATTATGCTTATATTTAAAAATCACTATACTCTTTCATTACATATTAGTAAAAATTATAATAATTGAATATTAATAAAGTACTCATTGAAACGAATCAAACAAGACCCCACATGACTATATTTTTTCTTATATATTGAAAAAAAATCTAAAAAATAAGATCTTGTTATCAGATCAGTTCAGATCAGATCAGAAAAAATAAGTTCAGATCAGATTAGATAAGTTCAGATCAGAAAATTTCAGGTGAACTAAACATGGCCATAATAGAATTTTTATGTAATTATAACAGCTCATCTGAACTTGTTAAGTTTATAGCTTTTTTTTTTCAGAAAAAATAAAATGAAGAGAACACCCACTATATGAACCATACTTTCAGTAAATTGCATAAAACCTTGTACTAGGGAACCCTGATTTCTACAAGTCAATGGATTTAAGTTAATATCATTCTATCGATAATAAAGTGGCGCCAACAAATAATCGTTTACCTTTCACAAAAAGAAAAAAAAAAAAACACCACAACGAGAAGAATGGTTGCACTTGTTAATAGAATCATATGAGATATTTTATCGGCGTGTGTTTCACAAAATCTGCACCACATACTTGTGTTCACAAGGAAATCACCCCTATTAATAAAAGATGGAAACAGATATCTGAAATGAAACATAGATGTCTCTCCAAAACTTTAATTCACAAGCAAAAATAATTCTACAGCAACCGGAATTCATTCTTAAAAACTCTATCCAAAACTTTCAAGTTGTAATCTAAACACAGGATCCAAAAATAAAGGATGCAAATGACGCCCTAGTTCATTCTCCTGATAAGCTCGTTAATGAAGTTCTCACGGTTTCCAGCATCTCCACCTTCAATGAAGTGGTTTCTCTTCTTCTTCAAACCACCCAAAGGAGCCTTGAGCTGGAATGGCCATAGGAAGTTGTTGGCCTGCTTGAAGTGAGGTCCTACTGTAATGATCTCATGGATGAGATCCTCCACACAGATGATGCCATGTTTACCGAGAGTCTGCAGACAATAAGTAACAGAAAATCGGTAAACTCCATATCCAAACATTCGTAAAAATTATAAAGATGTATACATCAACATGAATCTAACACCCACATGACTACATTATTCCTTATATAAACTCACAATAGATGGTTGTGTAAATGGGGTAAAAGCTAAAGTTGCAACAGAAAAGGAACAGAGGAAGCACAATCGAAGACAAATTATACTAAGAATGATTGGTAAAGGAATTGGTGGGAGAAAAAAGGGTATATTTGGAAGGCAAACACATTCATTCTTCCCTTCTTTTTCTTTCCTTCCCATTCACTCCCCTATCACTCTTCCCTCCATGGGACCAAGCCTGCTATCCAAACAATAATTTATTAACCCAACACAATAAGACCAAAACTGATCATAATCAATTAAAACACTAATCCATGTTTGGTCTTGGAGATCTCACATATTCCCATCAATAAATACCATCACAGAACTAAGTTTCAACACCAACAGTCAGGCTCCGCAGTACAGGAGATACTTGAAGAGGAGAGCACAAAACCATTAGTCTTGACTATATATTTTGGTATCTCTTTGTCCACAGTCAGCAAAAGCAAGATAACATGCAAGAAATAAATAACATTGACATAATAAGAGGCAGAAGTCCAAAACAATTACATTCTCAACAATGGAGTTGTCAGTCAAAGCAATCCTCTGCTTGTCGACCTTCCCATAACCCCTTTTATAGATCAATTCCCTGACACTTTTCAAGTTAGGGTACCTGCAAATGGTAGGGTTTTCATAAGAATCATAGGAAGGCACAAGCTTCTTAATGGACAATGATGAACAATGAAGGAGCAAAAGTATACCCGTAGGTAACGAAGGGCTCAACTCTGTGCAACATGTTCAAGGTTGCCTTGTTAACCTTCAAGAAAACACCATTGAAAATCTGCAAAGGCAAGCAAAACATTAGACAACAACAAAACAACACATAAATTAAGGAAGCAATAAAAAGCTCAACACTTTCACAAGAGATCAGAAATGAAACGACCTAGCCTAATGTTAACTGACAAGTCATACAGCAGTGTATCATGGAAGTCAAAGAAGCAAAAACATAAGACAGCACATAATTCTTAATGGAAAAGAATAAATTCAGTCCATCAAAGTAGATTGCTTCCAAAGTCAATCTCTTGCAATGAAAACAACCAAAAAATGCATAGCAGCAACTACATTATGGCAGGAGGAAGACAGAAAAGAAAAGCTGGATCAGCGAACAAATACCACAACCATAATAAAGACTAGAGGAGTTCAAACAGATAAAGAGGTACAGCATAAAGAACTTAATTTCAGTATAGTACCTGTCTCAATCGGAGAAGCTGCAGAATCGACCTTGTTTTTGGGTGCATGCATTGATACTGAACACACATAAAGATCATAGAAATGTCAAAACAACATATAAACAATCAAGATACATAAATGTCACAAACAACCTACAAATAATCAGGGCTTCAACAGCAGATACAAATAATGACTCACCTCTAATACGAATGATAAGAGGAGCTTAGCCTCAGGCTCGACATAGAATCCACCCTTCAACTTAGCCTCTCTTCTCAGGGAGATGGCCTCTTTCTCCTGTATATCAATAAAAAAAAGTTGCATTAGAAACCAAACATCACAACCAACTGTATGTAGAGACACAACCAGAGTCACAAACCTGATTTTCGTACTCCTTGGAGTATTGTTGAGCTCTCTTGAAGATGATCTTCCTGTTTTCTGCTCTCTGCTTCTTCTGAGCATCAAGCTCCTGCTTCTTGGCCAAAGCCCATTCTTCCTCCCTTTTTTGCTTCTTCAAAACTGACTCTGGAACAACAACTTTAGTTGCCTCCTCACCCATCTCTGCTCAATCAATGCATCATCAACCCATTTAAATCCAAATCAAAATAACTAGATCAAACAACATAAATTCTATCCATTCAAGAATATCATAATCAAGTATCTCATAAACAAAACCCTTGATTTCAACTTGCTAATTAATGGCAAGATATAAGGTCAATATTACAACTAAAGCTAATCAACAGAATGAAATCAAATCACTAATAAATTGCCACATACTAAACCACATTCCATTAAAATTAATATCACCCAACCTACTTGATCATTTCCCCACCCAGATAACAGGTCATTTACTCCAGATTTCAGACACTTCAAAATACGATTGGATTAACAAGCAAGAACAAATTAACAATCGCATGAAAATATGGCGCAAAAATTTACAGATTGTAACATAAAAATTATTATCATTTGATAGCATGAAACAAATATGAATTAAAAAGTTATACCAAAAATTCAAATCATAAGTTTATAACATGTAAATTATCCATAAACAATTAGAATTTAAGGGGATGAACAAACCTGGAACGAGGTTTGAAGATCAATTCGAGCCTTAGAATTCCGTAAGAGTGAAAAGTTTAGGGTTTTGGGACGGTGTTGGTTTATATACCAATTACCATAGCTAGTTTAGGGTTTTTTTACTAATGGGCAGAAAATGTTGTGCCAGTATACTGGTATTATTATTAGGCGTTGTTTTGGACTGAAATAAAATGGTATTCATAAGAGGTAATTAGCTGAAATGAAAACCCTTGATTTCAACTTGCTAATTAATGGCAAAAAATAAGGTTAACATAACAAATTACAATTAAAGCTAAGCCCCTGTCATATTTGAATCCATAGATAGAACATATTTCAAAAATGAAATCATTTCACTAATAAAATCCCACATACTAAACCACAATTAATTTGCAAAAAATACGCACATTCCCTTAAAACTAAAAACACCTAAAACAAAATTATCATCTTGCATAAAATTAGCCAGAAGAGTATAAATTCTAGTATCATAAAACACTGATTTGAAGTTTTTTTTTTTTTTTTTTTTTTTGGTGAAGTCTGATTTGAAGTTGTTAATTACACATATTAAACCAAAAATAACATAAAAACATTGATGGTATAATTCATATAATCAAACAATTGAGAATGGAAGTTGCAAAAAAATGAAGAATACCTTTAGCAGGAGGCGGCGTTAATGGTGGAAATGGAATGCGTCGGAGATTTAAGAGAGAGAAAAAGAGAAGTTGAGGTAAGGGAAGGAAAACACAGCGGCAATGCAAAATGCAAAATGCAAAGTAGGGTTTTTTGAAGTAAGAAATGTTTGTGTTTTTTTTATTATTGTTTGTTTTGGGTTGGGCTAGGGGATATAAATGTGGTCTACTATCCTTTAAGCTTTAGTGAGTTGTTGTTTTGTGTGTGGTTGGACTTGGATGTGGAGCTGGTGATTTGGGTCCGGTTTGAATGGGTATAATCGATTGGGACTTGGTAAGGTGTTGATTTATATATAGCAGCTAGAATTTTTTGCACGCGATGCGTGCTTGAATTTTTTTTTCGAAACAGAAACTCGAATTTTTTCGGCATAAGAGTCAAAATTTGAACATTAGACATACGAATTATAATTGTTTTTAGTTGCAAATTTGATTGGTTTAGTTTCTGTCACTTAAATCTCTCACCATTCTTTTTTTTTTTTTTTTTTATACTTTTCAAAGTTAATTCTATGAACAAAATAGAAATTTTATTGAATTTATTTATGATTTCTAATATTAAAATTTTTTAGTTGATTTTGAATTAAGTACAATACTTCATAAAGTGTAAATAAAGTAAAACACTTTGATTTCAAGTCAATTTTTTCATGGGTTGTAGTTTGTAAGTGAATTTTTAAGTTTTTGTAAAGTTTCCTATTTTAGTGATTTGCATAACGTAAATTATGCAATTTTATGATTTTAGTTGACTTGTGAGTGATTGTTATAATTATATTTTTGATATTTTTGTTTGAACCCCCTTTGATTTGTAAGTGAATCTGTAATTTAGAATGGGAAGAAGGTAACATAGTCTTTTCATTCAGGGACACCATAGCTCCCCCCCTTCCCTTATAGAATAGAGATATGTTGTACTTTAATTCTTGAATGATATTTTACATAAACCTTTTTACCTTGATAATTAATCGCTATTATATAATAGAAAAAAATAGGTCCAAATATATGCAAAAGTTTCATTAATATAGGAACATTATAAAAAGTAAATAATTTTTTTCCTTGTCTAACTTCTAAATTCTTATCTCACTACAAATACACCTCTATTTTTTATCATGACCCACCATTAATTGTGAATGGTTCTTGAGAATAGTGATTTGTAAATAATTTTTTGTAAATATTTTGTATGTATTAACGTTCTAAGTTATTAGCTAGTTTTAGTTTGTATGTTAATTTTAAGTTTTAATAAACTTTTCTGATTATTTGAGTGATTTGCGTGATTTTTATAACGTGATTTTCTCAATTGTATGGGTGAATTGTAAAGTTTCTTCCTTTAAGTGATTTGTGAGTGAGTGTTGTAAATTTATTTTAGGTAGTTTTCTTTGGGTGCCAATTTTGATTTTGACATTCCTTTTGTAATTTAGAAAGGGAAGGGGGGAAAAATAGGCGTTTCAAAAGAGGACACCATTGCTCCCCCCCCCCTTCTCTTATATAATAGAGATTAGCAAGTTTTCCACGCGATGCGTGCTTTGATTTTTTCGAGATAGAAATTCGATTTTCTTCGACATAAGTAAGAGTCGGAAAAATTAAACATTAGACATATAAACTATAATTGTTTTTAGTTGCAAAATATTGATTGGTTGAATCTCTATTATTTAAGTCTCTCACCAGTCTTTTTTTTTTTAAACTTTTCAAAGTTAAATTCTATAAACAAAATATAAATTTTATTGAATTTATTTATGATTTCTAATATTATAACTTTTTAGTTAATTTTTGAATTAAGTACACTACTTCATAGATTGTGAAGAAAGTAGACATTTTGATTTCAAGTCAAATTTTTGTGAATTATTTTTGTAAGTATGAATTGACGATGTAGTTTATTGGTTGTAGTTTGTAAGTGATTTTTTTTAGTTTTATAAAGTTTCCTCATTTGAGTGGTTTGTATAATATAAAGTATGCAATTCTATAATTTCAATTAACTTGTGAGTGATTATTATAATTTTATTTTCAGTATTTTTGTTTGAAGCCCCTTTTTATTTGTAAGTGAATTTGTAATTTAAAAAGGAAAGGAGGATAAAATAGTCTCCTCATTTGGGGACAAAATAGCTCACCCCTTTCCTTATATAATAGAGATTATAACCCATGTAGTTTTGAGTTGTTCGTGATGCAATTTTTATTTTTATTTTTATAAAGGTAAAGAGAAAAGAAGGTTATGAGACCATGCGCACGAGTGGAGCACCAACCTTATCGTTACAAGATAGAGTAAAGAGCGAAGTGAGTATAATTATCTATATTAAACTGAGAATCAACTAAATTAACGGCGATCCAATCTGCTGCTTTGTTTACTTCCCGGTAGACATGACAAGTAGCCCACAAAGTGAAAGTACAGGGTAGAGCTTGGAAATCCTGAATGATATGATTTACTAAGAATCAACTTAGCTTGGACATATTGTAATGCTAAAATGGAAAAACTAAGGGAAGAAGATTAACTTTGATTGAATAATAACAGAAAATATAGCAAATTGTAAAGATATTCAAGCTTTTTAGAGTCTTTTTTTTCGAGAGGCTTGATTTTCTCTTAATTGAACTCTTAAAAAGCTCACCCAAAATTTTCATCTATTTTCAACATGCTACTTCCTTCCAAATGTTCTCTTATATATAGTATTATTCCTATAACTAACTCACTATCTTTCTTTTCGAGATATTATTTGTTTCACTATCTAATATGCCCCTCCTACTAATATTGATTCATAACAGTACTGGCCCCCCAAACTTTCACCGTGTCCTCAAGGTGGATAGTACTCGGCACTCGATTCCCTGCCTCGACAATGATGATCAATGACATCCTCGATGTCTGACTTCCACTGTCTTCGAAGCTCCTCAATGTGAGGCTTTGTATCAAATCTGAAAGCACAACTAAGAAAAGATGGTCCTTAAAATTGTTAAGAGGTGGAAGTAAGGTTTGAAATTGGTTTTCCCGATTTGAGATGGTAAGGCTTCGGGTCAAAATAATTAAAAATGAAATTGGGGCATAAGGTTTGGTTGTAGTGATGAAAAGATATGTTGGGTGGTTTAATTTTGCAGAGTGATTGATGAATTCGGGATTAAAGTAAGGGAGGAAATGAGTAGGAGATAGGCTGGGTGGAATATTGAGTTGCGATGTGGAGAATCCGGGTCTCAAAATTTGGGTAGGGTTGATGTTAGGTGAGTTAGCCTAGGTCATGATGTAGGGATTTGCACTACAAGAATAGGCCCAGTCACCGACTGCTTAAAGCCGTCGCTGATTCATCCAAAGCCGTCGCTAAATGAAACACCGACGGCCAACCGTCGTTAACCAACTGACGTTGCAGTTTTGGTCGTTAAATTAGAAAACAACGACGGTTTGGCCGTCGGTGGCTTTTCAACGACGGTTTTCTACGTCCGCTTGGAGGGCCGTCGTTGAATACTTATCACCCACGGTTTGTAGCCGTCGGTGTATCAACGTCAGTTTTAGACCGTCGCTAACTCAACGTCGGTTTGTAGCTGTCGGTGTTTCACCGACGGCTCTAAACCGTCGCTGATAGCCGGACGCCGTCGTTGACTTTAGATTCCTTGGCAGCCATTGCTCTCTTGTACAACGACTGGTTAGCCGTCGTTGGTTCAAGTTTAGCCGTCGTTGTTTTATTAATTATATTAAATAATTATAATAATGTTTTCCAAAATTATACTTAAACCTGTACTGCACGCCAACATGAATATATACTACATTAAACATGTTCCTGCGTCGCCTCATCACATTCTATATTTTAAACTAAAGAAATATGCAACTTAAAAATGAAATAGATTAGATTTATGTACAAAAATACATCCAATGTCGGGAAATTTAGACACTAAATGTCTATAATTAAAAACTACTATATTATATACGCAAAATAAATCGGTGTCAGGAAATCGAGTAAAAGTCGAGTTCCAAAAAAATATACCGAGACACCTAAAAACAAAACTAGATATATGCCGATAAATATAAGTTAGACTAAGTATGTGAAAACTATAAGTTAGTAATCTAGCTAGTTGCAAAACAAACAAACTACACTGGCGGGTGTCTCTACAGCACTAGTGCCGCCACCACCAAACCCCGGGTCATCCTCTGGTCTGCGTTGTGGAGAGGGTCCTGTGTTGCAACCTGAGAACAAGTGGCCAAAGTTAGTCATGTTCCGCATCATTTCCTGCACGAGGGCCCGGTTTGACTCTTCCAGACGTGCTGACCTTTGCCTCCACTTCTACCATCCGTGCAGCGACCTTGGCCTCCACCTGCGCCTCTAGCTGAGAAAAAATCGATGGCTCATATGGTTGTGAAGAGCCAACTCCTCCTCGCCCAGATGAAGAGTTGTAGTACAAATGATCTCCCTGACCCAACCCCTGCACTTTTCCTCTGTTCCTCCCACCAACTGTCTCCCAATACAACAAATCAGGGTTTGGCTGTGACCCTTGAGTGCTACAATCATCAGCTTCTTGTTGTACGTCTCCTGCATTTGGTTAAATAATATACTCTTATGCACGCATTTTCAAACAATATGGCTAAAATGAGCAAAACCTTATATTTGGTTCTAACTCCTATATTTTGTATTTCAATAAAACTAAATCTAACACAAACTAAGTATATATAGGATGTTTGAGGTGTTTATGATTCAAACTAATTAAAACTACTCAATTCATTCATTTTCAAGCAATAGGGCCTAAAATGAGCTAAATGACCTATATTTGGTTCTAACTTCCTATATTTTGTAATTTCAAGAAAACTATAATATAACACTGAGAACTAATATATATAGGATGTTTGAGGTGTTTATGATTCAAACTAACTTAAAACTACTCAAATTCATTCATTTTAAACAATAGGGTCTAAAATGAGCTAAATGACCTATATTTGGTTCTAACTTGCCTATATTTTGTAATTTCAATGAAAACTATAATCTAACACTGAGAACTAAGTATATATAGGATGTTTGAGGTGTTTATGATTCAAACTAACTTAAAACTACTCAAATTCATTCATTTTCAAGCAATAGGGCTCAAAATAAACTAAATGACCTATATTTGGTTCTAACTTGCTATATTTTGTAATTTTAATTAAAAACTACAATCTAACACTTTAAACTAAGTATATATAGGATGTTTGAGGTGTTTATGATTCAAACTAACTTAAAACTACTCAAATTCATTCATTTTCAAGCAATATGGGCCTAAAATGAGCTAAATGACCTATATTTGGTTCTAACTTCCTATATTTTGTAATTTCAATAAAACTAAATCTAAACAAACTAAGTATATATAGATGTTTTAGATATTTATGATTCAAACTAACTTAAAACTACTCAAATTCATTCATTTTCAAGCAATATGGGCCTAAAATGAGCTAAATGACCTATATTTGGTTCTAACTTGCCTATATTTTGTAATTTCAATAAAAACTACAATCTAACACTAAACTAAGTATATATAGGATGTTTGAGGTGTTTATGATTCAAACTAACTTAAAACTACTCAATTCATTCATTTTCAAGCAATATGGGCCTAAAATGAGCTAAATGACCTATATTTGGTTCTAACTTCCTATATTTTGTAATTTCAATAAAACTCAATCTAACACATTGAACTAAGTATATATATGATGTTTGAGGTGTTTATGATTCAAACTAACTTAAAATTACTCAAATTCATTCATTTTCAAGCAATAGGGCCTAAAATGAGTTAAATGACCTATATTTGATTCTAACTTGCCTATATTTTGTAATTTCAATCAAACTAAATCTAACACTTGAACTAAGTATATATATGATGTTTGAGGTGTTTATGATTCAAACTAACTTAAAATTACTCAAATTCATTCATTTTCAAGCAATAGGGCCTAAAATGAGTTAAATGACCTATATTTGGTTCTAACTTGCTATATTTTGTAATTTCAATAAAACTATAAATCTAACACTAAACTAAGTATATATAGGATGTTTGAGGTGTTTATGATTCAAACTAACTTAAAACTACTCAAATTCATTCATTTTCAAGCAATATGGGCCTAAAATGAGCTAAATGACTTATATTTGGTTCTAACTTTCCTATATTTTGTAATTTCAATGAAAACTATAATCTAACACTGAGAACTAAGTATATATAGGATGTTTGAGACGAATCAAACAAGATCCCACATGACTATATTTTTTCTTATAAATTGAAAAAAATTGAGAAGATTCTCTCTAAGTATGAATAGTGTCAAGATTCTAAGTGAGAACAATAAAAAAAAACAGAGGGAGTACTTGATATGAATTTGTTATTATGCTAAATCACTTTCTTTTCTACAAATAAAATGCACATTAAAAGAAAGACTTATGCACTTGAAAGTAACTCTTACAAAAAGCTGGAAAGGTTGTGGTAGTTTCGTCCGTTTGTGGTTCGAACAAGTTATAAATTGAGTCCACTTCCACCCCTTAAGTTTTTTTTTTTGACAAATCCCCCCTTAAGTTACTTGTGTCTTCTCTTACAACTCTTTTTCTCAACTAGCTCTCTCTCTAAGTTTTTCTTTCACTTCTATATTTCCCCTGTTTTTCTCTGTTTGCCTGGTTTCTCGCTTAATTAAAGATAAAAGCTAGACACACTTGTGAATTGTTTTTCAACAGAAGAAGAAGAAGCAAGAATCAGAGAAAATGACTAACCAAAATGTGGTAGTTTCTGATGGAAAACAAAGCTTAAAAGTAAACAACAAGAACAACAACAACAACAACATAATGCTTAAACTATATTTATAACATTACAACAACAACAACAACAACAACAAATTGCAAAACATGTGAAAGAATCCTTCTTTTTTTGCAAGTAAACAACAAGAACAAATACTTCCTCGCACTTCTCATTACTTACAAAATAAAAAACAACAACAAACAAGAACAACAAACAAGAACATAATGCTTACACAACAACAACAAACAACAACAAACAACAACAACCACAAACAACAACAATAACAAATTAAACAACAACAACACTAATTACCAAATATTATAACAACAACAACAACAACAAATTAAACAAATTAAACAACAACAAACAACAATTGTTAAACAACAACATGAATTACCAGATAAAAGCTACGGATTCGCGCGGCGGAGACAGCGTAGGCGGCGGTCGTGATGTAGTTAATTGTGTGTCGGAGGAGGCGGCGGCTAAAATACTGTATCCAAAAACCCAATTTTTAGGGTAAAAAAAGAAAAAAAAAATATTAAAAAAAAGAGGGGTAGAAATTACCGTCGAAATTGTGGTCTTTGTCGCCGGTCGATGAAACCCGGTCGCCGGAATTGCCTTCAATGTTTCGACGGTTGTTTCGCGCTTAGCAAACCCAAGTTCTTCAAAAACGAGTTACACTTAGTGGGAAGGAGGAAATTTTGAAAAACAGTCGTGGTTAGGAAGCAGGGGTTTTAAGTCGTGTTAACTAACGACGGCCTAGCCTAAATCCGCGACGGTTTAAAGCCGTCGCCTAAATCCTAAAAATCCGAAATTCAAAATAGTACAGACACCAACGGCTTTAAGCCGTCGTTGATATTAACATCCGCTTGAGCCGTCGGTAATGTAGTTAAAAGCCGTCGGTGAAGGCCATCGGTTTGAAGCAGTCGTTATTTACCCTAATACCGTCTGTTTTACTAGCCGTCGCTGTCCAGCCGTCGTTATTATAGCATTTTCTTGTAGTGTTGGTTGAAAAATAAAAGGTTGGGTGGGTTTAGTGAAAAGTGGGTTAGAAAAATATGACAGGTGGATGATTTATTGGGTATTGGAGTTGTTAATTTGTGATTTAGGGGGTGGGTATATCGATAAGGTAGAAAGAAAGTTGGGCTGGTTAAATTATGGGGCCCCAACAACTTAATTTCATCACCACTTATTTTTTTGGTCATTTACCAAACTACCCTTAATGAAAGCTTTTGATTTTGACTTTTTCTCCAAGATTTTCAACCTCCCCTTCTGGAAAATTCTGCAATAGCCCCTTTGCTACACCAACACTTTTTTCAAAGCTTACCGGTCCAGCAACGGAGCTTTCACTTGCCACGGGACGACCAGGATCACCGCCGGACCCACTTTCGGCAGCACCACTTGCAAGTCCGCCAACAAACCCGAGACTAACGCTTCCAATGGAACATAGACCACCCGATTTCTCCTCATCGGAGAAGCTTGTTGTGAAACTACCACCACCTCCAACACAACGACCTAGAGCCCTGACAGTTATGAATCTTGGACCTCACCGGAACCACTACCCCAGCTCCTCCTCTCTCAAAAATACCGCCATTGTGAGTGTTGTTAGAGATGTTCTTTCGACGTTCACCGGCGGCCCTTCCTATGTGATCAGCCGCAAGACCAACTTCTGGTTCGCGGGTGACAAAGTTTGATTCGCAGGCGACAAAGTTTGATTCGCCGGCGACAACGTATGTTTCAAATTTCGTTTTCTCTAGATCTGACCGTTCCTTTTCCACTTCACATACTGCTTGGTTGTCTTCCTCTTCAATTTCTTCTTCATCCGACTCTTGAAAGTCATTGGTGGATGTTTTTACCACCTCTTCGCTAGTGGAAAAATATTGAATTGCGACGGTCATTAAGTGGCCTATTGCCGCGATTTTCGCATCACCGCAAATCAAGGTGAAGCAATAGGTTAAATATATAATGTTGCGGTTAGAAACCGCAACAATAAGTCCAACATAAAAACATAAATAGATCAACTTATTGTTGTGGTTATGGCCCAAAACCGCAACAATAGGTACATGTACAGTGAAAAAAAAATGTTTTTGTACACTTTTCTAAACGTAAGAGATAAAAAAATGAACAAAAAATAAAACATCATACAAAACTGGAAGTAGTTAATTAGGATGTGTTAATACAAAAATTACAAAAGATATAAACAACAGTAGATACAAAAATAAAAAGTAAACTGATTCAATAATAAAAAGTAAACAGATTCAAAAATAAAAAGTAAACTGATTCAAAAATAAAAATGAAGATACAAAAAGGAAAATACAAAAACATATCATAAGATCTTAAAAAATAGTTGTTACCTTGACGAGGTGGTGGCGGTTGACGGAGAACGTACGCAAACACGGTGGCGGTTGGCGCCAGATCCTACACGATAAGAGAAATCGGTGGTGACGGTTAACGCCAGATCCAACGCGGTGGCGGAGTAGTAACATATGGGATTCTAATTTTTCAGAATTGGAAAAAAATAAAAACAAACTAGCACTAATTAAAACCTAGAAATCTCGAAGAATCGGGAAAAAATAAATTCCAAAAATGAAAAGAAAAGGTATTAAATAACTGATTTGTTCTTACCTTGAAGAAGCAGATCAGACGAACGGAGAACACGACGTAAGAAGACGAACAGAGAAACAAAGACGAACGGAGTGAGATGAGCAGATGAACGATTGAAGATGGTGAGAATTCTGTTGAAAATTTCGAACTCGCCGGAGAGAGGAATTTCCTGAACTAAAAAAAAAAAAGAGAAAATGATGATGATGAAGAGATGTTTTCGCTGCATGGGATTGTGGCCATGAATCAGTTTTGAAGATAGATCTGAGAGAAGAAGGATGAGTGAGAGAATGGAGATCGAGTGAGCAGGGAGAACAATGAGAGACACCAAGTGAACAACGGCATTATATTATTAATTTTACAAGGTCTGAAGGTGGAACGACAAGGAAACCCTAGCTAGTGCCTTTTATAACTAGTTTTACAAGTCTATTGATGAGGTTTTGCCTAACAACCACTATAATAGATTAAAATATTATTAATACGTTTCTGGGTGGGAACCGCAGCAATAGATTTGGTCAAATCAGTCAACAAATTTTAAAAAGATTCCCGTTGACATCTATTGTTGTGGTTTCCACCCAGAATTGCAGCAATATGTTGATTTTCGATTTTTCCTTTTCTTTTGACGTAGTTTATTGTTGCGTATTGATAAAACTGCCGCAATTAACATTTATTTTACTAGTGCTTTCTTTTCCAACACTAAATTTGGTCTTCCTCGAGATCCACCATAGCCATAACCCAAAGATACGCTTAGGTGTTCTTCCTTCTCATTCCACTGTAACTAGTTGTGCGTAGCACGAAGGTGTCATTGACGAACTGAAGTGTCGCATCACCTGCCCCTTCAATTCTTGCCAATCATAGAATGACCGTCGCTGGTGTTCCCTTTCCCACCAACTTTGCGCGTCGCCTAAAAGTGTTATTACATGCAGCAGCCTTCAACTTCATCACCTCATCTAGCTGGAAAAAATAAAAGGTTTCCTCCAACTGAAGGATCCAGTCATAAGAAGCTCTTCTATCAAACTCGGGAAGTTGAAGCTCTCGCCAGTTACACTTCTCTTCTTTGAGATTTGAAGTTACTCGATCTCATTGACATTTGTTATACGGGAAATCCTCTCTAATCCACCTTTTCATTTGTTTCCTTGCACTTTCCCAGGTGAACTTCATGCCATGTTTTTTTTAACTCGGAAATTAGCACCCTAATCTCCCAGAATAGTGCTGCTCTGATACTATTTGCTAAGAATCAACTTAGTGTGGACAAATTATAGTGCTAAAATGGAGAAATTAAGGAAAGAAAAGACTTTGATTGAATAATAACAGAAAATATAGCAAAAATGTAAAGATATTCAAGCTTTTGAGAGGATTGATTCTCTTCCAATTGAACTCTTAAAAGCTCACCCAAAAATTTCGTCTATTTTCAACATGCTAATTCATTCCAAATATTATCGTATTTATAGTATTACTCCTATAACTAACTCACTTATCTTTCTACTCAATTAGATACTATTTGTTGCACTACCTAATATGCCCCTCCTACTAATAAATAAAGCATTAAAAAATAATTGTAAAAGAGTATGCCAGAAGAGGGACATAGTTTTGTATTGATAACTCAGAGAAAACTAATAAATACAATCCTTCATTCGAGAGGAACTCTCACAAGAGCTAAGAATACTGTCAAGATACTTCCTGCCTCGTTCTTCTCTTGGCTGATTATTTATAAGCCACTACAACTTCCTTTACAAGCAACAAAACAGAAATTATTCCTCTTACAGATATTTTCCTACTAATCCAGCTGACACCATGACATGAAATAACTAAAAGGAATTAACGGAATTAGTTTGTATTCCTCTTTTTACCCCTTCTAAAATAAGTGATTAGTGGCCTTGCAACTGTAGGGTGATTCTAAGCAACACCCTGCTCCCAAATAGCCACCTTGTCCTCAAGGTTGAAATTAAGGAATGTGTTGTTGACAATTGTCAAGTCTTCCCAGGTAGCTTCATAGGTAGGTAAATGGTGCCACTTAATGAGGACCTCAGCGAGATGATGGGGTGAAGTTCAAACATTGAGGAGTGTTTTAGGCTCAGCATCAAGGGTTAAGTCAGTCGTGATTTAGGGAGAAACAGAGGAAGAGAGGAAGAGCTGGGGAGGAAACCCAATGATGTTTTGAGTTGATAAATGAGGAAAACATGATGTATTTTGGTGTTCGAGGGTAGGTTGAGCTTATAAGCCACCGAGCCAGTTTTCAGAAGGATGGCAAAAGGGCCATAATATCTTGGTGGGAGTTTTTCATTAGGTGATTTGGGTAGGGATTTTTGGCGGTAGGATTGTAATTTGAGGTAAACAAGGTCTCCTAAAAGTGAGCTATTTTCTTTTGCCATCTTCATATAGTTTCATTCTTTGCTGAGCTTTGATTAGTTGTGCTTTCAATTCATCTACGATTACATCTCTTTCTATAAGCATCTCTTCTAAGGACGACATAGTTTAGCCGTGATGAAACTAAAAAAGAAGAGGACTCTTTCCCGTAGAAAGCCTTGAGGGGGGTACAATGAGTGGAAGTGTGGATGCTCGTATTATACCAAAACTTGGCCAATGGAGCCAAGTAGACCATGATTTAGGTCTTCCATTATTGAAACAACGAACGTATGCTTCCAAACTTTTGTTAACCACCTGAGTTTGGCCATCTGGCTGAGGGTGATAAGTGGTGTTGTGGTTGAGTGAAGTCCCCTGGAGCCTAAATAATTATTTCCAAAAGAGACTAAGAAAAACCTTATCTCTATCCGAAACAATGGAGCTTGGAGTACCATGCAGCTTGACAATCTCATTGGTAAAAAGGGTTGCCACTGTGAGAGTAGTGAAGGGGTGCTTTAAATATATAAAATGGCCATACTTAGTGAGTCGGTTCACCATCACCAAAATAGCGACAAAGCTATTAGAATTAGGCAATCCCTCCACAAATCTAGGCTTATATCTTCCAAACTTGTTTAGGAATAGGTGATGGTTGTAAAGAGACCAGCTGGAATTAATGAAGATCAATGACTTATTTTGTTGACAAATGTGGCAGTCCTGCACATCTTTACTGATTTCTCGCCGCATACCAGGCCAAAACCATATACTAGCAATGTGCTGGTAAGTTTTGAGCTCGGTCGAATGGCCCCCAACGGGAGAGTTATACATGGTATTATTTAGGAGGATGGGTATGAATGAAGAAGAAGGCAGAATCATTCATCCTTTTTATAGAGTTTACCCGTGCTGTTTAGAATACCATTTACGGCAAGGTCTGTCTTGTTGTATATCTTGCACCAGCTTGGAGATAAAAGGGTCAGCTTGAATTTGGGTCAATAATTAATCCCATGGCACTTGGCACGTAGTTGTCAAGCCCCCAAATTCACTGCGAGGAAATTCATGTCTGGACAAGGAGTCGACTACAATGTTGCTTCTGCCAGCATGATAAATTATGTCAAAAGTGAACCCCATTATCTTACTAATCCATCTCTGATATTCCGGCCTAATATCATTATGTTCCATAAGGAGCTTGAGGCTTTCTTGATCGGTTTTGATGAGAAATCGGCGGGCAAGGAGGTAATGTCGCCACTTAAGAACAACTAACATTATGGTCATGAGTTCTTTTTTCATAGATAGACTTTTGCCTTGCTCTTGGACCAAGAGTTGAATGAATATGCGAGGGGATGGTTGTCTTGGGTGAGTACAACCCCTACTCCAAAACTAGAAGCGTCAGTCTCAATAGTGAAGGTTTTGGTAAAATCAGGAAGTGTAAGAACAAATACTGTTGTCAGGGATTTTTTTAAGGCTTCAAAAGCAACAGTAGCTTTGGGGTTCCAAAGGAAAATATCTTTTTAAAGTTGTTGTGTGAGGAAGGGGGGATGCAATGGTAGCGAGATGCCCATCAACATCTCTAATGATAACACATGTTGTTGCAGAAGTACCACGAACCAAACCATCGAAGTTTGATACAAATTGACATCTAGTTCTATATTTATACAAATATATTAAAAGGCGTTCATAAACAAGAACTTGTGTCACGTGACGCTCTCCTAAGGGAGTTTTAGTTCATGTAAACTATGTACAATAAAAAATTTAGAAATTGCATAGTATAGGGTTTGATCCCGAGACCTCAAGTACATATACTAAAGTCTTAACCACTAGGCTAAGTTGTATTTAATGTTATTATTATAAAATATTATATTAGTAAATGAATTTTATTACATGGGGCACAGCCCGAGCCTAATAACTAGTCTATACAAATATATTAAAAGGCGTGCATAATACTGTATACACGCCATGTGGCACCCTGTTACTCCACTATGATTGTCCAATGTGTACATAAATCATGTCAATTAATAAAAGTAAAATTAGCTTGCAACAAGATTTGAACCTATGACCTCTTGCTATTATACATGACACAATTACCATCTCAACCAACTTTTAATCACACTTTAAGTGTCCACATTATTATATTTGTACATTTTAAATGTTGAATTTTTCGTAATATATTTTAATGGGAATGAGAAAAATACATATCAAGTTCGGAAAACAATACCAACCCGGGGCAATGCCCGGGTCCAAATTCTAGTCAATATATTAAAAGGCGTTCCTAGCTAAATGAGAAAAGGTGTCATGTGGCGCTCTCCCTAGAGGTATTTTACTTCGTGTAATCCAAATACAATAAAAAATAATATAAATTACATAATATAAGGTTTGATCCTGTGACTTCAATGTTATACTTACTCCGTTTTTTTTAGATGTTAAACTTTTGAAAATTGTGGTTCCCTAGGCAAAAATTGAAAAAGGGATTAAGAGAGAATTAACATGGGGTTTAAGGGAAGGGAGGAGAGAGAAAAGAGGACCCCGACTTGGGTTCCCCACCACCACCCCAGCAGCCCAGAGAACTCCCACCACCACCCCACCACCCACCTAAAATTCGAACCACCCATCCAAAACCCCACCCCAGCCACCCGAAAATCCCACCCAGCCACCCAAACCCCACCCCACCCCACCCGCCAAAATCCCCACACACCCACCCGAAAACCGCACCCACCCACCGAAATCCCCACCCATACACCCGAAAACCTCACCCAGCCACCGAAAAGCCCACCCCACCCGCCGAAATCCCTACCCACCCACCCGAAAACCCCACCCCATCGCCGAAATTCCCACCCACCGACCCGAAAACCCTAACCACGCGCCGAAAACCCACCCTAACCTCGCGAAACCCCACCTCTACCGCCGCAAAATTCCACCCCATCCTCGAAAACCCCACCTCTACCGTCGAAAATGGAGACCGTGGTTTTGCGTGAAGAAAATTGCTTGGTTTTCGGTAGGTGGGGGTGGTGGGGAAGGTTTTCGTGGGTGGGGGACTTGTTTTAGGTGGGTGGGTGGGGTTTTGGGTGGCTGGGTGGGATTTTCGGGTGGGTGGGTAGCGATTTCGGGTGGGTGGTGGGGTGGTGGTGGGAATTCGCCGGGCTTCTGTGGTGGTGGGTAAGGAGGCTGCGAGGTGGGGGAAGGGATGGGGCAGCTGAGCTGGTGTGGGAGGGGTGGTGGAAGAGAAGTGAGGAGGTTTAATTAATTTAGATTAGTATATAATTAGGTTAAATTAAGTTAGTTTAATTTTGATTAATCCTTATAAGTAAGGGTAAGTGAGTAATTTTACAGCATAAAACTTTCCAATTTAGGAAATAAAAAAAGTGTAACATCTATTTAGAAACATGCAATTTAAGGAAAGTGTAACATCTAAAAAAAACGGAGGAAGTATATTAAAGTGTTAACCACTAGACCAAGTGATATTTAGTGTTATCATTTTAAAAGTATAATACTAATAAATGAAAATTTTACTTACTTGAGACATAGCCCGTGTCTAATAACTAGTTTGTGTTATTATAAGTAGTTTGATAAGTACGCATTTTTTTTAAAAAAAAAGTAATTTTTGCATTTAAATACGTAATCACCACTTTATAAGACAATAGAGCTAATCAAAGGTAGTCTAATTTGGTCCGAAAATGAAAGGATTTAGATAGATTTATTAGGCTCAGTTTCATACCCAGCCTGAAATTCTCTGGTTTGGGACGGGTTTGGACCAAGCAAAAAATAACTTTTAAGTCTAAATTTTGACACAATCCGAGTTTGGCCTAATAAGCCCGTTATTTTTTACCATAAAAAGCGGGGTTTAGGGAACGAAAATCGACCCGAAATTTAACCTTTCCGGCCCGCATATTGATCACCTCTATAAGACAATAACAAACATATATTGAATTCTAATATTATTCTCCTCGCTTTTATCAGTGCTAACTGGTAGATTATTCTCCAAATGTTACCTTTTTTTAGTAAGTAATAAATTTAGTATTAGTAGTATGAAAGTCTTGAGTTACTGACATTAAAACGTGATAATATAATATATAATGCATATTAAAAAAATCATTCATCTGCGTAAAAGTTATACTCCATATATACAATCCAAAACATGAACCCGTGTTAGATAAGAGTTGTACTCATTTGGCCTCAAACACCCCAATTATTAGATGGATTTGCAGGTCAAGATTATGGTATCTTCATGATGCGATATCGCTGACTTATAACATTTATAGTGATTTCTTTCTTATTATCCTTCTTCTACACCAAATCTTTTGATTTTTCATCTTCATTCCAACTATCCTTGACGAAATCATGTTTTATCAAGAGAATTGCTTATATAGTTGATATTAGCATCTAAATGCATGATATCGTAAGAAGGGAGTTAAATTAGTCAATGTAAGGTGTAAAATACACAAATCTAAAAGTCGGGAGGATACTAGAAGATACGAGATGATAACTCACAATATTAATATTTCAACCTATTTTCACTAAATTGACCAGTGTGACATGTAATGTTATACAAGTGATGTATTTATTGAGATAGGTGACACTTAATATTAGGTATTAATGAAATATATGGTTACTTTGAGAAAATTTGATTGGAAAAGACATGTGTTACACCTGTTTTTAAAAAGCTTTATTTCTATTTTATAAGTAAAGAGTATAGGATCTCGTCAGAAAAAAAAAAGGTAAAGAGTATAGGACAACAAAAAATCAACATTTTCAAAAAATTCCAGTAAGATTAAATATCATAACAAAATTTAATTATGAATACAAAAAAAAAAGACATATAAAACTAGGGGGTGAAAGTTGGGTGTACGATTTTGACTTAGGTCTATTCCACTCTTATGGGAACAAAATTTGGATTTTAATTTTCCAGTTCAAATCCAAAGCAATCATTAGATTAGTTCAAATCTTAAATATCCAAAATCTAAGAACTCTACTATTTCCATGAAGTAAATTAGGCGCAAACATCCAAATATGATAATATATGTGTTTGGTTGTTGAGGATCGTAAGATTGAGATTAAGTATGAATGGTGATGTTGGGTGGAAGTCTGAATACAACATTAAAGAGATAAAATAAAAGTAGCTCTTCAATTAGGGGTTATGAGAAGTAGGAAAATTGTGAGAATTGGGATTGAGAAAGAGAAAATGAAGGCATATACATATAGAAAGGAGAAGAGGAAGAAGAGATAGTTTATTCAATTAGTACTTTAGCGTGTCTTGTATTATATTTTTCAAATTTTAAATCTCTGAAAACATTTAGTTATGGTCTCATGGAGGGGGATTCTTGGGTCGGGGTATTTCAGATTAGGTTATTTTTTCTGTGGTTTCAGAATGATTTTTTTTTTACTAAGTTAAGTCTTCTTCACATTTGTAGTTGTACAGTCATTATTTGATTGATACACAATGCCATGTAATGTATTAATGCCTTCTAGCATCATCTTCAATCAATGAAATCAACCAAAAATTATATAGAGAAGAAAAAAAAATGGATGAAGTCATAAGAAATGGATGAAATCAACCACAATGCAATTTTCTCGAGATCAATTCAGACTCGGGTGGATTTGTTTTATGTTGTCTTCGGGTAGGGGGTATTTTTTAGCCTAGTTAATTCGGGAGCCGCTTATATGAGTTTAGTTCTATTTTGAGTTGTTATTTTCGAGTGAATAAGGGTACTTGATCGTGTATCGAATACATGTTCGTTTTGCGAGTTTAATAGTAATCTTTTGATAAATAATCTAGAAGAAACTCTAAAAATATAGAAAAAAACCTCCTATGCTTCAAATATTCAATGAGCAATTTACTTTTATTAAGGCTACGTTTTTTGAGACTGAATTAAAATGAAGTGAATTAAAATTGTGACAAGAAACGAAGGGTCCGTTCGGTATTCTTGTGGTTTTTATGTTTTTTGATTTTCAAAGTCATATGATATATGTTTTATAATGAATAAAAAATTAGTCAAATTTATTGGGAACATGATGATTTTAAAAACTGACAACTGAAGAGTGAAAACCACTTTTTCTGGTTTTTGATTTTAAAAAAACTGAAAACTGAAAACAAAAAACGATAACGAACATGGCCTAATTAAATCGAACTAGTTTTGCTTATTTGAAATGAACTGAAGTAAATTTTGATTAATTTAGTCAAAAAAAACAGAACTAGGTCAACAGCTGATGTAAGCCCTACAATTCTGAATTCCCTTATAATTTCGCTGCAATTTCTAATTTTCCCCCCTCGAATTTCGAAGGTGAAATAAACCCTAATTATGGTTGATCAACACCCATATTCGATGGGAGAACCGGTAATTTCCGTTACATTGTACTCGTTTTCTATTGCTTATTATTTATTCGATGAATTGATACAAATACAGAGATTTGTCATTTAAATGAGAGTACGTGAATAATCTCTTCTTTTGTATGATAATTACTTGTTGCAGGAATTTATTCAAGATGAAGATATACGGATTGATACCACAAAAGCTAGATGTATGTGTTTGATCTTGTTTACTATTGCTTAAATGTACTTATTCCATCAAACACTTGCATTTTTGCGGCCTCCAGTGCACTATTTTGATTTTTGACTTTTAGTAATCTAATTATATGTTAGTAAATGTTGTCACAATTTGATATTTTGAGACCTATGCATGATCATTTTCATTTTTTCTAATGGTGAGAATCCGTGGTCAAAGTTTATAAAGATTGACTTAAGCATGACTATTTCCATTTTTTCACCTCCTTTTAATTTGAATTGACACTTTGGGTGGGATTTTTGTTGTTGTTTTTGGCCTTGTTACAGTTAAAAATGTCATCAAAAGACATGCAGAACTTACAGAGCGTCTTTCCAGGTATGAATATTTCATAATTGCTAATGTTTAATTGTTTTTCTAGTTTCTTTAATGGGAGTCATTTGTTGACCTGTTTTAATGGGATGGACGGTTAAGAATTTAGTTATAGGGGTTTTCAAAATGGAGAAAAGCTTGTCTTTTGTTTGGAGGTAACATGTGTAATTGACGAGTCTGGGAGGGTATAAGCATTTGAACTTATGTTTGTCGATATTATTTGTGTAAAATGCGTTGTCTTTTACAAAACTGTGCCAAAGGGATGACTTAGCAATTGCTTTGCCCATGCTTATTTAATCCATATGAAGTGTTCTAGTCATTAATCTGATTGGTGAGTTGATAGTCATTAACCCTATTGTGTTTTCTACACGTTCTTTTATATGAGATGTTTGCGCTGTTGTAGTGTATAAAATAAGATGAACCAAGTCACATAATACCTTTCTGAGATTCAAGAGTCACCTCATTTTCCTTTTAAAGTCACCCATTCATATTAAGCTTACTCATAAAAGTCGATGACTCTATTTCTATTGGTAGTACTATACATAATGTGTGCTAACTGCAATAACATATTCCCTCTATTGCAAGAAGTTAGAGAGTACTATGACTCACAGCTCTCCAGAGTTCTCTTAAGCTTTTTAAGACTGTGGGAGTACTGTAGCTGGTCAGTAGGTTCTAATAGTCATCTTGTGATCTCTATATTAGTGAAAAAATGGTTGTAACTGCCTTGTATGATTCTCTGTTAGGGATTCTGACAAGATGGTATTTGAGCGTTTGCAAAAAGAATTTGAAGCTGCACTATCATCTCAAACTCAAGGTAGCTGTTGCACATAATTTTGTTTAGTATCTATTGGCAAATGGGTGTGCCATTTCGCTCTCTTGAACTCGTCGTAGGATTTAATTTTTGATCTGATTTTATCTAGTATACCTATATCATAATAATGGCCATTGGAAAACAGAATAGCCAAAGAGATATATCTCAGGGTATTGTGAACTGACTTTTAGCATTTGACGTCAGCATATAGAAATTTTTTTGAGGCATATGCTTTTTCAAACAAGTGTTTGAGATTTGAACTTTTGGATCTTTTATCTTGTTCACTTTTTTGTGGAAAATTTTGTTCATTCGTGATTCATAACTCCTGGGTTTATGGCTCACATGTGGAGTTTGAGATGCGTGCAAGACATGAAGATTGACCTCGGCTTAGAAAATAAGAAAAATAGAATAAGCAGGGGAGACTGGATAAGCAAGCACAAGTCATACAGTACCAGAAAGACTCCTGGTTGAGGTCTAGTGAATGCATACTAAAGCACCATCACGTTAATACCATGAATCAGACAATGCTAGAAAATCTCTATCTGGGCTTGTAGTTATGTCCTTTGTAAGATCTAGATGAACCAAGTCCTGTACAATCACCTCCCCTAATGTTTTGGGCCTCTTGCTCTCTTTCGAGGAGTATTATAGAGGGACTCTGTGTTTATCTCTATTTTACTTACCCAGCCTTAATTGCTATGAAATGAGAGATGACAAGTATAATGTACTAAAGCAAGTAGCTGTTTTGATGCTCACAGATATTTCAATGCATTACTATTGATTGCTTATTGTATTTATTGGCTGATCACTAGCTGTTAATGTGGACTAAATGAAACAACCCCTAGTTTCCAATAATGCTTTTAAGTGTTTATTGGGTGTCCAAAGGTAACCCAGTGGTCGAGGAGGCTCCTGCTTTAGCATTTCCTTTGTTAGGATCATTCGTTTTCGTTTATCATGATTTCACAATAAAGTGAAAGTTAATAATTGCATTCCTGCTATATTTCAAAATGATTCATGGTTACTTATTGATCTAGAATATCTAGTAGGTCTGACTATGTAAAGGGAGGATAAGCCATTTCATTTTGAGGAAAAGGTCACTTGAATGTTATGGTAGTGGCATGGGTCATTTATGGTTTGAAATGGAGAAGTTGTCGAGGCGTTGAGCTATGACTAGTAAATTAGTTGAGCTTGCTCTACATTCTTTTCCTAGTGATGGTGTTCTTAAGGTTTCATAAGCTGTTTAGAAAGTGTCATTTACAGCTCCAAGCTTAATACAGCTTAGCAGTTTGTTACTTTGTTATCCTGTTTTTAGTGGGCCATATTGTCCTAGAATATGACTGTTAACGACCTCTTCTCTCTCTTTCTCTTTAATGATCTATAAAAAGGGAGTGGTTTTAGATGATGCTCTTCTCCTCCTTGTCATCATCTGTGATGTGCTTCTAATTTCAAATAATATTGTACCGTTTTTCTCATTTGTCTCTAATGTCTGAGCCAAGTTCGATTGTCATTTTGCAGAGATCTCTCTGGAAGGTGAAGATTGGAATGATGGGCTGCTAGCTACAATAAGAGAGAGAGTATGTTATGTGGATACATGTATCTGTATATCTATGCAAAATATCCTTTTTTTATTTGTATTTAAAAGCAATTTTTTTTTTTATTTGCATCTCACATTTTCAGATTCATGCACTTAGTTGAGGTACTTGGTATTTCTTTCTTTGTTAGGTTCACATGGAAGCAGATAGGAAGTCAACAGCAGGGGATTCAAATATTGAGCTAGATTCCCCCTTTCTTGAAAAAATTACTTACAGGGTGGGAAGTAAGGTAATATCACCTGTTTTCCATTCTGTAGAAATATCTCATTGTGAATGGGGTGAACTTCAAGTAAAAGGCTTGAACCAAATATAAAATGGTTTCACTAAAAAAAACTAGACAATTTCATGTGTTAGCCAGATGTGTGTTTTGTTTAACTCGTGTATCAAAGTTCTGTTATTCCTAGCTCAGATGCAAAAAAGTTTACTGTAAGTGCTAACTCATTATGAGCTATATCAAGCTCGGGAGGATAAACCAACTCACAGCCAGAAATTATATTAAAACTGTAGCACATGTATGTTCGACATATTTTGTTGTTCATTCCTCAGAGTTCAAGAATTAAATTTTGCCCTTAGAAAGTGTTTGAAAGTTTGATCATACAGCTCATTGTGTAATGAAGAGGAGGGAAATTAATATATGTAGTTGAAGTAAGGAGGAAACGGTTAATGCTATCTTACTAATTGAGAGAAGAGAGAGGGATGAGTAAATAATATATCTGCAGTGAAATGTTATCACTTTACCCCTTACTGTCAAACGGGACATGTAAGATCTTTCCATTTTATTCTTTTATATGTGTGTTGTTGTTGTTTGGGGGGGGGTTCCTAATATGCTGTAGGCAGTTCCATTCTTCAGCTTCCAGGGGATTTGAATGATAGGATGATCTACTTTAAGAAATGGGCCATGATCTGCTAAACTTACTATTTACAAATTATTGTTTTGCAGTAAATGTCAGACTAAAGAGAGCCAAGAAACTCTCAATTCAGAGATAAGATGCCACTACTATAGCCTTAGGCTGTTCTTGGAACTGATCTGTTCATATGGTTTCTGTCTCTTTTACTGTCTGACCCTATTGGCTGATTGATATATTCGACTTGAAAGTTGTTCTAATATGTGGAATAGTCACCCGATCCCTGGTTTTACATATAAAATCGAAGGGAGGGGGGGATGATTTGATCCTGGTCCTAGAGGTCCGAACATGCAGAGCCTCACCCTGAATATTCACTCATTGCTCAATGTGTAGATTAATTTTGAACATTGGCTACAAGACAGTTCTGTCATTCGCTAAAGCCTTAAAGGCTTGAAGCTCATGTTTGTTCTGGTTGACGAAAGCTCATGTTTGTTGTGGTTGACGTTTGAGGATACATGTAATGAACTGGAAACTGGACAGATTAACTAAAACAAGATGAAGATTTTCATTTCTAAAGTGAGATGTTGCAGCAAATGTAAAACATAGATTATCAAGTTTTCGAGTGACTTGACAAACTCTAAAAGCTAACATTAAAGTAACTCTCCAATATTTTCATCATGCCTCTTCCTCTCACTAATCTTTTCATATATAGAGCTAATGTACTTGCTTTCTCGCCAAACTAGCCTAATTATTATGTACTTCCTATATCACCTCTTGCCTATACCCAATGCATAAGAACGTGCTTTATGATTGTTGTAGAATGAGAATCGGGGATATGAACTAAAATTATGATTCAAAATGGGGCCACAATTTTTTGGTGAACAAGGTAAAGGATTACTTAAATAAAGACTATATTAAGTTTTTGACATTCCAAATATAGCCATTCAAACAGTAACTGGGGGGGACAAGATACTCTTTCTATAACTCTATTGTAATTATTTATTTACTTGTTATACAGGTTATATGTTGTTTGGAATGTGCAAGGATTGGAATACAGTATGAAACATCATTTGCTGGTAATTCCAAATGCCCTGATGTTGTTTGTTTTATCACCATGCATTATTCCTTATTACATTTCGAACTTGGCATTGGTTTGCTTCTTAAACTCTGATTTCATTTTGCCTTTTTTGGTTGTAAAGCCTGATCGACTCTAATATTTTTTCCGTCCTGTTGGTCTCTTTCTTTTCGCTTCGTTCTTCTTTTTTACCCTCTTTCGGGATTTGTCTATTGTTGAAGAAATCAGTTGAGGTCGATTGAACATTGAGTTGAATTCGGGTCAATTACAAATCGGGTTGAAATTGGGTCGGGGGTTGAGGAGAGTTGAAGTTAGGTCGGGTTAGATGCGAGTCTTATTGGGTTAAATCAGGTTTTGGCTTCATCACGGGTTAATTGCTGATTCGGTTTGGGTGCAATATCTCCTTACCAGGTCACCTTAAAATGTCGGGCCAGTTTTTGTCGGGTGTGGTTTGGTTCGGATTTCAAATTCTTGGATCAACCTGGCCGTTAGCTTAAGATGATCATATTTCCCGGTACAATTGGATATGCTCGTCATCAGGTCTGGTCGAGTTTCGACAACTTTGTCTCGAAGTCTCCTTTATTGTCCTCTCTCCTTGCTGAGTTTTGAAAGTTTGATTTAGTGATTTTAGTCCCTTGGGCTGATGTTTTTGTTTTGTTTGGATCATATTCTTTTTCCTGCCGGTATTTCTTGTTTAATGGAGTGTTAGTTTCCAATTGTATATCCTTGACACAAATTGTATATTGAAAACTGTGCCCAAGGTGTTGCAATTTGAGGCTTAAGATTCGGAGAGGTGTCTCTTTTAGATTCTTTTTTACAAAGAACTAGATTTTGAATCCTAATGTGGGATTATGGTGTTATGAAACACAACTACAAATATCTGTGATTTATAATTTAAATGCTTAACGTAATGACATGTTATGTATCATTATGTCAATGGATATATTTTTAGGTAAAGGTATAAGCACCTTGCTTTGCCTTGGGGAAGAATCTTTCTCTCTTGTCTTTAGTCTAGATCCAATGAGAAATTTTGAAGAAGATTTTTGAATGGATATAGCCAATTGAGCTCATATGTGCATCAGAGTATTGTCTCACTATTCTGTCTCTGTAATGACCAGGAGAGCCATGCGAATTTTACCACTGTGTCCTTGAGAGCAAGTCATTTCTGGAGAAGATGACGGTTCTAGAGCACACAATTCCTTTCTTTTTGCCTATACGAGAAGCTGAAAATGATCTTCTCTCATCTAATGCAATGGTGAGGTTAGTTGCCTCACCCTTATGTACTTGCATAGCAGTTCCATGCCTTCTGCCTATTCTGAAAAAGAACTGTATATTTTTTGTTTCAGAAATTCATTGATCATGTTGGGGAATTGTTGCAGGCATATGTGGATAGAAGGGAGCAGGTATAATAGTACTACCTTGTTCCTCTGTGTAGTTGGGGATCACATGATTCAAAAGTGTGATTTTTCCAAATAAAGCCATATTTTTTCAACTTCTTTTTCTTTTGTAATAACCAACCTATTTTATATTATCCGTACAACTGTGATGATTCTTTTAATGTATGGCATAGTTTTAGTGATTCTTCTGAATTATGGGTCCGATGGTGGATGTTGTAGAAAGCGCACTAGACTTCTCTCTTGTTTTTTCTCCCTCTCTTTGATATGTTGGGATAATAAGGTTCTGTGCTTTAGTTGAGAATGAGATTTTGCCTCCTGGAAGTTTTCCGAATGTGAGATTTAGCAATGAAGTGAAATGATGTGCATGACACAGGTTATATGGGAGTTTGTGTTTGAATTGGCTTGTCTTTAAGATCAGAAAGTTGAGTCTTTGCCCTTTTTCTGAGAGATTTTGAGAGTATATTTATTGTTTTCTAAAATAAACATGTGCTCTCTCATGTGGGTTATGAGATGGAAGGTTGTCGACTCTTAAAAGCAACTTGGTGGTCCTCATTTTTGGATTGCTTTGAAACCCATCTGCATCTATTTTTGGTGAGTTACCCTGGAATGGATTGTTTTTCTAGAATGTATCATCAAAGCTGGGTGAAGTAGGACTGGTGATGTAGGATTTATTGCTGTTGAATAATATGAGTATCCTCCATAGTGAAGTTATTTCTGAAAAGTTTCACCTTGAGACAATAATGAATAATATATTTGTAGCTGAATTTGAAGCTCTTTGTGAATTGTGATGTTGCAAAATTTTGACTCTTACGATTAGGGTAGACATGTAATAGTTTCCTTCATATATCTAGTAGTTTCTTAAGGCTTTATGCGGCTTACAAAAGATTATGCACCTGAAAGTTGACAATTCTAAGTTGTAGATCTTGAAATGAAATCCATATTATAGCTGTTGAAGAAAAAATATATTTCGAGTTCAAATAGGCATCCACTATCACAGTGTTTGGAGATTCTGAAATGAAATCCATATTATAGATGTTGAATAAAAAATACATTTCGAGTGAAAATAGGCATCCACTATCAGGTTTGGATTGTACATGCAAAATCTCCGGATGTCCCAGTTAAGTATTTTGTTCAAAAGTAGGTCGAATAAGTATTGTTGGAATGCCTTGAATTTGTAATCTAGCGCTTTGAGAAAACTCAGGGGTTTTCTGTTTTGGGCCCCCTTTTTGCCCTATACCACTTAGGTTAATCAAAAGAATACTAGATAACTTTTCTCGGAAAAAAGGGTACTATATAGACCTTCTAATAAATTTTTGTCTCTATACAAGGTAGCTAAGACATTGTTAGTGAACCACGTTAAGTATGAGCGTTGATTATTCTTGTCTTTCTTTGTGTATCAATTGATTCCGTCATAATAAGCTATGTTGCTCAGACTCGGGTACCCATGTCCGACACGGGTACGTGTGCAAGTGTCCGACTCGGCTATTTTTTGAAATTTTTTCTATTTTTTAGCCCAAAACAAAGTGTCCAAGTGTCCCACCCATGTCCGAGTGTCGAGGATCCGACTCGGGTACTTGAGGTGAAATGAAGAGTCCGAGCAACATAGATAATAAGTATATCATCCCAGTGTTTGTAAAGTATGATATGAACATATGGTTAAGTGAAAAGAAGGGCATTGACTTCGTAGTTGGCTTCCACTCGTAGATGTGAGAATGTCCGTGCAAGTCTGTGTTAGACCATTGGAACTGTTGTGTCACTGAATCCTGCATTGCTGCTTACTAAGTAGATTACATGCTTTAATTGAGGCTTTACAACAATCATAGACTGTTGTGTTACCCTAGATTCAGGCCGCTTGTCGACATAAATGTGGAAACCTGTAGAAGTTACGAATAAGATCTTGCCTTTATGTGGGGTAGTGATTGGGTGGGGGGAGGGGGTTGGGGGATATCATTGGGATATACTATTGTAAAGGGGGAGATTGTGGGGGTAATATTAGATGTGAGCTTGGTATAGAGGTAACTTCTAGACTGGCTCATTCTCTATTTAATGGAGAAGCTTTAGTGAAAGTAGTGTACAAAGATATCTGAGAAATATTTCATTTATGAAAATTGAATCATTAGACTGTTACGTTTGATGTCTTACTGTCTTAGTTTCTTGGTCTCCCCCAATGTGCTCAATTGTGTCTTAATATCGGTTTTATACATGTATGATAAGATTAGATAGGCGAGGAGAGAGGGGGGAGAGAGGAAGAGGGACTGAGGGAGGTGTTGGGGGGGGAGAGACAGAAAAATGAACACAGGAGAGAGAAGAGATAGGAGTAAAAGCGGATAGAAGAGAATAACAAAGGAGAGAGACAATAGTAGAGGAAAGTGGAAGAGAGAGAAAGTAGCAGACGACAGATAAGGTGCGGCCCGTGAGGGATGGATAATTTTCTGGGGAATTTTTTTGGAATGTGGAACTTGGGTTTCATGAAAAATGATGCCACACGCCAGGGGTAATTTGTGCTCTTTGACTTTATCTGTATGACTCTTTTTCGTTGTTAACATTTGGGGTGTCAGCTAATATTTTCTGTAAGGGAGTTTGACAAGATTAGAAATTTTTTTTTTTTTTTTTCTGGGGTGTTAGTTGACACCCCATGGCCCTTGCATGTTGCACCTCAGGGGGTGGTTCTGAGGAGTGAGGAGTGAATTTCACTAAACCTTTGCTAAGGCCCAATATAAGCCTCCTTTATTGTACATGTATCACAGGAAGAAAAGGAAGAATGAAGCTTCTAGAAGGTGATAAGCTATATGGGTTATGCTACTGCACTTATCATCAAGGGGGGAAGAATCTGTTAGAAAGCTGTTATGGCTAGAGGACACCTGGTTAGAGGACACCTCAGCACTAGATCTTTGTAATAAATAGCCAGTAGGCAGTAGATTATTTTTATGCAAAGATTAAGTGAGAAAAGATCTGAGTGGGAGAAACCTTACCTCTCGAAGAGTAAGGAGTTGTAATTCTTGGTTACTCTGATCAAGCAATACAACTTACTATCTGGTGACTAAAATTAGTGTGAAATCTTTCTGATTTTGTGAGCTAATCTAAAGTTTACCTTAGCAACCTTCTCTTACCCTGGATAGGAAATTACTGTATGTTGAAGTTGTTATGTTCTTTCCTAAATGAGAATTTCATGTAAGAACCTGGACTTTCACCGTTAGGTACCTGTGTTTCAGCGTGCTTGAATAAATGGAATTATGGATGGACCATGATACATGCAGAAAAGAGCCAGCATGAATGGCTTTGTAGCAAATCAAATGCATAGAGTGAATTTTGATAATTTGGATTTGAAATATACCATAAATGAAATGAGGAAATTTATTGTGAAGCATAATGGTCAATGATCCTTGGACTGATTATGACCTCCTCCGTTGATGTGGTAGATTGAGCCTTCTTCTGATAAGTGGTAAAATTCATGAACTCTCCATTGCTCCCTTTGTTTCATTTTAATCTACACACTTTCTTGTTTGGTCTATTTCTTTTTATCTTACCCATTGTTGCATTTTCTATTCTCGGTAACATGTCCCATCTACTTTGTCTTCTTTTTAACCCATGTCATCCACTTTTTGACATTTTAACCCACTTTATAGCTTCTCTCTCTCACTTTTCAGTTTCTCTCTCCACTTTCAGTTTCTCTCTCCACTTTCAGTTTTTCCCATACTTTTGTACTTCCACCATGGTTCTCCCCCAAAGTGAAGTGAGTAAAATAAACGGAGGAATAGTATCTGGAAAACAAGTATAAGATTGATTAGGTAGAATTCTAGAAGTTAAGTAAAAAAGGGAAGTGTGTAATTTAGTTAATAATTTTCTTTTGTGTCGATATATGAGATTTCTTACATCTAGAAAAATAAGATTGTATATGGCTTTAAATCGATGGGGCTCATATTAAAAGGATGTGGAAGTGTGGGTTTACTGCAGACTAATATACCCCATAGGGAGAGAGGAAAAGAGAGAAATAATGTAAGGTTCTGTTTGTGAAGGAGGTTTTGACAATCTCTCCATCCAAGAAGTGTGGTGGTGATGCCAGCAAAAGGCCTACCAGTTAGGAAGGTGATAGTTGAAGCCATCAAGTTGTTAATATCTCATGTATATGATGAACTTAAATTCAAGTATTAGGTATTCAGCAGCGAAGAATCATCCCTCTGTTTACTTGTTTCATCTAAAAATGGCAGAAAACAAGGTTTGTGCTCAGTGGTGGTTGATGGAAGTAAAAGATAGTGGAGTTAAGTGATATCTAATGTTAATGGGTGAAGAGAGAGAGATTTTTATTTAATCTCAACTTGCTCTCTCACTTTCCTTCATGTCTTATTTTGGTTCGGGGAGAAGAAGGGGTGGGTTGGGACTTGGGGTTGGATTTGTATTGTCTTTTACTTGTATAAATTTATGGCAGTGTCTCCTTGCTAGATGAACTGTTCACTTTCAGAAATGGATTATGGTTCTATCCACTGACAATTAGGTCGGCTTTCTGATTTTGTCTGACAGGTGCGCGTCATGAAAGACATTTATGGGAATCAAATCGGAGATCTCTATCATAGCCTTCCTTATCATATGATTGAATTTGTGCTGGAGGATTTCGAATGGTAAGTGTATTCAGACTTCAGAGTTGCTTTTGGTAGAAAGAATTTTTGGTAAGGTGTTGTGCCACAATTTTTCGCTGTTAGGATTGACTGTAGATTAGGGAAAATAGATTCTGATGCACTTACAGCAGTACAACTGATGCTAGTAACTGTGTAGCTTAGTTGGAAGCTGCATGGTATCTATGATTAATATGCTAAATTACCAAATGGTATTGAGAAAAGACTGCATTTCTCCACTTTATAGCTGTGTGTTAGCATTCTGACAACTATTATTGTTTCTATGAAGTTCTATTTTTTTTATTATTTTTTCATATTTTCTGTATGTCCAAAGGAGAAAAGGTATGGAAATGCCATGGATGATAGAACATTGATGTCCTAGCTGTCTTGTTTATCTGCTTGACCACTTTCATTCACAATTTCTGGTCACATTAGATTTTTTGTGTCCTATAATTTGTTTTTGGCTTCACATCGGTGATTAATTGATGGGGGGCTATTTCATCGAATTTTATTTATTTGACCACTTTAAGCTGTTATGTGCATTAAAGTAATTATGGGATAGTTGTTATCTTGTTGATTGTCATTTATGTTCTGACTACTATAGCATGATTGTGAATTTCCTCAGCACCAGGATCACCATCAGTCTTAAATATGCAGATTTGGTGTCTATTCTTCCAACCAGAATCAGAGTCATGGCTTGGCCATTAAACTCCTCCCAGAAGGGCCTTGCGGAGGTGCCGATGAGAAGGAAGGGAGCTGGAGCATTGCCAAATCATCTTATTCCCACACGCCTATCTTATGCAGAAGATGCCCTGCGAAGTTTTAGTTTACCTGAAGGTAATAATTTGGAATTTGAGTTTTGGAACTGACTGAGGTAATTATAAGTTTATTCAGTTTTTTTTGTCAGATGAAAGATGGTTATGTTATTACAATCTAGGTCATTCAATCTCTGAAATAGACCTATGCTCTACGTGAGTGCTCCCTCTGTCTGGAATTAATGTTCACATTGTCCTGACCCCTCTTAAAGAAGGATTTACCATTGATTGATATACCCTTTAGAATATTTGTCTCCTTTCTGTCCTATCTCCCAGGGATTAGTCATCTAACCTTAATCTATATAGACATCCTGTAACAGTTACCATTGATTGATATAATGATATAACTATGATTTTTGGGTTGAGAAAGTATTTTTGTTTGATAAGATCTTTCGAGAACATAATTTATGTTCATATTGATTCGGCTTGATCATGTCATACACTGTTTAAAATTTAAGCCTTTGGTGGAACCATCATGTCTTTACTGGTATCTTTCCTAGGTTTCCCTCTTTCCTATTTTTGAACAATTGGTTTTCTTAAAGAAGAATGACCCATTTTTATGATTTGAAAAGGGGTCACAGCGCTGTTCAGTTTTTTCAGGTTGGGAGTCTCATCCCCCCCCCCCCTACATTAGCTATTTGGTTGTTGCTATTACCATTCTTTTCGTGACTATGTTTTACCGTCTTTTGTTATCTTCAGCTTTTGCAGAGATCGTGCTGAACTTGCCACATGCACTTCAGCAGATTTGGGTTGGGGTTGATGGTTCTGAAGACTGATATGTAGAAAGCTAGAGGCGTACTAGTACTAGTAATTGTACCCAAATGCCTACCGTGTATAGTGTACTATAGAAATGTTGAGTCGTCTGCGGCTATTCAAAGCTCTCTCCCCTGTCTGCGAAACTAATTTCTGGGCCAACTCCGTGGACGATATTTGTGGATATAAGTTATTGCATCTTCTTCAGTATGGACATTCTGATATTGTGATTTATATCGTTTCATGTCTTGATTTCTTCGGTTTGTGTACTTCTGAATGAAAGGCTCGTAATTAGGCAGTCCATGGCAGAGTCTGATTTCTTGCAATAAAAGGCTCTGGTAATGGTGCCTTGTTAACATGATATCCTACCAAAAAACCTTGGCTTTCATGACATTCTCTTGAGGTTTTTGGAAATAAAGAAAAAACCTCGACACTGAGGTTTTGAGATTGCTTTAATGTCATTTATCATTTCACCTTTTGTCTCTCTCTCTTCAAACTTCTATATAATATACCTCTGATCCACCTTAAAGAAAAAAGAGAAAACTTTGCTCGACTGTTTTTCTAAGAGGTAATAAAAAGAGACTTTAGGAGATTCTCCACACGAAGGAAACACCTAAAACATTGTTTGTGATAATAGAATTTAAAGTCGAATTATTGCAAAATTCAAAGTGTGCTAGATGACATTGTAATAGAGCGATAACTTTCGCAATAAAGACTTGCAAATTGTTGAGGTTGAAAATGCAAGCTCTGAGCATCTTCCCCTCATGATTTCGAATGATAACTCCTCTTGTTGTTGAAGAGGCACAAATTGAACCGCTGAATTGGAGCTTGAGAACGGATAGCGGAGGTGGCTTCCAAGCCATCATAGAGTGAGGGGAAGGAGGAGGTTGAGCGTGAAGCATTTGGTAAGAAGAGGATACCTACAAAATTACAAATATCGATCTTTAAACAAAAGAGAAAGCTCCTTTACTATTGATTGTAATTGAAATCTAATCTAATGATGTGGAGTTTGTTATCAATAACTAGTCATGGTTATTTTTTTAAACAATTTCGAATCCACGTGACCCAATTTCTAGATCCGCCATTGACCGTAAATAATCAATATATTTGTCTAATTGTCTCTTGCTTTCTGCCTTTTTGTTGTCTCATAAAATACACGGACTTCAGCTTTTATTTAAAGCAATGGATATCAAAAAAGCAAAGTTTGAATGTGCTATATGATTTATGATTGAGCAAACTTCACTATGTCTTGATCCCTTAAATATTGCAACTTTTAGGAATGAGCAAACTTTATAATATTTGTTAATTGTAGTGTAAGATTGATGTGTTGTTGTTCATGATCTGTTGATTCTTGTTTTAGTTTTTTTTGGTTTGTAATTTGTAAATATGAGTTATAATATATTTGAATTGGAGTTTGGTTTGATAATATAATTGATTCAAGTCCATCAATTTAATTAAGAAATGTCAAATGCATTCACCTAATTCAAACAAGTATAAGCATTTTTTTTCGTTTCACTTTGGATTGTAATACTATAAGCATTTTGGAATTTCGGATGTAAAACATTAAGTATATATCAACCAATTTGTGTTGTAATGTTTTTTTTCTAAAAATTTATTTGAATTCTCGACGTCCGTACTTTGTCCCTCCACTTTGAGAATCATGGCTCCGTCACTCTGTGTAACCAGGTTTTCACTTTTGGAAGGTTCCAAAGATGTCGAGTAATTCTATAAGTATATAATAGGTGGTCAATAGATTCTAAATATTGATTACTAGACCATAAGAATCAAGTGGAATAATTTTACTTTGTTGAAAATATATTCTATATTTGTAGTTCAGCTTTACTCAAATTTATATACTCCTCGCTCCGAATAATAATGAGGGAAATATTTTAGGGAACTACCTGTTATAAGATTATTATTTTTTTTTTCAAAAAAACTACATTTTACTACCTTTTTTAGAAAATCTATCTTTTATAACTAATCCCTTTCATAATACCACCAGATAATGATTTCCGTTATGTTTGACCTTTTAATTATGCATTCACTCAATGTAGTGATGGACATTGCTTGAGTAACCCATCGGGTAGACTACCCGCTACTAATAGACAATTAAAATATTAGTATTTAAGTCTAGTTGGATTCCACTATCATAATTACCACAACCTTATATTATGGGGTGGGTAGTCTACCCGGTGGGTTAACCAAGTTTTTTCCGTGTAGTGATCACATGACTTTATTGAACACCAACTATACTAATATATTAAAAGGCGTGCATAAACGATAAATGGTGCCACACGGCGCTCTCCCTAAGAGAGTTTACTCAATGTAATCCACAACAATAAAAAAAAATAGAAATGGCAAGGGTTTGATCCCAAGACCTCAAGAACACATACTAAAGTCTTAACCACTAGACCAAATAACATTTAGTCTTATCATCTTAAATTATAATATTAATAAATTAGAATTTTTCTTACCCGAAGCGTAGTCCGTGCCTAATAATTAGTTTGAAACTCAAATTGAGGGGTTTGTCAAATAAACCAACATTTAGAAAGTCCCTTTAGTAACGTCACACATGGCAGGGAAAATGTTGAACTAAGAAGTGCAAATCAAGCGGAATAAACGGTCAAACTTAACAACGATCGTCATCGGGTAGTATTTTGGTAGGAATTTGCTGTAAAAGGTAGTGGTTTGAAAAAAAGAGAAATTTTAAAGGTAATTTCTTTTTGGGAAAAAGAATTGATAAAAGGAAGTTCCTTAAACAATAATAATAATATATTAATAACAATACTAAAAACAATAACAATAATAATAACACTCATAATAATTTAGAAATAACAACAACAACATTTTTATTATTATTACATAAGTGTTATATACAACAACAACAACAAAAAAAGCTAAATGTAACATCTAAAATTATGCCTAACTTTTTTTTGAGGGGAAACCATTAATCAATTGCATAAATCCAAAGCCACCAAAGCTATCAAACTTTGGGGAAAATCATCAACCACACACAATTCAGAGTTATCATCAACTTCCCACCTAGCTACCAAGTGGGCAACACAATTACCTGACCTCCTAACATGCTTACAGACAAACGAATCAAAGGACATTGTCAACACACTAATAGCATCATATAAAAGGAAAATCGGAGCAGCCCCCGCAGCAGTGTTTGTAATGTTGTTGCACACGTTTATGGCATCGCCTTCCAATATCACATGTTGGCAGTGCATTCTTTGCGCCAGCTGAAGACCAAACAATGCAGCTCGAGCCTCGGCCATTTCCACCGACCACCGACCCCTCCAACGTCGAACAGCCGCAGCTAACACCTCCCCCTTCCAATTCCGGATAACAGCACCACAGCAAACACCCGTCCCAGCCACCATATGAGCATCAAAATTTATCTTCACGCATTGTTGTGGTGGGGGAAGAAATTTATCTTCACGCATTGTTGTGGTGGGGGAAGCCACGCAGCAGGAGACCCAGTAGAGCCTCGAATACAATGCCCGAATACCTCTTTCTCATACTTACAGTAATCCGTGACAAGCTTTACGAAGCCCACCGCAACACTCACAGCATCTGGGTGTTGTTGTTCAAAGACCGCGACATTTCGGCAATACCAAGCTGCCCAAACCAGTGCCATGAAGATGCTCCCAGCCTTCTTATCGAGTTTCTGCACCACCCATTCGAACCGCTCTTGGAAAGATGTAGATGGAGCTTGGGACAACAAAACTTCGAAGTCACTATACCTCCAAATCTCCTTCGCGTATTTGCACTCAAAAAGCGAGTGTACTATGGTTTCAGCCCCATTAGAACATACTTGACATGTACTTTCATTAATAATATGACGGTGGTGTAATCGATCCTTAACCGCTAAGCTCCCCCGGCAAGCCCTCCAGAGAAAGTGTCGCAACTTTGGAGGACCCATCACACCCCACACTTCTTTCCATATCTTGTTTTCGGTTGAACCCATCAGCACCTCCCACGCCCGTAGATGCCCCAATCTGCCCAGCCAATACGCACTTCGCACAGTGAATATACCATTTTTGCTCGGCCACCAGTATAAACTGTCAGGAGGCCAAAGAGTGGAGAGGGGGACATCCCATATGAGAGCCCGATCTTCTTCGCCAAAAGTAGTCTGAATTTTATCCATGTCCCAGCCGCCTTGTTCAAAATTTATAAGCTCTGCCACCTTCATCTCCATATTACTATCACCTCTAGGTGTAGGAACAATGTGCGCACCCTCTCCCGGTAACCATGAGTCAGTCCAAACATTTATTTGCCAGCCATTCCCCACCCGCCATTTCAGACCCTCCAGTAATAAAGCTTTGGCCCCCCAAATACTTCGCCAGGTGTAGCTAGGATCATATCCCCTGAGTGCCTCAAGAAATGGAGAATTTTTAAAATACCGAGCCTTCAGGATAGAGTGCAAAATCGAACCTTCCTCCATACTCAAACGCCAAGCTTGCTTTACAAGGAGTGCTTGGTTAAAAACTTTAAGGTCCCGAAAACCAAGTCCGCCCATTGCTTTTGGAAGGCAAAGTGACTCCCAACTGTGCCAATGTAGCTTGCGATCCGTTCCCGTCGCTCCCCACCAAAATTTCGCCACAATGCTGTGAATCTCATCAATGAGCCCCTCCGGTATCCGGAAAATAGACATCATATAAGTAGGAATAGCTTGTGCAACAGCTTTGATCAGAACTTCCTTTCCGGGTCTTGACAACAATTTCTCTTTCCACCCTTGTAATTTCTTCCAGATTCTCTCCTTTAAACATGCAAAAATGGCTTTTTTGGACCTACCGATCATAGTTGGGAGCCCAAGGTATTTTTCATGTCTATCCACCTCCTTTACACCAAGAGTAGCTACAATTTCCCGCCTTCGTACTTATGAAACGCATTTACTGAAAGCCACTTCTGTCTTGCTCAGATTAACTTTTTGACCAGAAGCTCTCTCATATGTACTGATAATATCAGCAATTTTAGAGCATTCCTGCATACTAGCTTTAGCAAACAATATACTATCATCCGCAAAGAAAAGATGTGATATCCGTGGAGCATTTTTGCAAACTTTCGCCCCATGAATTAAATTTTCCCGCGCCGCCTTAGATAGTAACAGAGAAAATGCGTCAGCACACAATAAGAATAAATATGGAGAAATTGGATCACCTTGACGTAAGCCCCGGCCAGGACGAATATCACCAGAAATCTTGCCATTGAGCTTAAAAGAGAAAGATATACTCGAAATGCAACTGAGAATTCGAGCTACCCACGAACTGCCAAAACCCATCTTATACATCACCCTTTCCAAAAAACTCCACTCTACCCGATCATATGCTTTACTCATATCCAGTTTTAGAGCCACCGAGCCATCCTTCCCTTCTCCCTTCCTTTTCATCGCATGAAAAATCTCAAAAGCTACCAAAGCATTATCTGTAATTAGACGTTTTGGCACAAAAGCGCTTTGGTTTGGCGAAATAATCGAACCAAGAAGTGGTTTCAATTTATTTGCCATCACCTTTGACAAAATTTTATACAGCACAGTACAAAGGCTAATGGGGCGAAAATCACTCATACACTTCGGCTCAGCACATTTGGGAATTAATACAATGCATGTTTTATTGATCTCATCAAGCTCGACATTTCCTCGCCACCATTGTTGCACAAAGTTAATAATATCGCCCCCCACAATATCCCAGAATTTCTGAAAAAAGAGTGCATGCATACCATCAATTCCCGGGGCTTTGTTAGGGTGCATCTGAAACAAGGCATTTCGAATCTCTTCCCCACTCGGCTCCATTTCAAGCGACGTATTCATATCTTCTGACACAACTGACGTGATCCCTTCCAAAGCCGCCTCCATATTCTGAGGGTCACTAGAAGTAAATAATCCCTCAAAATACTTGGTAATCACCTCCTGCATACCTTCCTCCGAGCATACCCAGCCCCCATCATCATCTCTCAACCCCCGAATATGATTTCTTTTGCGCCTTTGAGAAGCTTTATGATGGAAATATGCTGTATTTTTATCGCCATCCCGAAGCTCGTTCGCTCTTGCCCGAGCATGCCAGTAGGACTCCTCGAGCCTATGAAGCTCATCCAGCTTGGTAGAAAGCGCCTGACACGTTGTAAGCATCGTAGCATCAGGCACATGAGCTTGTGCCTCCTTGAGCGATTTTTCAGTTGCTCGAATCTGTCTCTTTACATTGCCAAACACCCCTCCAGCCCACTTTGTTAACTCAGCCGCAACAGCAGCCAGCTTCGTGGGCACCGATTCAGTAGCAGTGGCAGACCACGAGCTAGCCACAACATTCCTACAGTCCTCCCTGGAGAGCCATAAAGCCTCGAATTTAAAAGCCTTCGGACCTCCTTGAAACCGCTCTTCTCGCCCAGCTTTGAGAAGTATAGGAGAGTGATCTGAACGATGAATTGGCATATTAATCACCTCATAACTTTCAAAGAGAGAAACCCAGCTTTCAGTTGCCAAAAAACGGTCCAATCTTTCTCGCACAATCAAACCCGGGTGCTTGCCACGTTGCCACGTAAAACAACTACCCCGGAAGCCCAAATCACGAAGCTCGCATTTATCTAATGTATCCCGAAACGAGTCCATCTGTCTCTCACCCCTAAGAGCACCCCCATCTTTCTCATGTTGCCAAAGAATTTCGTTAAAGTCGCCAAAAAATACCATAGGTATCGTTTCAGCCGCCAATTCAGTCATCATACTCCACGTAAAATGTTTGTTTGTTGCTTCGGGCCATCCATAGATGCCCACAGCTTTCCATACTGGAATCTTCATCTCGTTTAACACCCTAGCAGCAAAATGGTGTTGAGAATAAGATTGAATGTCAACTTCCAAGTCCCTCCACCAAAATCCTATGCCCCCCGAATTTCCCACACTACTAATACACACCCCATTCGAAAAACCACACTGTTTTTGAACACCTTCAAGTTTTTTTGCATCAATCATCGTCTCCATAATGAAGACGATATTCAGCCGATCTCTCCAGCACCAGTTCCGGAGAGTGAGAACTGTCAAGGGATTGCCGAGCCCTTGACAATTCCAACTTAATATTTTCATTGGCCTTCGCGGGATGGGAGCACACCCATCTCCGCTACTTGAGACTCCTGAAGAGAAACTTTAATTCGTTTGTCTGCAACCCCACCATCAACCATATCAACATCAACATCCGCTTCCATCCCCTTGCGTTTACAACCGTAAGAATCCCCCACTCCCGTCACAACATCATCGCCAAGCTCGGACCGCCCCCCACAGCTTTGTTCACCAACATTCACCTCCCAAGTACTCACGTCAGTAGGTATGCTTTGTGCCCTACTTTGATGCCCTTTGCGGGTATATTTTTTCTTCTTTTTATCACCAGCACTATACCATCCCATCAGAAACTGCCCCTGAGTTCCCTTTTCCTCCATATTTGCTACTGTGCTACTATCACACTGTGGTAAAGATACCTCCAAAGAACTCCTTACCCCCTGTACTTCAGCCTCCACCCCGCCACCATTCTCCCCCCCAGTCAACACGTTAACACATGATTGCTCCGGCTTATTCTGTGAGGTAATCTCATTGTCATCCTCCTTAGTCTTCCCTTCAACGTTGGATAAAGAGGCCTCAGACTGTTTTTTACAAACAAAAAGACTACGCCTACTCGCACCCATGGCCTTTAATTCCTCCTTTTCGCGAGTTCGACCTCTTCGCGGCGAAGCTTTGATCCAAACTCCCCAACCCAGACCCTTATCCATCTGGTCTTCTGCAACATAATTGCACTCCTTCTCACTATGACCCATTCTTCCACATAAGAAGCAAAAAAATGGTAGACGCTCATACTTAAACTCAATACGCACCACATCACCATTTTTGTTACGTATACGCTGATTTCTCCGTAGCGGTTTAGTCACATCAATACGCAATTTTACACGTCGACATCTGTCTAGCCCATAATCATCATCCTCAATTTCAACCAATTCTCCCATATGTTCAGTGATAGCCCTCACATCCTCATTAGAACGACAGTTAAACGGCAAGTTATAGATACGAACCCAAAAGGAAGAGTGAGATAGTGATACCTGATGGGGTTGTTCATTGCCTGTAATAGTATTCAAGATAAGCAACTGTTGGTCAAAACACCATGGTCCTCCCTCCAAAATTTTCTCCTTATCACGCCAATGGAATAATTGAAAAGCATAGAGGTTGGTATCAATAACCCTAATAATTACTCGGCCATAAAGGTTCCAAGCCTGCGTCATTGTTCTCTTAAAAGCATCGAAATTTATTGATCTCGAAGTCAACAATCTACCGACTAACATCAATTCCACTTTATCATTGGCTTGGTTGGAGTTTACTTCTCCTAAGTCAACGATACTGTCAGCATCGTCATCAATATTAAGATTAGAATAAAGCGACGCCAATTCCTCGGCCATCGAGACCGAAGAATTCACCGGTAAAGCCGGCGGGATCAACCTCGGGGGAAGCGAGGTAGGGTTTCCTGTTTTCGCAAGGGAGAGAGAACCTGTCTTTCAAGGCAGTTTTTTTTGCTCTTGTAACTCAATAGATTAAAATTATGCCTAACTTAATCATGGTTAATTTTAATTTTTTTTGATAAAAAGAAAGGAAATCTCATACGCAGGGGTGCAGCAATGCAGCGAAATACATTACCATAAGTACTTGTCCACACTAACCAACGTGTCACATCTATCTATATAATACTATAAAGCAATAAGGATTTGCTTATGTGTCAAGAGTAAATTGAATTGCTGATGTGTCAATCCTTTGTAATATCTTTTACAATTTTTTGCCACGTGTTTTTGTCTTTAAATATTTCTGTTATACATTACTTTTTTTTTAGGCATATAATTGGAAAGCTATTTAAGAAAGTTCTCTGTTATGGAATGTAAATCAACTAAATTTTAGGAATCGACTGCTATTAATTAGTAATTACTTATGCATCATAAAACTGCCAAAAAAAATAAATCTCCTAAATCCGATATTTTGGGCACTAATTAAATAAATCATATCCCCTAAATACGGTATTTTAGAAACTAAATAAAAAATCATATCTCCTAAATACGGTATTTTAGAAACTAATCATATATTTTGGCACTAATTAAGAAATAAATTTATAGCAAGAAGCTGATATTTTAGGTACTACTTAAGGTATTACAACTATTTAAATGAACATGTTGTACTCTCTTCTTAAACTCAAAAATAAAAGTCTTAACATATTATAATATTAAACTTAAAGCTTACCAGACGTATTAATCATACAATAAGTTGTATTATAGGTTTTTTTAAAAAGTTCAAATTATAAGATCATTGACCACATATCCACACCATCAAAATTATAAGTTCATTGCAAACTATAAGATCGTGGGCGGTCATATTACTAAGACTACGATGTATCCCATAAAATGATGATAATTATTAGTGAGTTACAATGTGATTAGCAATACAAAACACGATCCACGATAAAATCAATAATAATTGATATTAGCACCTCATGTATAACACAAAAAATAAACATCTTATGTATTAACACTTAGTTTGCATAAAAGAATAAACATCTTATGTACTAACACCTAATATGAAACTATCAACTAAAAAATGGATTAACACTTATATAGAAATAGATAAGGAAAGATAACAAAGTCTCAACAAAAGTTAACTTTTACTTGGCTCATGACGTTTGTAAAACTTAAAGGAGGGTAGCCTAATTGTAACAACAAACATGAGATGTCTTAAAGTTTAGTATAATAACAATGGGACCCCTTTCATTATACAAAATATCACATCGTAATATTTGAAATTTTGCTAGGAATATGCTATCTTAACTGGTAAATGTATGACATCTCTATGTAAGGTTAAAGATTAAAATTGCATATAGAACTTATGTGAAATTTATTGTCCATAATTTTAGTGTAGTTGTATCTTTGTGAAGTTTATAAGTCATATAGTATATTTGTTCAGTTTATTCACAACCAAATCACAACTAAAAAAAATAATATTACCATAAGAGCTTATAATTTCTAGGTGTTCATCTCAAAGAAAAGATAAAATGTCATACAATATATTTCCACATATAAATTCATTTTTATTTCTATATATTACCGTTCATTTGGTACAAGTATTATTGACCTGGGTCAGTGAGCTAATCACAAACTCACAATAAAAATGAAAAAAAGGGTGAATTGTGCATGTAACAAATAATTGACAATACAATTTATTCTATATTATTTTACTTTCCAAAATAAATAAAAAAATGGGTCAAATAGTATGAAACTTACAAGCTTTAAATTCTAAGAGAGGTGCATAGAATCTTACTTCTATCTAGAAGCCGAATATATAATATTAACAAAATCAAAGTTTGTGAATAAAGTTTCAAACTGTAACAAACCCTTACTTAGAACTCTCAGTCTTCACTGCCATAAAAATTTTGTCTTTTTCCATCTCAGTTTGAACATCTAGAAAGTGAATCATCATCTTCATATAAAAAAATTATGTAGATAACATCTGAATCTCAAACATCCAACGTCAATGGATAAAAACACAATCAAATTTATTTTTTCTCCATTTTCGAAAATTTCAAGTGTGTTTCATAAGTCTGTGGTCAAACTTTTTGGAGGACTTTTTTCGAATAAATCTGGTATTGAACGGGAACTTTTTTCTTTAATAACATAAGATTCAATTGATCGAATGTAGCAATTTTTCGAATAAATCTCCATTTTATTTAAATATGATATTGCCCAAATTCAGGAGAAAGGTTCAATTAAATATAACAATTCTAGCTATGTTTTAAATCTCCATTTTTGGTTTGTAATTTGCATGGGTTTAGTTAGTCATATCAAGAGTTACCAGTATTTGTGATAAAGATCACAAGATCTCAAGACAACAAAAAAGTGGGGGTGAGAGAGACTGTGGGAAGTAGGGACGGCTGAAAGTGGGAAAAGAAGTGGTTGCATGATTGAATCCCAATAATAGAGCGAATTGTGATTTTATTTGATCCTCAATGTGAAGCAATGGGTAGAACATAGACTTTTTCAGTCAACTTCGCACGATAATATTAACTACATCAGTCATTGAATGCACGTGTTATAAGTCAATTTTAAAATATTCCTAATATGATTATAAAAAGTTTAAATCACGATATAATATTCATCCCATGATTTTGTGAGAAATTAAACATCATAAAATCATAAATTTTTTTTTAAAAAAAATCGTGCATTTTGCACGGGTCAAAACCTAGTTTATATATATGTATATATATATATCTATACAAATATATTAAAAGGCGTGCGTGACAATGTATACACGCCACATGTCACCTCCACGCAATGTATATACACCATGTGGCACCTCGGTTACTCCACTAGAATTGTCCAATGTGTACACAAGTGACAAGTCATGTCAATTAACAAAAGTAAAATTAGTTTCCAACAAGATTTGAACATGTGACCTCTTGCAATTATGTATGACACAATTACCATCTCAACCAACTTTTAGTCATGTTTTAAGTGTCCACATTATTATACTTGTACCTTTTAAATGTTGAGTTTTCCTAATATATTTTGATGGGAATGGAAAAAAATGCATATCAAATTTGTAAAACAATACCAACCCGGAGCAACGCCCGGGCTCAAATACTAGTTTATTTATAAAGTTGGATGTGTTAGGGTTGGGAAAAATTCTGAAATGGGCCTATCGCATCCCCCCTAACATAATAGCCGGCACCTAAAGTTTTCGTATCAGGTTATATTATATGTTTGACGCAGTAGGAGTATGGCGGGAATGGGGTCATATCATAGATGACCCCCCTATAAAGGGGTCATTTGTCATAGATGACCCCCATATAAGGGACTCATTTGTCATAGATGACCCCCCAAAGCGAGATCATTTGTCATATATGACCTCCCCAAAAGGGGGTCATTTGTCATAGATGACCCCCCAAAGAGTAGGTTAGTCTTTTATTACGTTTCGCTGTATTTAGCCTTTCTTTTTCTTGTATATAGCACACCCTTATTATTATTATTATTATTATTATTATTATTATTATTATTATTATTATTATTATTATTATTATTATTATTATTATTATTATTATCATCTTTATTATTATTATCATTATCTTGTTTTTTACAATAAGACAAATAATCATTGCAAATAGGCAGAAAATAGGAATCTCGCATTCTAAGGGGCAAGAATTGAACCTTTTGTCATAAGGGTGGAAGGAGTGTCATTATATACGGTATTATATGAGTGGCATTATATGCTTGATCTGTTAATAACAGCTTCTCTTCATTAGTTAAACCTAATTTTCTCTCTAGCCGCCCCTCTTTTCTCCCCTACCTTTTCATCAATTAGGGACTGCCATATATGTTTTCATCCATGGTAAGCCCGTTTTCCTATCTTATTTTTCAGTTTTTAGTTTATTTTATTGTTTTGTCAAATAAATTAGTCTCTCTTGTTGTTCGAACCTTGCTATAGGGATTTTAGTCTCTTTTGTGGAGATCTCCTTCTCCTCTATGGAGTTTTGAGTCTGGTTTGTTGGTCTTTAGGTATGATTATTCTCTTTGGTTGAAGTTCAACACTATCAAGTGAAGGTATTACAAAGTCGGATGCGTTCAACACGACTGGATCAAGAATACACTTACCCATACTATGTCAGAATGATAAAAACGTTAATAATGTATTTAATTTTTTTTATTAATAATCCCTCAGTTTTTTTTTTATCTTTTTCACTTTCCTGTGCACATCTCCTAATGCACATATTTGAACTTAAATATCTTTCATTATATATTAGTAAAAATTATACTGATTGAATATTAGTAATGTACTAATTGAGACGAATCAAACAAAATTCCATATGACTATACTAGTCTTCTATACACGCGATGCGTGCGTTGATTGTTTGCGTCTATTCTTAATAAATTTCATCAAAATATAATTATAGAAGTGTGATTTATAATTATTGTTATACAAACTACTGTAATCTATAAAGCTTTTAGAAATTGAGATAAACATTTAATTAGATGTAAAGTTTTATAGTCAAATTACATTGAATTTTTTTTATTGAGTAACCATTTTTCTCAGTATGTCAAGTTACTTTGTTAATGTTTATTTAGTTTATTATTGGAATTTTAACCCATCTTTAAATTAGGAAAGGATATAATTGTATAAAATCTGAATATCCAATTAAGTATATATATATTTAGGTAAGGATAAAAAAGACATCTTATTAGGGGGACTCCATAGCTCTCTCCTTGGCTTATGTAATAAGATTTTTTCTTATAAATTTAAAAAATTTGAGAAGATTCTCTCTAACTATGAATAGTGTCAAAACTCTAAGTTAGAATGATAAAAAAAACAGGGGGAGTACTAATTACCAATTATTAATGAATATATCGTATTATTAAGAAATACATAATATATATTGTTGCATAATGGTGGTTAATTGGGTGAGAGAAAAATTATTTGTGGGGGGTTAAAAAGTAAGAGAAAGGAAAAAGTAGTTGGGATGATTTTGTTTTTGTTTTTCATGGTAAAGATGATAGTTGGGAAAAGATTGTGGGATGATATATTTTTAGAGAGAGAAAATTAGAGAGTGAGTGAGATGATCTTTGTTTAAAATTGTGAATGGTTATGCTATAAAGAAGTAGGTGAGCATACTCTTAACTAACATGGACTCGTGAGTTAAATCGTTTATTATCGTATGGAGTATAAATTTACACAATCTGAATGACTTTTTTTCAATAGATATTGGTTATCTATTATCATCACGATATAATTATAGTAACTTTATTAAATTTTTCATACTACTAATACTAAATTTATTACTTATTATAAAAAAAAGGTGTTGTTTGGAAAAATTACCTACCTCTTAACACCGATGAAAATGAGGACAATCATATTAGAATTCATTATATGTTTGTTATTGTCATTTAAAGTGTTATATATTTAAATGCACACATCATGTACATATAAGACTAATTGTTGTACGGCTAAAACAAAATTATAGCCACCATAACTATTGAATTTAAGCCTATTATTTCTAGAGACAAATCATGCCCATCGATGTAGTTGAAACTAAAAAAAAAAACGTAGAATAATGGGATAAAGGCTAATTCAATTTAAAAGATTGAAAACAAATTGTCATTAGGTCAGTTACTTAGTCATTCGTCCTTTTAGAGTATTATTTCTTTCTTTCTTAGATATTGTGATATCTCCATTAACAAAGATTTGTGCAATATAAAATCAATTAATAAATACAAATTTCAATATACGAATTTACTAACGTATAAATTTTAGTTATAATTTACTTATAAAGTCAACTTCATATTAATCTATGATTAAAAAAAAATGTTTCAAATTACACAATTGATAGAGACTATAATTTTTTTAACAATTGTAAAATTATCTTTTGAATTATTTTTTTTTTGAGAAGAAATTATCTTTTGAATTAAATTAATAAAAAAATCAATTTCAGTTCAATTTCCCCGCCAACCGCAACGATAATTTATCATCCATCTCAGCAGGAACATCAGTCCCAAGATCAATGATTGAGTTTTCATCATCAGTAATTTTGAGTCTCATACAGCGATCAATTAATTCCTCCGCCATAAATCGCGAAGAAAACCCTAAAAAGGGGGCCACGATCCTTTTTCGCAAGGGAGAGAAAAGTTGCATATCTTTCAAGGGAGTCAAAATTAATTTATCATCCCTTAGGCTCTAAAATCGCATAAACGGTGTTGCAATGCAATCGTCCACCGAGAGATGAGTCCTACTAGACATTGGGAAAAAAAGATCGTTTCCCAAGTTTTCTGGTGAGTTTATGGCAGAAAGAAAGTCGAGAAAATAAGGGTGATGAATTCTTGAATTATGAGACGAGGGTTTGGGTGGCTCGAAAGGTGGATTTAGGAAGGGTGGAGGGGTAACGGAGACACGACGGTGGAAATCTTGCCGGGATTGAGTTGGATGCAGCTCGGTTGGGGTTGGAAGAAGATGAGTTTTTGATTAATATCTTCTGTGGTGTTCTTTCTCAATTCTACCTTAGTTAAATTTTTTTTGCTTACAAAAAAATATTTATTAGGTATTTGTTTGCTGAAATACACTTAACCGTTTGAATTTTTACTAAAAAATGATATATATTGTTAAACGATAAATGGTAATTTGGTTAATTTATGTGAACTATTTTTATAAATTCATCTGGATCATGATTCTATTATCACAATTTTTTGTTGTCGTATTCAGGGACATGTAAGATGTATCGAGTTTGGGATCCTCTTATTGGCCATGATCCAATAAGGAAGCCCAATTTCTTTGGTAAATAAATAAGCCCATATGATTTTGGTTGCAAAATTGTGAACTAATTTTATATGGTGGCGATGAAACCATCGATATGGTGACAAACCCAGTTGCGCAACGGGAAGTAAACGATTTAGATATTGAAGTCGATACATCTTACCAAAGGGAAGCAACCAAAATCATATGGGCCTAACGATTTTAGAGCCTAACGACGAACCTACATGGCTACATATTATGGCCTAAATGTTTGATTTTTCGGTCCAGACCGAAAATAAATAGTTTTTTGGTCCAGTTTTTTATGTTAGGACTTGGGACCTAAAGACCTAAAATAAACTAATTTTTTCTATACGTTGCAAACAATTTAGGACAAATGAAATAGCATTTTTTATTGAGTTTGTCTTGTAAGAGACCGCCTACTTTTAAATTAAAATTAGGCATGGTGAGCCAAATATTAAAAAGAGAATAAGCCCAATAGTGACTAGGTTAATTTCTTTTGGTAACTAATTTAATATATTTAGTGACTAGGCCTACTTTTATATTAAAATTAGACCGTCTCTTTTAATAATTTTTGTTTTTTATTTTACTTGTCTCTTATTCGATTCGATTTTGTTTATTTTTTTGTATATCGACGTTTGCGCTTTTATTCTACAAAAAGAAAAAAAAAAAATTAGCAAGTAGGCTAGATAGGGAGGGATTAATATTGAGGATGTGCATCATATCACCGGTAATGCAAAATCGCACTTAAATGATATGGTTTATTCGTTTAAATATAATGCATATTTTTCACAACACAAACTTTTATATGTGTTTAAATTTAATTGAATAATTCCAATTTTTTTCAAATTTAAAATTCAAAAATTACGGTAGATTTCAAAATTCCTTGTTGGGCGAGAGGGTAGACGATACATCTTTTCCGTCCCTCAATACAACCTCCAAATGAACTAGATGAATAACTTCATCTCCGTAGCAAATTGTTCGATCTAACGGCTCCCTTCCTTTAGCCTTTTGATTGCTACCTATCTCCCGTCCTCCAATTCGCCCTCTCAAATCAGACGATCGCGGGAAAAGCCATTGGTTCCCTGCAACAACTCGTCAAAACCAAATACGTTGTGGACTTCAATATCTAAATCGTTTACTTCCCGTTGCGCAACTGGGCTTGTCACCATATCGATGGTTTCATCGCCACCATATAAAATTAGTTCACAATTTTGCAACCAAAATCATATGGGCTTATTTATTTACTAAAGAAATTGGGCTTCCTTATTGGATCATGGCCAATAAGAGGATCCCAAACTCGATACATCTTACCTGTCCCTGAATACGACAACAAAAAATTGTGATAATAGAATCATGATCCAGATGAATTTATAAAAATAATTCACATAAATTAACCAAATTACCATTTATCGTTTAACAATATATATCATTTTTTAGTAAAAATTCAAACGGTTAAGTGTATTTCCGCAAACAAGTACCTAATAAATATTTTTTTGTAAGCAAAAAAAATTAAACTAAGGTAGAATTGAGAAAGAACACCACAGAAGATATTAATCAAAAACTCATCTTCTTCCAACCCCAACCGAGCTGCATCCAACTCAATCCCGGCAAGATTTCCACCGTCGTGTCTCCGTTACCCCTCCACCCTTCCTAAATCCACCTTTCGAGCCACCCAAACCCTCGTCTCATAATTCAAGAATTCATCACCCCTTATTTTCTCGACTTTTTTTCTGCCATAAACTCACCAAAAAACTTGGGAAACCATCTTTTTTCCCAATGTCTAGTAGGACTCATCTCTCGGTGGACGATTGCATTGCAACCCCGTTTCTGCGATTTTAGAGCTTAACGACGAACCTACGTGGCTACATATTATGGCCTAAATGTTTGATTTTTCGGTCCAGACCGAAAATAAATAGTTTTTTGGTCCAGTTTTTTATGTTAGGACTTGGGACCTAAAGACCTAAAATAAACTAATTTTTTCTATACGTTGCAAACAATTTAGGACAAATGAAATAGCATTTTTTATTTTACTTGTCTCTCATTCGATTCGATTTTGTTTATTTTTTTGTATATCGACGTTTGCGCTTTTATTCTACAAAAAGAAAAAAAATAGCAAGTAGGCTAGATAGGAAGGGATTAATATTGAGGATGTGCATCATATCACCGGTAATGCAAAAATCGCACTTAAATGATATGGTTTATTCGTTTAAATATAATGCATATTTTTCACAACACAAACTTTCATGTGTGTTTAAATTCAATTGAATAATTCCAATTTTTTTCAAATTTAAAATTTAAAAATTACGATAGATTTCAAAATTCCTTGTTGGGCGAGAGGGTAGATGATACATCTTTTCCGTCCCTCAATACAACCTCCAAATGAACTAGATGAATTTTTAACTTCATCTCCGTAGCAAATTGTTCGATCTAACGGCTCCCTTCCTTTAGTCTTTTGATCGCTACCTATCTCCCGTCCTCCGATTCGCCCTCTCAAATCAGACGATCGCGGGAAAAGCCATTGGTTCCCTGCAACAACTCGTCAAAACCAAATACGTTGTGGACTTCAATATCTAAATCGTTTACTTCCCGTTGCGCAACTGGGCTTGTCACCATATCGATGGTTTCATCGCCACCATATAAAATTAGTTCACAATTTTGCAACCAAAATCATATGGGCTTATTTATTTACCAAAGAAATTGGGCTTCCTTATTGGATCATGGCCAATAAGAGGATCCCAAACTCGATACATCTTACATGTCCCTGAATACGACAACAAAAAATTGTGATAATAGAATCATGATCCAGATGAATTTATAAAAATAGTTCACATAAATTAACCAAATTAACATCTATCGTTTAACAATATATATCATTTTTCAGTAAAAATTCAAACGGTTAAGTGTATTTCCGCAAACAAATACCTAATAAATATTTTTTTGTAAGCAAAAAAAAATTTAACTAAGGTAGAATTGAGAAAGAACACCACAGAAGATATTAATCAAAAACTCATCTTCTTCCAACCCCAACCGAGCTGCATCCAACTCAATCCCGGCAAGATTTCCACCGTCGTGTCTCCGTTACCCCTCCACCCTTCCTAAATCCACCTTTCGAGCCACCCAAACCCTCGTCTCATAATTCAAGAATTCATCACCCCTTATTTTCTCGACTTTCTTTCTGCCATAAACTCACCAGAAAACTTGGGAAACGATCTTTTTTTCCCAATGTCTAGTAGGACTCATCTCTCGGTGGACGATTGCATTGCAACACCGTTTATGCGATTTTAGAGCCTAAGGGATGATAAATTAATTTTGACTCCCTTGAAAGATATGCAACTTTTCTCTCCCTTGCGAAAAAGGATCGTGGCCCCCTTTTTAGGGTTTTCTTCGCGATTTATGGCGGAGGAATTAATTGATCGCTGTACGAGACTCAAAATTACTGATGATGAAAACTCAATCATTGATCTTGGGACTGATGTTCCTGCTGAGATGGATGATAAATTATCGTTGCGGTTGGTGGGGAAATTGATGACGAATAGGGCTTTTAATGTTGAAGCTTTTAAGCGAACGATAACCCAATCATGGGGAGTACAGCAGAAGGTTATTATTAAAGCCATCGAAACTAATCTGTTTGTGTTTCAATTCTTCCATTAGCGTGACAAAGAAAAGGTTTTGGCGTTATGTCCCTGGTGTTTCGACCAACATCTTCTGGTATTGAATGAAATTACGGGCGATGAGCAATCGGCCCATGTTTGTCTTTCTTTTTCGCCTTTTTGGGTACGTATACATAACCTGCCTTTTAATTGTCGATCAAATGAGGATATTAAAGCCATTGCTTCATCCATGGGGGTTGTGCTGGAGGTCGAAAATGATGAATTAGGGTTGGAAAATTTTTGCCGTGTGCAGTTGTTGATGGATGTTAGTAAACCACTACGTAGGTTCCAGAAAATAAAATCAAAAAATAGTAATATTGTGACAATCGAATCTAAATATGAAAGACTCCCTTTCTTTTGCTTTTTATGTGGACGGATGGGGCATCATGAAAAAGACTGTCAGGTGGAGACGGAGGGCGAGGGAGAGAAGGAATTGGGATGGGGATTATGGCTGAAGGCATCCCCGAGAAAGGGACGTACTCAATATTTGGCAGAAAAAGCGTCGATATTGAAGGGGCAGAAGAAGCTGTTTGTGTGTAAATTCCATTCTGAGCCATCATCGCCTCATGTTATTCACAGTGTGCACGAGTAAACGACTGGGCTGTGTGTTGTGCATGACAATAAGGATGCAGTGGGGGAAAATGATGGGTGTGAGGGTGCTGGTGGACAAAAGTGTGCGAGGGAGTTGGTGGGGAGTGGTGTAATATGTGAGGATGTGGATGAACAGCGAGGGGTGCAGGGGGTGATGGAGAGCAGCGTGAGAGTGAAGGAGGCTAATGATGGGGGTGCTACTGAATGGTTGGGGCCCCCAGGTGGTGAAGAACCTACTGGGAGCACTCTTGCGGGTGTATTTGTGCAGCCTCAGTTGGCCTTTAACGTGGGCCGTGACTTGTCCACGAAGCAACACATAATAAAAAAGGTTCGAAGGGTGTCAAAGAAGGTGCTGGATGCCTCCATGGTGGAGAGAATTGGGCCACGAGGGGAAAAGCGTAAGGAGTGCGGTGTTGAAGAAGATATTATTGATGAACGGGTGGATGTGATAGGAAAGAGAGTTTGTAGGGAAGTTGATTTGGGTGTCGTTGATATTATGGATGAGAGCTATGGCTCTTTGACAGTAGAGGAGGTTGGAAGTCCCCAACCCCGCGAAGAGCAATGAAACTCTTGAGTTGGAACTGTCAAGGGCTTGGCAACCCTCGCACAGTTAATACTCTCCGTGACTGGTGTTGGAGAGATAGGCCATCTTTAGTTTTTCTTATGGAAACGAAGGTAGATAAACAAAATTTAGAAAATGTGAGACGAAAATGTGGTTTTGATAATGGTATGTGTTTTGGAAGTGTGGGTTTGTCGGGAGGAATGGGTTTCTGGTGGAACGATCTCAATGTTATCGTTAGATCTTTTTCTACTCATCATATTGTGGCAGATGTTTGTGATGCACAAGATATGGTGGTGTGGCGGGCGATAGGGGTATATGGCTGGGCGGAAACGTCACAGAAACATCACACCTGGGCCATGATGCGACATTTAGGTGGTGATGTTAATATTCCTACTGTAATGTTTGGCGACTTTAATGAGATTACGGGGTTACATGAAAAATATGGAGGAGCTGTTAGAGGGGAGCGTCGGATGGATGCTTTTAGGGATGCGATGGATGACTGTGGTATGATGGATTTGGGGTTTAAGGGCAATATCTTCACGTGGCAACGAGGCAATTCGGTTGAGACGGTGGTGCGGGAACGATTGGATGGGTACATGGCAAATAATGCATGGTGTGTTATGTTCCCATACTCGGAGGTGTTACATTTTCCTATTTATAAGTCGGATCATGCTAGAATACTGCTGAAGTTTGGAAAGGATAAGACTCGTCACAAGAAAGGCAAATTATTTCGTTTCGAGTCGCTCTGGCTATCTAATGTTGAATGTGAAAAGGTGGTGGACAAAGCATGGAAGGACCATGTTGGGGATAATATAAATTCACGGGTGGCGGGGGTGGCGTGTTCACTGGGCAGTTGGGCTCGTACTACGTTTGGGAATGTGGAGAAGAGAATTATCGATGCGGAACGAAAACTTCACAACCTGCAGGAGAGACCACCCGACGGCCTGCTTATAGCCCAATGCCAGCAGCTTGCTAATGAGCTGGACGAACTTCACCGCTTAAAAGAGTCTTATTGGCATTTGAGGGCTCGAACAAACGAACTACGTGACGGAGATAAAAACACCTCGTACTTTCACCATAAAGCAAGCCAGCGGCGAAAACGTAATACACTTAAGGGTTTGTTTAACGAGGACGAAGCTTGGATGACTTCGAAGGAGGATTTGGAGGAGATTATTTCGTCGTATTTCGAAAATTTATTTGCGACGAGTAATCCAAGTGGTTTCGATGAAGCGACAGTGGGTATAGAGGCGAAGGTGACAGAGGAGATGAATAAAGAGTTGATTGAAGGACCGAGTGGGGAGGAAATCCGAACGGCTTTATTTCAGATGCACCCTAACAAAGCTCCAGGTATCGATGGTATGCATGCTTTATTTTTCCAGAAATTTTGGCATATTGTTGGCCCGGATATTGTATGTTTTGTGAAGAGATGGTGGCGAGGGGAAGTTGATTTATCTGAAGCGAATCGAACGTGTATTGTGCTCATTCCTAAGTGTGCGTACCCAAAAAATATGACTGAGTTCCGTCCCATTAGTTTGTGTAATGTGCTATATAAAATTGTTTCAAAAACTATGGCAAATAAATTAAAAAGTGTGTGGGGGATTTAATTTCTATTAATCAAAGTGCTTTTGTTCCAAAGCGTTTGATTACAGACAATGCCCTCATAGCTTTTGAAATTTTCCATTACATGAAACGGAAGGGGGATAGGCAGGATGGTACTGTGGCTCTGAAATTTGATATGAGTAAGGCATATGATAGGGTGGAGTGGAGCTTTCTGGAACATGTTATGTTGAAATTTGGTTTCTCAATGCAATGGATTCAGAAAATAATGAGCTGCCTACAGAGTGTCTCGTTTTCTTTCAAGCTGAACAACCAAGTGTCTGGTTCTGTGATTCCCGGTAGGGGCCTACGACAAGGCGACCCAATTTCTCCTTATTTATTTTTACTGTGTGCCGACGCTTTTTCTATGCTGCTCTCCAAGGCTGCAGCAGAAGAGTCGATTCATGGAGTGAAGATTTGTAAGAATGCCCCGAGTATATCTCATCTTTTTTTCGCGGATGATAGTATTTTATTTGCAAAAGCTAATCTGCAGGAATGCTCTAAAGTTGCTGATATCATCAGTTTATATGAGAGAGCGTCCGGTCAAAATGTTAATCTTAGTAAGACGGAAGTTGCTTTTAGCAAGAAGGTATCTGTGGAGAGACGAAAGGAGATTGTTGATAAACTTGGTGTTAGAGAAGTGGATAAACATGAGAAATATTTGGGTCTACCAACTATTATTGGGCGCTCAAAGAAGTGTTTTTTGCGTATTTGAAAGAAAGGATTTGGAAAAAATTGAATGGGTGGAAAGAAAAACTTCTATCTCGTCCTGGAAAAGAAGTTCTGATTAAAGCTGTGGCTCAAGCGATTCCGACCTATATGATGAGTATCTTCCGTATCCCAGACGGTCTAATTGAAGAGATACATGCTTTACTGGCCCGTTTTTGGTGGGGTTCGAATGGCACGGAAAGGAAATTGCATTGGCACAAATGGGAATCGCTATGTCTTCCAAAAACTATGGGGGGTATGGGCTTTAGAGATTTGAAGATTTTTAATCAAGCAATGTTAGCAAAACAATGCTGGCGTCTGTATGAGGCGCCCGACTCTTTACTTCACATGCTTCTTAAAGCTCGTTATTTTAAGAATTCTGCTTTCTTGGATGCAAATAGGGGCTTTGATCCGAGTTATTCATGGAGGAGTATATGGGGGGGCGAAGTCTTTGCTGGTGGATGGTTTGAGGTGGCGGGTGGGAAATGGTTTCACAATATCCACTTGGAAAGATGCGTGGTTGCCGGGGGAGGAGGGCAACATTACTCCAATGCCCATTGTTGATGCTGATCCGGAGATGCGGGTGGCCGAACTTATTGATCACGAATCGGGGTGGTGGAATTCTGGGCTGATTAGGGTGCTATTTTTCGCGGCAGATGGTGCGAAGATAATGGATATTCCATTATCTAAATTTTGGCCGAGGGACGAGAGATATTGGTGGCCTAACATTGATGGGTGTTATTCCGTTATCGGGATATTGGTTGGGCATGCTTGGCAATACCCGCGCATGGAATATCGGTGGTGGTCCGCGTGAGACGGCTATGTGGAAAACTGTGTGGGCGATGGAAGGGCCAAATAAAATGAAGCATTTTGTATGGAACGCTTGTAAAGGGAGTTTAGCAGTGAAGGAACGACTCTATTATCGACATATCTCTCATGATAATGTGTGTCAAATATGTGGGGAGGAAGAAACAATTATTCACTCTCTTTTCTTTTGCAAGCATGCGTTGGAAATCTGGAACCACAGTGAGCTTCGTGACGAGATTCAAGCGGCGCCACAAACTTCTTTTGCTGATCTCTTCCTATGGATGGCCGAGAAATTGAATACGGATGATTTGAGGAGGTTTGCCACTCTTGCTTGGGCTGCGTGGTTGTGCAGGAATAAGGAAATATTTGAGATGTCTTCACCCTCTCCGGTTCATGTTGCTGCTGGATTTTATAAATTGGTGGAGGACACCCGCCAATGTGAGCAGCGAGTGCGTACTAATCTGCACCTATATCACCCTCTCCCATCCACGGTAAGCTGGAACAAACCACACTTGAATTGGGTAAAGGTAAATGTTGATGCCTATGTGGGGGAAAACCGGACCGTCGGGCTGGGCGTTGTTGTTCGGGATTGGCAAGGGAAGTTGTTGGTAGCTGCAGCCACCAGAATGAATGTGGCGTGGGAGGCTCGAATGGCGGAGGCCGCGGCTGCAAGGTTTGGAGTCATGCTTGCTAGACGATATGGTTATTCCAAGGTGTGTCTTGAAGGTGATGCATTATCGGTTATGGCAGCTCTACATCAACAACATGTGGGTCGTGCCCCTATTTCTCTATTACTCTCGGATGTAATCTCTTTAAGTCAAGGTTTTGAGGTTTTTTCTTGTAGTCATGTTAAAAGAGCGGGAAACACCGTTGCACATCTAGTGGCAAGGTGGAATGTTAATTTCAATTCTGAAATAGTTTGTACGCACTCTTTCCCCCAAAGTGTGACAACTTTGGTGGACTTGGATTTATCTTTATAAAACGGTTTCGCGTTTCCCCTCAAAAAAAAAATGCTTTTTATGAGTACCATTTTATTTCCGTCCAAAACAACGCCTAATAATAATACCAGTGTACTGGCCCAACATTTTCGTCCCATTAATATAGAAAAACCGTATATAAACTCATTTGCTAAATACCGCCCTAAAATTTCATACTAACGCCCTGTATAAAAAAAAAGTATGTATTTGTGTATTCTTATACTCCCACTCCCACTCTCCTTCACTCTCATCAGTCGTCACCTTCTCACTCTCTTTCACTCTCTTGACCCTCCCTCACTTCTCACTCTCTCTCCAACTCTCTTACTCCATCTCTCTCATCAACAAACATTGCAAAGATCTCATACTCCAGCAAGAAGAAAAATTCCGGCGAGAAGTTAAAATCCGGATATGCAGAAGACAGCCCTGCTTAGTACCGTGCATAAATGGAAGCTATCAAAGTCCACACTTTGAATTGAACAAGTACATACCAGGAGGTAATGAACAGTATAATTGCCCATGACCTGGAACCACCAGGTCTCAGACCTCTACCACAACATAGACATCGGCTAGACAGCATTACAAGAAGTTGAGTAGCCAGGAGGAGTATAAAGGCCCCAACACCTAAACCTGTTGATACATCTGAATCATATTGGCAGTAGGATTCAATCCCAGAAGTGACAATATTGGCATGTCCATAAAGAAAAAATTATGAGTTCTTGAAACTAGAAAGCTCTAGAAATGAAATAGTATTGTTTGCACAGAAAAAATTTCAAAAAAATAAGGGGGCGCCCACCAAGGACGCCTCCACCGGTGGTGGGGCGTCCTTGGTGGGCGCCCCCTTATTTTTTTGAATTTTTTTTTTAAAAAGAAGGGGAGGCGTCCACCAAGGACGCCCCACCACCGGTGGCGGCGTCCTTGGCAGGCGCCTCACCATGTGGTGGAGCGCCTGCCATGGGCGCCTCCACCGGTGGTGGGGCGTCCATGGTGGACGCCCCTTAATTTTTTTTTAAAAAAATTTCATTAAATTGAAAAAAAAACAGAGGGGTTGTGTGGTGTAGTGGTGGGCGTCCATGGTGGTATGTCGAGGTAGGTGTTCCGGCGGTGGTGGTGCAGTGGTGTTCCTACGGTGGTGGTGCGGCGGTGGTTGTGTGGTGGCACCAATGTCTAATGGTGAGTGGAAGAAGATGGGAGAGAAAGTGGAGGAAGAAGGGTAAAAAATCTGAAAAAATTAGGAAGTGAGTCAAGGGGAGGAGAGAGAAAAAATACAAGTATATAAATACGGTATAAAAATACCGTATTTAGGGCGTTACTAGGAAATTTTAGTGCAGTGCATAGCAAAGCCCATAATAAACCAACAACGTCCCAAAACCCTAAAATTTTCACTCTTACGGAATTCCGAGCTCGAATTGATCTTCATACCTCGTTCCAGGTTTGTTTATTTACATGTTATAAACTTATGATTTGAATTTTTGGTATAACTTGTTAATTCATATTTGTTTCATGCTATCAAATGATAATAATTTTTATGTTACAATCTGTAAATTTTTGCGCAATATTTTCATGCGATTGTTAATTTGTTCTTGCTTGTTAATCCAATCGTTTTTTTGAAGTGACTGAAATCTGGATGGGGAAATGATCAAGTAGGTTGGGTGATGTTAATTTTAATGGAATGTGGTTTAGTATGTGGCAATTTATTAGTGATTTGATTTCATTCTGTTGATTAGCTTTAGTTGTAACATTGACCTTATATTTTTACCATTAATTAGCAAGTTGAAATCAAGGGTTTTGTTTATGAGATACTTGATTATGATATTCTTGAAATGAATAGAATTTATGTTGTTTGATCTAGTTATTTTGAGTTTGGATTTAAATGGGTTGATGATGCATTGATTGAGCAGAGATGGGTGAGGAGGCAACTAAAGTTATTGTTCCAGAGTCAGTTTTGAAGAAGCAAAAAAGGAGGAAGAATGGGCTTTGGCCAAGAAGCAGGAGCTTGATGTCCAAAAGAAGCAGAGAGCAGGAAACAGGAAGATCATCTTCAAGAGAGCTCAACAATACTCAAAGGAGTACGATGATCAGGTTTGTGACACTGGTTGTGTCTGTACCTACAGTTGGTCGTGATGTTTGGTTTCTAATGAACTTTTTTTTTATTGTTATACAGGAGAAAGAGGCCATCTCCTTGAGAAGAGAGGCTAAGTTGAAGGGTGGATTCTATGTCGAGCCTGAGGCTAAGTTGCTCTTTATCATTCGTATTAGAGGGTGAGTCATCATTTGTATCTGCTGTTGAACCCCTGATTGATAGTAGGTTGTTTGTGACATTTATGTGATCTTTGATTGTTGTATGTTGTTTGTGACATTTATGTGATCTTTGATTGTTGTATGTTGTTTGTGACATTTATGTGATCTTTGATTGTGTGTTCAGTATCAATGCCATGCACCCAAAATCAAGGTCGATTCTGCAGCTTCTCCGATTGAGACAGGTACTAGACTGAAACTAAAGTTCTTTATGCTGTATCTCTTTATCTGTTTGAACTCCTCTAGTCTTTATTATGGTGGTTGTATCTGTTCGCTGATCCTTTTCTTTTCTGTCTTCCTCCTGCCATAATGTAGTTGCTGCTATGCATTTTATTCGTTGTTTTCATTGCAAGAGATCGGTTTTGAAAGCAATCTACTTTGATGGACTGAATTGATTCTTTTCTGTTAAGAATTATGTGCTGTCTTTAGTTTTTGCTTCCTTGACTTCCATGATACACTGCTGTATGACTTGTCAGTTAACATTAGGCTAGGTGGTTTCATTTCTGATTTTGTGTGAAAATGTTGAGATTTTTATTGCTTCCTTGATCTATGTGTTTTGTCGTCCTCTAATTTTCCTTGCCATTGCAGATTTTCAACGGTGTTTTCTTGAAGGTTAACAAGGCAACTCTGAACATGTTGCACAGAGTTGAGCCCTTTGTTACCTATGGGTATACTTTTGCTTGTTTATTTTTCATCATTGTCCATTAAGAATCTTCTGCCTTCCTATGATTCTTATGAAAAACCCTACCATTTGCAGGTATCCTAACTTGAAAAGTGTCAGGGAATTGATCTACAAAAGGGGTTATGGGAAGGTCGACAAGCAGAGGATTGCTTTGACTGACAACTCCATTATTGAAAATGTAATTGTTTTGGACTTCTGCCTCTTATTATTTTTGTCAATGTTAATTATTTCTTGCATGTTATCTTACTTTTGCTAATTTTGGACAAAGAGATCACAAAATATATAGTCAAGAATCTAGACTAATGGTTGTGTGCTCTCATCTCAAGTATCTCTCTATTGCGAAGCCTGACTGCTGGTGTTTCAAGTTAGGTTTGTGATGGTATTTACTGATGGGAATATGTGAGATCTCTTAAGACCTTAGTTTTCCAGACATGAATTGGAGTTCCACTAATGCGTTCCACTTGATTATGATCAGTTTTGGTCTTAGTGTGTTGGGTTAATAACTTTTTGTTTGGATAGCAGTCATGTTCCCATGGAGGGAAGAATATAGGGGAGTGAATGGGAAGGAAAGAAAAAGAAGGGAAGAAGAATGTGTTTGAGTTCCATATATAACCTTTCTTCTTTTCCAATCACGCTTATAATAATTTGTCTTTGATGCTTGTGCTTCCTCTGTTCTTTTTCTATTGCAACATTAGCTTTTATCCCATTTACGCACAACCATTTATTTTGAGTTCTATTTAAGGAATAATGTAGTCATGCGGGTGTTGTTAGATTCGTGCTGATTTTTTTTACATCTTTATAATTTTTACTAATGTTTGGATATGGAGTTTACTGATCTTCTGTTACTTATTGTCTGCAGACTCTCGGTAAGCATGACATCATCTGTGTGGAGGATCTCATCCATGAGATCATTACAGTAGGACCACACTTCAAGGAGGCGAACAACTTCCTATGGCCATTCCAGCTCAAGGCTCCTTTGGGTGGTTTGAAGAAGAAGAGAAACCACTTCATTGAAGGCGGAGATGCTGGAAACCGTGAGAACTTCATTAATGAGCTTATCAGGAGAATGAACTAGGGTGTAGTTTCTATCCTTTATTTTTGGATCCTGTGTTGTTTAGGTTACAACTTGAAAGTTTTGAATAGAGTTTTTAAGAATGATTTCTTGTTGCTGTAGAATCATATTTGCTTATGAATTTAAAGTTTTGGAGAGACATATATGGTACATTCCAAATGTCTGTTTTAATCTCTATTAATAGGGGTGATTGCGATGTTAACACAAGTATGAAGTATGTGGTGCAGATGTTGTTGAACAAACACCCCTGAAATTTCTCTCATTCTGAGCAGCCGTTCTTCAATATGTTAACATAGTGCAGTGGTCTAGAGATGTGATTCACAAGAATTTTCTTTTCACGAAAAAACTTTATATAGTCTATTCTTTTAAATAAAAACAAGTTGTCACTTATCAAGAACGTTATGGGACTTGGAACTTTTTTTCTAACGAAAGTACCTATCATCTAACCTAAGAAAATTAGATAAAAGTAAATAAGCTGAACTATCATCTAACCTAAGAAAATTAGATAAAAGTAAGATAAACTGAAATAGAAGTATTTAATATTAGTAATACGAACTTTCCCTTTTAGTATGGAACTAATATGTTACTTATTGGTGATAAATTTTGTCAAGTATATTACTTTGAAGTCTGAACAACTTAGAAAATTTAAAATAAAACCACATCTTTCCGCATATTTAAGAATTTGCAAATATTAATATTGTTCTTCTGAACGGGTTTTTGTGAGTTTTTTTTTAATTTTTACTATTTGATTTTCATTTTTAATTTTCTTTTGTACTATTGAATAACCAGCACCAACAACCAATTTTACCATACGAACCAACACTCTAGTAGCTAACATAAACATTCATGTAAACAAGTAGTTTAGCCAAATAACAACTAACAATTAATAGTCAACGGCCAAATATGCTAGAAAAAGAATTGAATCATCGACATAGAAAATGAAGTAAGAGAAGTGGGAAAATAAATTTATTGTATGAGAAAAGTCCAACTTAAGGCAAATATGTATACTTTTACGTTCTTTTTTTAAGTGCTACATATGTTCTTTATGGGCTCTAGTATAAACTTTGACCATTACTATTGCTAATTAAGTAAAAAATATATAATATAATAGTGGAAAATAAGGGCTGCATATAAGAAGCTAAAAATGTAAATATTAAGTAATAAATAAATATTGATTACATTTTTTTTAAGGTAAGAAAAAAGAAGGTTAGGAGACCCTTAATACGAGGGGAGCTTCTACCTTATTTGTTACGAGAATATTATGGAGAGAGCATAGTGATTACAATCTTCTATTGAGAACTGATTATCGATTAGGTGACCAACATTTGCTATCCAATCTGCTGCTCTTTTTGCTTCACGGTATATGTGACGGATTTCCCAAGTTGAGATATCTTTAAGGAGCGTGAGGATGTCTCTGATGATGTGAGCAATCTGCCATGGGGGAGCCCATTTTTCAGTAACTGAATTGATGACCATGAGGTTGTCACCTTCGAAGATGATGTGTTGAATACTATTTCGGAGTGCTAATATGATACCATGGTGAAGAGCCATTACCTCAGCAATGAAGACTGGAGAGGAGCCGAGATTTAAAGGTGAGGCTTTGATGAGATCCACAGCTGAATCTCGTAAGATGATACTTGTTGCTGCTGAATAACCACGAACTGAGCCGTCGAAATTGAGTTTGATTGAGTGAGGGGAAGGTGGCTCCCAAGCAATCAAGACGGGGTTGTTGTGGTGAGGAGTGAAAGTGGAATGATTTTGAGGAAATGATGAAAACGAGGAACAAATAGAGAAACAGTTATCAACTGCTTCCCTAATGGTCCATTCTTTATGAAGGAACTTGGCCGAACAAATTCCAAGGACTCAAAATTTTTGAAAAATTGATCATTTCTTTCCTTCCCAATACTCCAAAGGATAAAAATGTATTTGTGATTGCATTTTTGGATTTCCTTAACCATGATAGGGTGGTTAGGACTGTGTTAGAAGCGAGGTTGTGGGGGAACTGCTATTTGAATTCTTGTAGATCCCGTAGAGGTGTTAAAGAGTGACACGAGGCAAAGAGAAGATCGATTGATTCCTCCATACAATTACAAAAACTGCAGCTATTAAAGGGGATTATATGCCTTTTGGCTAAAATTTGCCTGACCCCCAGGCTGTTAAGGCATATTTTCCATAAGAAAATTAAAAGCTTTGGAAGGATTTACAATTTCCAGATCCAGTGGAATTGCCACTTATCTTGGTTGAAACGAATTACATGAGTTTGTCAATCTGCTGATTTGACCCTAAACTGTCCTGAGGAGGAAGGGCCCCAAATAGGTTCGTTAGGAATGGGATGAACATGAAGAGGCATCCCCTTTATGAGTTTCATGATACTTTATGTGATGACGTATTCTTTTAGTTTTTGGATGTTCAATGTTTGATTCGTTAGAATGAAATCACTTGGGTAAATGGATGATCCACTTGTTCATGAGAGATGTCTAACATGTGAAGTAGACTTTCCTGGGAACACCTGTTGTGCAACTAAAAAAGGATTTATTTGTCATCCCCAACTTTCCATCTGATGCCTTTACGAATAATGTTTCTTTGAAGAAGTATTTTTCGACAAGTGGAAGAGCCTTGCGGTTTAGGAAGACATGTGAATAATGATTGTCTTTGAACATATTTTGCTTTGACAAGCTTGACCCAAACATTATTTGGGTTTATGAGAATCTTCCAACACAATTTAGCAATAAATTATTGATTACATTGATTGATACATGATCATGTTATAAGTTCCTACACATATTTAATATTCATTATAACCTTAAGAGCTGCATATATCAAACCTTTTTTTATATTTGGAAGATACGAATTAAAACGAAACTAACAAGATATCACTTGATAATTAATGTTGATTATTTGAAGATATATATGATCAAAGTTTGTTAAGTTTGACTATAAAAAAGTATGTTGCAATTATAAAAGAATAAAGGAACACAATGTTCTTTATCTTTATTATAAGTATTATATAAGATGTATTGTTTTGCCTTTTTACACAATTGTATATGAACTTGACCTCTTATATTTACTAATATGAAAAGATACATGTGGCTAATAGTCAAATCTATGCATTGAGAAGTGTATGCGATTTAAAGCAATCCATCTATTAAGAAATTTAGGAAGTCAACAATTTGGAGATTGTTAAACACCGCTCCAAAATTCGCCCAAAAATACAAATGAAAACATAAATTTACCCTTAACTTTCTCTTTCATCCTCACCACCACAAACCCCCCTAACTACCCAACAACCACCACCAGTCCACCACACAGACAACTACCACCGAAATCACGCACACCACCAACTAAACCACACACAACCACCAATTATACCCCAAAAAAATTGGCCAGATGTTTCGTGATGGAGGAGGCCAATTATTATTTTTTGGTTTTTGCGGCTTGCTCATGGTGGTTGCAGGAGTTGGGGTGGGGGCCGCTGGTGGGGGTGGAGGGATGGTGGGGTGATGGTCTACTGGTGGGTGGTGGAGGCTGTGGAGGATGGAGATGGTAGTTCACTAATTTGGGAAAAGAAAAAAAAAAGAAAATATAAAGTTGGAAATATTTGGTAGAACCGACGCGATTTTGAGAAGTTTTGGGACGATGTCTTCCATCAAGCATTAACCTATGTAGGGTATTTAACTATTTATTGTTACCAAAGAGTTCCCAATAAAACCCAAAAAAATACACCAAAAAGAGTAAAGACTTTACCTACCCCTTTGAATATTAACCCCAACAACAAACTAGGTCTCATCGTCATCACTTTTCCTCACCTCACAGCACCCGTGTCGTCGCTACTCCTCATCATAGCTCCTCCTCGCGCGACGCCGTACCCCACCCTCCTCCTCGCACGTTGCTGTCGACCCCCTCCACGCCTCTCGCCGGAATTAGAAGAGCTACACTAGGTAACTTTTTTGAACCTTTAAATTCTATTTGAAAATGATTTTTGATTGTTTTCATATAATTTGAATGTGTTTTGTGTTCACTATGAGTTACTCTGTATTAAAGGTAGTTAAATTTCCATACTTTGTGTGTAGCTATTTGAATAATCAAACTCAAATTGAAGTGCCTCTAGTGCTTTTAATTACATTCTACATACTACTGTTCTTTTTAAAGTCAAATTTGATTGCACATTTGCAGTTTTCCAGATTTGTGTTTTGCACGAATTCTGTGCAATTGTGAACTCTGATGTGGGTTAAAATTCTGTTTATAATCTGTAGTTGGATTTATCTGAAAATCTAGCTTTGGGAGGTTTTATATGGGAGATTTATCTTAAATATTAAGTGAGGGAGCATGTATTAGAAAGAAACAACCATTTAAGAATAATGTTAGCCATTAAAAAAGCGGAGGGAGTATGACAAACTGTGCTTCTACTCCTCCTTCACTCAGTTCTCAAGCACACTGTATTGTGTATTCTATCGAATCCCGCAAATAGCTGCAGTGAACTGCAACAAGAGGTAAACCAGGTCCCTCTGATTTTCCAATTCCACCACCACTTCACCGAGAGCAACAGGTTTGATTTTCTAAGGTTAGGGTTTATTTTTATAACTACATTAGTATGTTTCAATAGTTTATTTTGTAATTCATTTTTCTGTAGTTTGAAATCAATTTTTCTAATTTATGGTGGTTGTATATGCAATAGTGTAATCTTACTATCAAAATGCCTGATGTGATTTGATACTTGCTGTCATCTTAATGTTGTATGTTAAAACTTCTCCGAACTTTGTACCAGTTGTTTGAAAAACCATTATTTTTCTACTAGTATATTTGTAGTACTAGGTTATGTACTAAATTTTGTTTCTTCGACTTTAAGCCATTCTTGTTTGCTGCATAACACAAAGCCACTTCCTTTTTTTTTTTTTTTTTTTTTTTGAAGGGAACACAAAGCCACTTTAAAAAGCCCGTTCTTCTGGTGAGCCGCCGCGCCAGAGGCTAGGTACTTTTTTTCCTTCTATGATGGTTTAGTTGGAAATAAAATATTTGGATGTGTGAATTATAACTGTCGGTGAATGAATTATTAGTGAATTGAAGTTTATTGTAATTGTGGAAATTTGGTAGTGAATGAAATACCACTAAACCTTCCTTCTTCTCACGCTATCACGCTACAGCCCATATTGGGATTAATAGATTTTTAGTGAATGAGAATTTCTAGTGAATATATTGTTATTGAATTGTTGAAATGAATTACAAATGGATTGTTAATGATTTGTTGGTTTATTGTAGATTTGGGAATGATATGTTACTGAATTGTTAACTAATGAATTATTTGTTAGTAAATGAATTATTTTGCGGTATTATGTCACAAGACTCAAGTTACAAATCTTCATATTTTCGAGTTGAGGTTTTTCTATGTGTGATTAATCAACAATTGCAAGAAATTGAAAATCTTTTCGGTGAGAAAAGTAAGGAATTACTTATTTGCATGTCTTGCGTTGATACTATTAATCAGTTTGCATCATATGACAAAGAAAAATTGTTTATACACGCTAAGTTTATCCAAATGATTTTTCAAGTGGTGAAATGTTCTTTTTTGAACATTTACTAGATAATTTTATTGACTTTGAGGTTGTATTGGGATTTTGTAACATTTTGAATTCAGTATTTAGAACTTTTTTTTTGTTCGTGATAGTATAGCAAAGTTATGCTACTCTCCCGGAATCTGAGCAGCTCCACCATTGCCCAAGAACCGCTCCTGGTCTTTACATGTGCTTGACTTAGTAGTAATTACCGTGTTTCGGCGGATTGTAGTGTGCACTTGGTGAAACTTTTCTTCCAAGTTTATCTGAACTTTAATGTAATCTCTAAGGGTCCGTTTGGTTTGATAAAAACCATTTTCTGGGTGGAAAATGCAAATGAATTTTAGTTTTCCTTTGTTTGGTTTGATGGAAATCTATTAAGCTAGGAAGGAGAGAATGGAAATGTTGGAAGGAGAGAATGGAGGAACATGGTTTTCCTTCAAATTTTGGAGGAAAATGTTTATAAAGGATGAAAAACTCTTTTCCACCTTGGGTTTCCTTTTTAAATCACTTGTCTAACCAAACAATGGAAAATGGGGAAAGTCGATTTCCTGGAAATCTTTTTCCTCCAAAACAAATGGAGCCTAAGTGATATTGATAAATATGACTATGAAGTGTTGGATAGAGTTGGTCACTTAAGTTATCTGCTGCTTCTCTTGTTGTTTAGAGATGGATGATTAGCGTTGCGACCAAGATGAGTCATTTAAATAGTATTTTTTTCCAGGGACAACAAACAAGGAGACATCTTGCTGTGATTTTGCTGATAACAAAGGTTTCACAAATGTTCTGCAATATTCCTGAATAATGCATCTAGAAAAGAAATTCTGCGATATTGAACAACTTTCTTGAAAGCTCGCTGGAGTTTCTACTTGTTTTGGGGAGTGTAACAGTTCTACTGTTTGTTTGAGACTACTACTATGTTCACTTAAATCTAATTTTAGAAACTTATTAGTTATTTTTGTTAGTCTCATGTCATACCATATCAGACTAGAAGGTTTCGACCAGATCAGAACAAAATGATGTAGACCAGACCACTTCAGATGAGAAAGATTAGACCAAACTAAATTCGACCAGATGTTCAGAAATTAAAACCAGGCTGATTACTTTACATAATGTGAAGTGAACATAGCGTAGACGGTTCCGAATTGCTTAAGAAAAGTTGATGAAAACCATGCAGTCACTTATCAACTAACCATTTACTGGTTTATTTCGGGAATTTCAATATGTTCAAAATAATTTTGCTTGAATAACATTTACTCTCTTTAACCATCCATTTCATGTCAAACAGATAACAATATAATGAAATGATTTAATGTGTGATTTCAGTGCCGATTTTGTTTTATATCTAGTGTTGTATATTTTTTATTTGTAATGTCTTTTAATTTTCGAGTCTTTCTTTAATGAATTTCAGGTATATATTGAATTTTTTCGAGTCTTTCTTTAATTAATTTCAGGTATATAATTGATATTTCTTCTGTATATAATAACATAGATACTACTACTAATTATTTATGTAGGTACAAGAGTTATTATTCTATTGGGGGCGTAATAGAGAGAAAACTGTAGGAATTGTGAAATAACATCAGTTCTTCTAATGAACAGAGGACAGTGATCCTTACTACTTATACAATGTCGGTTCTATGCTAGATTGCTCGAGGCCAGTTCTGGAGGTACTATGAAGGGTAAAGCTTACTCGAGATCTCTGTTTACAATCCAGAGTTGTAACGTTGATTTTTTTAAGTATCATTGTAATATACTACTAAGGCCTTACACAAATGCTTATTTGTTCTCAACAACAACTGAAAGTTCCACCAGATCATCCCCACTGTTAGGTAATAGAGTAGAGGAAGATGAAGTGGTGGGATCCCCAAAATGTTCTACTGAAGTTTTGAGGAATTTTGGCTGTAGTGAAATCGACATACAGAAAATCTTCTCCCGGCAGCCATCATTGCGCAATGCTTTTGCCTCTCCTCTCGATCACAAGCTTTATTTGCTCCGTAAATTGGGTATAAAGTCATCTGAATTGATAAAGATTATTAACTGTCGTCCACGCTTTTTGAATTGTGGGCTTAATAAGTACTTTGATGAACGGCTTGACAATCTGGAGTCTCTATTTGGGTCAAGGGAACTTCTCACTAAAGCTATTGTTAGAAATCCGTCACTTCTGCTCTACGACTTCGAGAAGAAAGTTGTACCCGTCTTTTCATTGTATGAGGAATTGGGTCTCAGTAGAAGCGATATGATATCGATGCTCATGCTTCGGCCTACATTGATTCCACGAACTCATATGACCCCCGAGAAATTGGATTACATACACAGGACTGGAATCAGTAGTGAATCAAAAATGTACAAGTATGTAGTGACTATAATTGGTGTGTCACGTTCTGATACTATCCGTGAAAAGGTTGCAAATTTTGAGAGGTTTGGTTTCTCAGAGGATGAGGTGTTGCAATTTTTTGGTCGATCTCCACTATTGCTTACTCTTTCTGTGGAAAAAGTTCAAAGAAGTATGACATTTGTGATGGGTACCATGAAGTTACCTGCAAAAACAGTATGTGATTACCCCTTTTTGCTGTTTTGTAGCTTGGAAGTTTTGTTGAAACCTCGAGTACTCTTGGTGAGTAAGATACGAGATATGGGTCTCGGCCCACAGATTGACGTATGTAGGATGATGACGGCATTGAGGATGTCTGAACAAAGGTTCCTGAAGGTGTTCGTGAATTGCCAGAAGGAGGAAGTCAGAAATGAGTTACTGTTATATTATAGAGCTTCTCAAGGCATCAGGCGCTTGGCAGAAACATCAAGGAAAGTTTCATCTGTTGGATTTCCTTTCTGAAGTTGCTTATTCGATCTATATTCGGGAATTCGTAGCACTTTGATAAAGCAATGAATGTATTATTCCTCTGCCTGTTTGAGTCAGATTTAGCAATGAACTTATTTCACTGCTCGAGTCTCGGGATATGTATTGTAAGAATCTTGGGATTAGTCCTTGCTCACCCCCCATCCCTCTTACTTAAAGCAGTAACCAATACAAGGGCATTTGTATCAATTTAGGATTATCACTAGTTTTTTTTTTCCGGCGATGCCTCGAGTTAGTTACAATAAACAAATATGTTATTTTTAAATTTTATAATTTGTTTTGCCACTTTTCGTTTTTTTGACCATTAAGAAATTGAAAAATTCATGTCACAACGTTTTTTTTTGATCCATATGAGCCACGAAGGCAGTACAAAGTGCAATTCATGTCACAACGTGATAAGTAAAAAAAAAAATTGAAAATTTTGAGTTTGAAAACAACACCTTAGAAGGAATTGTGGTAAGAGAATATGACATCAATATTCTCTTGTAAGTTACGTAATAAAAGTGTTAGAGATGTATATATACTTGTTTAGGTTTTTTTAGTTAATTATAATTATTACAAGACTTTATAATATTTTATTTGAAACAATAGACACAAAATCATAGTGTATTGATGGTTAACCTCTTACTTTTCATTTCAAAGGTCACATGCTTTCTTTCATACGCCTTTTAATATATTTGTATAGATATTATATTAAGCATATGTGTTTAATAACAATTTTAATGTATATGGTATACACCAAACGTTTGTATAGATATTATATTAAACGTTTGAAACTCTTCTTTTTAGTATATTTTGCTCATTTGAATGATTTCAAATGAGTAATGAACGAAAAATTACCTTGAGTACCATACTCACGATATACCCGAATGTATGATAAAAATTTGTAATACTACTCAATATATTTAGTTGTTGGAATTATATTTTATGAGTGGATGCTCATCATTTTAGATTTAGGAAATATATAATATATATCTCATTGAGTTAGATTCAATCAACAATGAATTCAATTCCAACAACACAATAGTTTTGCCGTTTGATAGAATTCAACAATATGATTTTTTTGCATTTGAAATTTCGCGTAATGTAAGCAATTAGAGAACTTACAGCACGTACACTAAACATGAATTAGCCGCATACTTTTATATCTGTCCTTTTTCTTTTGTGGTTTTTATTTGATATCTTTTTGTGAGAGAAAATTGGTGAGAGACTGAAAGTAAGAAGAACTTTTGAAAACAAAAGGAGTATATTGTTGCACACTTGGTGGCTAGAGCTACTCCCTCTGTGGTGAGTGTATATTTGTTGGAAACTTTTTCCAAGTGAATTTTGGGCTAGTGGAGCTTGACTTAACTTAATATTAAACTCCCTTTTCCTGTTTTTTCCTTCAAAAAAAATATAATGGTAACAAATTTAGCATCCTCTACTCTTAGACTGTTCAATTGTAAAAGTCCTTTTTGTTTTAACTTCAAACTTGGAAGTTATTGGGAAAATCCTCAAGATGTTGATATCATTGAGCTTAGGGGTGCTTTTCACAGGAGTCGAGTCCGGACTGTACCGGGCTTGGCTCGCTTATTGTTTAGTTCGGGTCGACTCGGCTTGTGAGCTCGACGAGTTCGATAAGTAAAGCAAATAACAACCTTTCTAAAACTCCCTTTAAACATATTTAAACATGCTTGAATTCATAAGTTAAATTAATTTCATAATTTACAACATGCTACTATGATTTTCCGATCTCTAATACCCTAAAAATCCATGCTTTGATAATTAAAAACCCAATTTAAACATAATAATCAAATCTGAATTTTTATTCTCTCAATGCATAATTTATATAATCATAGATTCATCATTAAAACAGTAATTTAAAGCTTGTAATCATAATTAGTACTAAAACAAATCAGAAAGACATAATATTTAATCAAAACTTGAGGAAGAAGAAAGAGAGAAGGAAGGAAAGGAAAAACTCACGTGGAAGGAAGAAAGAGAGTGGCCGGCTATTGTGAGTGGGAGGAGGAGAGAATTTTTTTTTTCTTTTGTGGGTAAAATATTTGGGTTTAATGATATTATATTTATAGGCAAATTTTTCTTTTGGGCGTAGGAAAAGACAATTGGATCCTAAGCAGGATAGGATAATGAATAGGATTGATGAATAAACTCCTAACAATACTAGAAGTTCCTTATTCTAGTCCAATTAGTATTTGGATTCCTCAAGCCTACTTAAAATCCCTTTTCAAATCCAATTAGTACTTCAAATATTTTTCAAAACACGCCTTAACAAAATATTTTAACTTCCTTAAATCTTTAAAATAATTCCTTTGACTTTCAAAGTAGTCAACCTTTTAAATAAATAAATTTTAAACTAAATTATATTTAAATATAAATATATATATACTAAAATATATTTATAAAATCCATAAATTTACGGGGAATTACAAGTTACTAATGCTGATTGCATATTCCATTTTTGACTTATTCCATATGATATGTTTCATTATTGATTCTCATTTTTAAGTTTTTATAAAAAGAAAACGTTGTGTTAAATAAGTAAAGGGTATTCTAGTCATTTTAAAGGAGAACACCATACCTCATCCCTTGGCTTATATAATAGAAATCATATATATATGTCTAGTGACCTTACTTATTTATTTTATTTGATGTTATTCACATTGATTGTGCGAGAAATCGTATAGTTAAAGTTTGAAGTTCCAACTAATTGCAACTCGGCTCAATATTTGTCATTTCTCTTTCTCTCTCATCTGCTTTCTCTTTTTTTTAGTGGGAATAGGGAAAATTATTATTAATGAAACGCTATACAACATCTACAACAATAATAACCCTTTCATAAAAGATAATCTAAAACATCAATCTGAAAATCGTCATCCATTTGACTAATATAGACGCTTCGAAACCGCTTATGTGATATGATACTCTTCCAACCGTACTGGAATTTCGATGACTTAACATCTTTCTTGCTTGGAGCTATAGGAAGTTGAACTTGAATCTTGGTCTTGATATTCTTGATTAACAAGCAATAAGAACTTTGTCCCCCAACTTCAAACCTCTGAGCTTCGCGAACTGGAGGTACTACACAACAACAAACTAAACTTACAATCCTTACAAGACAGAGGACTAGAACTCCTAGGAAAATATCATAACAAGAGACTAACTTATTCAATATATAGGAAAAGAAAACGAAAAGATTGCACCCCACACAACACCACCATCTTCGCCCAAACAGAGACCGGATATTTGCCAAACTCATAACCCTGTGGAACCCAGAACCTTGAAGCCCTCTCACGTCTAAGCGTAGGAACGAGGCCATTATCCCTAAACGTGAAAGCCTTCCCACGTCTAAGTGCGGGAACAGGGCTCTCACCCCTAAACTTGAAAGCGCTCCCACTTCGAAGTGCGAGAACGGGGCCTTTATCACAAAACACTGAAGCCCTATCACGTCTAAGCGTGGGAATGTAGCTAACCGAAACACCACCATAACCAAAACCAAATCAGGGGAAGGGGGACACGATACTCAGGTGGCGAAAACTTGAAGCTAAAATAGGGACATGTGGATAGGACACTAAAACCTAACCACCGTGACCGGAAGTAAGGGAAACGACTCAACAATGAGGATGGGGACGACTCAACTCACCGGGCAAAGGGAGAAGGGAAAGGGGCACGACTGCCGGCGTGAGGAGCCCAAGGTGGCTCACGCGGTTGGCGATCCCCTAGGGCTACCTGGGGTTGGTAGGGTTTGTAGTGAGCGGCGGGGAGAAAGTTTAGAGAGGTGAGAGAAAGTCTCTCATCTGCTTTCTCTTAATTTTACTAAAAGTTTTTTGCGGTAAATCGTATTGGTTAAAATTTTAAGTTTCGGCTAATTACATGTCTGAATCTGGTTGTTTTCCTGACTTTCTGATTGTGATTCATATTGAGGGTTATTTGTGTTTTTTTATATCTAAAATTTTAAATTAACTCTTCATCAATTTTGCGAAAATCTATTAGTTCCAGCTCTATGCCAACAATAATTTGGTAAGTTTCGGTTTTGGTTTTCGTTCATGCTTCATACTGAGCTTAATTAGAGCTAATTTTTGTGAAATTTCATTGCACCATCATTATTCATAAGGATGTCTGTAATTTGGTCATGGATAAAAGAACTTAAGTAAAGTGTTAGTCTAAACTTAGTTCTGATGATGATTTTCGATTCTATTTCATTTGGAACCTGTGCTTGATTCAAGCTAAACTGCAGTTGGACCTAGTTGGCTTGCTATTTTCATTTTTTTTCCAGAATTAAATCTCGTGGAATCTATTGCATCATCATAGTGATGTTTGAAAATCTGCAATTTCGTAATGGATAACTCAAGTAAAATGTTAGTTTGAGGTTAATTCCGACTCTAAATTGTGATTTCTGATGGCGATTTTGACTACGGTTTTTTCCACGACATACCCCCTGAGTTTTCAAAAACGTTCACAAATACCCTTTCCTTAACTGACGTTAATTTATCTTTAGCGTTATTTACAATTTTTCCATCATTGTCCCCTAACCCTAACCCTAACCCCTAAACCCTCACCCATCACCCCTAAAACCCTAACCCTAATTCTAATCCCTAACCTTAACCTACCACCCTCCCACCTACCATCCTCCAGTCCAGCCCCCACCTCTTCCCCCTCCCTTCCACCCTTGCAGCCATTAGTTCTCCACCTCCCCTCCATCCCTCCCCCTTCTTCCTCGATGCACTCCTCCTCCCCTGCACTCTTGCATCCCCCCACCCCACCCCACAACCCTGCAATCTCGCGCTCACAACCTTCCTCTCTCTCTCTCCCATGCAGCCCCCTATTGTTGTTCGCCATCATCTTTAGCCTAAAACCCTAACGCGATAAAACCGATGAACTCTGTAGCAAAAAATCGATGAATTAATTCGAGGGAGGGAAGATAGATGTAGGGGACTGCAGGGGTGGGTTGCGACGCGCGGGGGTGGGGAGGGATGGTTGTGCCGTGGTAATGAGGAGGGACAGGTTGTGTGCTATGGGGGGTGGGATCTGCGGGGGGTGGAGGGATGGGTGTGATCTGCCGCGAAAATGGGGGAAGGGTGGGCTGCGGCCTGCGGGGGTTGGGAGAGGTGGGGGAGGCAGGTGGTGTGGCTGTGCTGGGAAGAGGGGTTGTGGGTTAGGGTAATGATTAATGTTAGGGTTAAGATTAGGATTAGGGTTAGGAGTTAAGTTTATAAAAATCGCCAATTTATGGCATTCCCCATTTTTAAGAAAACCCCCCAGTTTATAGCTACCTCTGAGTCTAAAAGAGCACCCCTAAGCTAGCAGAATCTCCAATTTATCGGACATCCCAAAGTTTATATCCAAGCTCCTATCTATTAAACAATATCTCTAAGACTTAGGGCTATGATTCAAGCATTTCGATAGAAAGGTAAGTGAGGAGCCAACCCTAGTACGCTTAGCAAAAGAGGCACCCCCTAATCTATAGGAAACCTAAAATTTATATCCATGTCGGGTATATCAAAACAACCAGTCTATAGGAACCCCCAATTAAATAAAACGCAAGTCTATTACGACCTCTAGCTAGTATAAGAAACACCCTAGTCTATAGGATGCATCCTTCCAGTCAACATAACCCTTTATCTGTAGTAGCCGAAGAGGTCGTTCCTAGTCCGTCCCCGATTGGCACGCCAGCAACCCGCTCTCGCTACGCGAGTAGCTCGAGAAGTTGAATGGTGATTGGGACTAGCTAGGATCGCCTTGCCAAACCTTGAGAGCTAATCCTCTTCTCAAAGTTAAAGATCCATTTTAATTATCGACTTCACTTACCTATATTGTTTCGTTAACCAGAGATTGTTCATCTTGGAAACCTGATGCGATTATGAATACAATAGGCATGGCCAGCGCTCGGTCCTCCGAATTTTCAAGGTGTGGCAGGGGATACATTGGATACCACAAAACATGCATTGCTCTTTCGATCAAACGGTGGACCCTATCTCCGACGGGTTGCTTTTGGGCTTCGTAACCCGACTTTTGGATCATCCCGCATGGCCTGGTAACTAAAAATGTCCCACTTAGGCTCTATTCTTTCAAACCGAATCAATGAAAATTCAGTTCATTTCAGACAAAATCAGTTCAGTTCAGACAAAATCAGTTCAGTTCAAGTCAATGCAGGAAAATTCAATCCAGTTCAGTTCAATTCAGTTAGTTTTCTCTCACGATTTTTCATTCAGTATAGTTCAGTTCAGTACAAAGAACAGAATCTTAGAGCTCTCAATCCCGTAAGTTATAACATATTTTTATGTAACTCTTATAAATTAAATATAACACACAAGATTCTCTCAAAAGTCTTCCACTTAAAAATGCATACATAATGTTAATGTTCCCATCATATTCATTTATATTACTACTAGTTATTAATTAACCTATTGATAATTTCAATATACTTTTATTTTATAAAACCTATATATTTTAGTACCTTTTTACATAAAAATTATCGACTCTTTATATCTTTATTGTATAAGCTAACACTTAAGTTCCCGGGACTCAGTGTCCCCCCTAAAAAACCTTAAATATACCAATGTAACTAATATTCAAATTGTTAAAAAACGTCATTGTTTTAGTAATAAATTTCTAAAGACACTTTTTCATTCAATTATATTTTTTGTATATCAGCGCATGCATCACGTGCATATCAAATTAGTATAATATATACACCAATATTTCACTTCAAAAAAAATCTACACCAATATTTGGAAATATGAAATAGGGAGTATTTTCTTTGGACAAATAATAAATGAATGGGAAATCATACTTCTATGAAAATTCTTTCTCAACGGCCGTATCATAGTGGGTCCCTTTTACACACGTTGTGTCATCTTCATTCTTTGATGATCACCAATTCACCATTAACAAATAACAACAACAACAACAACAACAACAAACTAACCCTGCTATCCTCCTCCTCCTCTTACACACCTACACGTCTTCCCCACCCACCTCACCCTTCTCTTTCTCTCTCCTCTACCTTCCAACGGTAACACAATATTCAAATTCCCCCATTTCGCCCAAAACAAAACCCCTAATTTCATCGATGCATTTCCAAGAAAATCAACCAAATTAAATCCACAAATTATTTAAAAAAAAGATGGGTGTAGATTACTACAACATTCTCAAAGTGAATCGAAATGCAAGCGAAGATGATCTCCGAAAATCGTACCGTCGATTAGCGATGATTTGGCACCCAGATAAGAACCCTAATAACAAGCGTGAAGCAGAAGCTAAATTCAAGCAAATTTCCGAAGCTTACGACGTTTTAAGCGATCAACAAAAGCGTCAGATCTACGATCTTTACGGCGAAGAAGCTCTCAAATCCGGTCAATTTCCGGCGCCGCCTTCCGCCTCTCACGGCGGCGCGTCGGCGTCGCACCACCGGCATCGCCACCCTAATTCTTCGTCGTTTCGGTTTAATCCGAGGGATGCGGATGACATTTACGCCGAATTGTTTGCGGAAGGAGGTTCGAACACGGGTGGGAGAGCCACCAGTAGAGGAAGAGGTTACAGAGATGGGTTTTTCCGGACGTCTAATGGTGGTGATGGTGGGCCTGGGCCTGGGTCTGGGTCCGGCCCACTGAGGAAAGGGCCTCCTGTGGAGAATAATTTGCCGTGTAATTTGGAGGATTTGTTTAAGGGTGCTAAGAAGAAGATGAAGATTTCCAGAACTGTTGGTGATGCTACTGGGTATGTATTTTTTTTTGTTTTTGTAAAAATGGTTTTGAGTGCATTGAACAGAATTCAAAGTTTTGTGATGCTGAGTAATGTTGCTAATTAGGCTGAATTCGAGTTTTGTTTATATGTTTTTGATGTCGTTTCGTTTGTTCTGTTCGGTGAGATTGTAATGTGGAGGACTGGGGAGCAGGGGAGGTATATGTTGTTCAGTTATGGTTTCGCGGGGATCTTTGTGGATTATAGTAAAGGTGTTGTTGACTGTTTGTATTAGTTTGTGTTTATGTGTAGTAGCATCAGTTTTGAATTTTGATATGCGAGCGTGTGGAGAACGGAGAAGTCTTGCGAGAGACAGATTTGTGGCTTGATATGAGCAGGTTATTGAATATTTGGTGAAACGTAAGTTAAGTTTGGAGCTGCTTGATGTGATGTAAATGGAATGTGGCAAAACTAAAAATTTGAGGCGAAAGCCAAAATGATTCCCTTAGAACGTTGGAATTTAGTTTCTGAAACAGAGGTAGAAATCAAGATGCTCCTTGGTGATACCAGTTTTCGTGCTGATAACTTGTGGGAGATCAATGGATTTAAGAATTTGAATCAGCCTTTTCCAAATAATCCTCATGTGGTTGATTATGGTTTTAGGGATGGTGAAATTCAATTTATTTGGATCACGGTGGAATGTGGGACTTTTAAGGAGCTGAAATAGGGTACTGTTGATTGAAGTTACAAACATGTATATGAGGTTAATTATAGCTAATGGTGGCTTATGATTGAGTTTCTAGGATGGATTTAGAAAATATGGTGGGAACTTTTGAGGACTGATAAAATTAGTGATAGATAATCATCTATATTCTATATACAATCTACAACCTAGGAGGTATATGGCCAGATCAATATTGGGCTCTTGTTGCTGACATTATTGATTACATCATTCGTTTTAAGTTTGGGGAGTTGTTTTATCTTGTTCAAGGTTTTTCATGGCTTTTGGGTTTTTGTTAGTGTTATTTGTTATGTCCTTTTCGGTTAATGACTTCCTTCCTTGGCTTTTCTTGCTGTTCGACAATGATTGTGAGCTTCATTCAAAAGCTTTTCCCCAAAACCTGAGTCATCGCAGCCAAGAGCCGTGATTGTTCACCTTCAGATTTGTTATTCTTAGTCACAATTTCATCAATTTTCAAGCCCCTTCGGCTTTCAATGAAGTCGTGCTTTTTTGTTGAAATTAACATTAATTCATTGATTAAAAGTCATACGACATCTACAATAGAAGTCAAAACTAAACAAGTACATATCAAAATGAAATAAATACAATTTCAATATGATAAAGCCACGATTGTTGAGTAGATCTAACACTTATGAAAACCCTCGTCTTTCACATCGTTGTTAGATACAACTTTCTGCAAGGGGATCTGTTGATCTTTTGTAGTTTTGAAGTAGAACTGGAATGTGATCGTAAACGAAGTCTTGACATCTGTTGCAACTCCGTACAAATTTCGTTCAACAAATCAACCTCTTGAATTACGCAAAAATCCAAAAACAAAGTCTCCAAACTCTCGCATGGAGATAGATAAACCCAATATATGGGTAGAAAAACTCTCTATTAGAGAGAGACTGAAGTTTATTAGAAACATAAACATGAAAACTAGTAACAAAAGGAGAAAAGGGACTTACCACCGCCTAAAAGGGTGGCGATAGCCCCTAGGTAAAAAATTAGGGTTTTGTGGGAGAGGAGAGAGAAGAGAGAAAAAAAAGGAGAGGGGAGGCATCTGAAGACCTCATTTTGGTACTTAGAAATGCTTACTTTTGATAGTTCAATCAGGTTGTGCTTTGCTCCACTAGTCCACTCTAGTTTTCAACTTTGCTTTGTGAAAGGTAGGTCCTTTTCTATTCTGTTATTGCTACCTCCAGTGTTGAGGTTGTTGCGGTGGTGGTAGCTTTCATGTCTTGTTGCCTCGGAGATCTCCATCTGTTGGTCGCAACATTGCATACTTTATTTCAACCACCTCCTGGCATGCTCAATCATGTTCAATCACAACTACTATGTTCTCTAATGGTGGTTGTAGTTGAAGGCCTTAGTTAGATCCTTGTGTTTGCTTGGTGTTTTTAATGTTTGTATGTGATGTAGTTGTTATATTTAAGCTTAATAAGTTATCACGCTTGATTTGTTTTCTTGATTTCAGAATCAATAGTATTTTTTTATTTCTAGTGTAGTGGTAGAGGTCTAGGCTTCCGTATTGCTTCTTTTTTTGGGAGGTTGAAGAGCTCTATTCTAGTGTAGTGGTAGAGGTCTAGACTCCCTTCATAGTACCGACTAGTATGTTCTTGTAGTTGGTTGCCACAGTTGGGTCTAGACGAGGGTGTCGGATTTTGTGTGATTTTTTTTTTTCATCTTTACTCTAATCCTTCCGAAGAACTATTTTATTTCATTCAAAAGGATGATTGATGTTATCCATTTAATTGTCTTTCCTAATCATAATTTATAGTGTTATGTTCCATGAATAATGAGTTTCTCATGAGTGATTTGTTTGGTGACAATGTTAAGTATTGGAAGTTGAAATATATGTATTTGGAGCGCCTTAAAGAAGAAAAAAATTCCTCCAATCCAAATTAATTCAATACTTTCCTTCGAGGAATTCTCAGATTAGTTCTAACATTATATTATTTGATAAAAGGTTTTTTTTTCACTTTCTCTCTCTCCCTCCTAATTACATGGGTCAATATTTTTAAATCTCTCTATCTCTCCTCTCTTCACATGCAATCCTCAAAACTTGTGTCTCCCTCCATGTTGCAACTGATTTAAAAGGGGCGAGTGCCTAATTTTTAGATTTCATTAGTTATAGAATATGCACTAGCTAAGATAAATTGTCATGGATGGGTGTTCAATGTTCATTGGAATGTGGGATCACTTAGATGAATGGCCGATTACCAATTATCAAATGATTAATGTCATTCTTAGCTTATGTGGTAGCTTAGCTTAATGCAAGTTGTTCAACACAATGCCAATAAAATCCTTTTCTTAATATTACTAAAGAGGCTCCTCCCCTATGGCGTAGAGGGGATGCTATCTTGCGCTTGATAAAAGTGAGTTATAATTTTGTAAAAGACTCTTTCATTTGAAGGTCATTGTTGGCTCTTGTGGTAGCATGCTAGCATAGCTCAACGCAATTTGTTTCAACAAGGTTAGAATCGTAGTTTGAACTTGGAGGAGTGAGCAATACAATATTAACATAAATATTAACATCATACTAATGCTTCTAAAGAGGATAGTGCCCTAGTTTGGGAAAGAGGGGATTGGGTGCATGGCTGATGCCATCATGTGAAAGACAAAGAGGATATACCCCTATTGATTCTTAATCTAATACACTTTGATTTCATATATGCCAATACGCAAAATTGACCATTCATATCTTTAACTATCTATCAATAAATATATGAATAGTTATATTTTGAATATATATATATATATATATTATATATATATATATATATATATATAATTATATATATATATATATATATATCTTATTTTAAGGATATTTTTCTCTGTTTGTAATTTAAGTAATTAGTGTAAAAGTCAAAGTATTACGACTTATAAAAGACGGTGGGAGTGTATAACAACTCTGCTCCTCTATAATGATTACTAGTAATGGTAGTTTAATAAAACTTACTTAACTTAGTTCATAATAACTAAAGTTTGAAGGACAATTAATCTTTGACTCTATTGGAAGCGGAAAGTAAATGAGAAATGTGGGGACTATAACAAAGTTGGTCATTGTTTATTAGTGTTACTAGTATGTATCAATTCTTTATTCACTATGTGAAATAATATCCACTTGTGCTATACACAAGTAGCAACAAAATATGTACTTTATGAGTGGAATTTTTGTGAGAATGATAACAAAGGAAAAAAGATCCCTAAATTAAATGTTAAACAAGTTTTATCTTCGATAAATATGTGCACTGCTGGAGCCTTTAGGCTCTACTCCCCCCAGAAAACTTAGTTTAAGCTCTAATTAGTTGAGATAATTAGATAAGGTCAGTAATAAGTTTTGTTAAGGTCTACTTAGTTAAGATAAGTAGATAGAGTCTAGTAAAGTCTTTTAAGGGAGAATAAGTTCGTTTAAGGCTCCCAAGTTCAAATTTTAACTTAGGCCCTGTTCACTTTACCCGTTTTTGAAATATTTCTGAACTTATATTTGGTGAACTGAACCTATGTTTACAGAATATTATTCAAAGGTGAACTGAACATGATCTTGAATGAAGTTTATTGATGGCTAACAAGCTCAAATGAGTTCAAGTAAGGTCTTATAAGCGCTTAAATTTCAGATAGAAGTTAATAAGTTTAGATTAGTTTAGGGGTTTCGAAGTGTGAGAACCTAGCCTTAATTGAAAAGTGAAGTTTATTAGTAGTAATGCCCCAAAGGTCAATTAAATTTTAAATAGGGGATACCCCAACCATGTATATACTATATAGGAAAAGTGGTATTCAGAATGGGAAATTTTCCCAAACCTAAAGCACCTGTAACTCTTTGTCTTAGGTGTGGTTTGATTGGCTCTACTTTTCACAACCAAATGAGTTCAAGTAAGGTCTTATAAGCTCTTAAATTTCAGATAGAAGTTAGTAAGTTTAGATTAGTTTAGGGGTTTCGAAGTGTGAGAACCTAGCCTTAATTGAAAAGTGAAGTTTATTAGTAGTAATGCCCCAAATGTTAATTAAATTTTAAATAGGAGATACCCCAACCATGTATATACTATATAGGAAAAGTGGTATTCAGAATGGGAAATTTTTCCAAACCTAAAGCACCCGTAACTCTGTCTTAGGAATTCTTTGGTGTGGTTTGATTGGCTCTACTTTTCACATCCTTATACTCACGCTCCTTTTTTCGTTTTGACAAGTTCTTTTTTTTTCTCAACTTGATGTACATCTGGCTGATTGATTGTTTCTAATTTTATGTTTGTGGATTGTAAATTTGCAAATCGTTATGGTAGGAAGTGGCTAAATTATGTGAGACATTCTTGAAGTAGTTGATGTGCTTAGTTATCTTAACTTTCTCTTAGATGGTTATTTGGGAATGGATTGAATTTGATTACAAAATTGAGGGTGTCTGTGTGTCTGTATACCCGAGAAGTTCTTTAAACGATCACTGCTTCTGTATGTATGTTGTCTCATTTGGTTGAGATGTCTTGGTGGACTTGAATAGAGGATGGAATACAATGGAAGAAAAGCAGTGTTCAAGTATGGTGGATGATTTTTTTAAGAATTTGGTGAGTAGAGATTACTGATTTTTTTTAGGTTAGCTTTATTGCACCTAGCTTTTAGTTCTTCTGTATCTCCTTTGTATCTGGAGCCAAGTGCTTCATTACAATCATTACTACTCATTTTCTGACATGCTGTGGACAATCTGATGCATCTTTCATTTACTTGAGGGGTCTCTATATCTCCACTTATTTATGAATGGTTTTAGGAGCTTGAGGATATGATTTTTTTATAGCGCTTGAAATAATAGGATGAAGGCAGAGGATTCATGTGGACAATCGAGCATTAGAGATAAAATTTTGTCGTAAACTAACCTCTTTTTATTGGGATTAAAGCTCTGAGATTGTTGTTGCTGGGAATATGATTTTTTTTTCCTCCCTACATTTGCTATCTAGCCGGTTCAGTACTTCTATAGGATAATGCATGAAGTAAAATGCTACCATTTGAGCTCCCTGAGGTGGTGAGATTTTGTCGAGGCTTTTAAGTGTGCTAGACTTGCTAGTGGCATGAAGCTGACACAATCTCATGCTATTGGGGAACCAGTTGCTTTTGTTTGTAGTGGCTATATATTAATAAACAAGTGGCTGCTACAGCAGAATTTCTAAAACATCCATATGATTTATATTTAGAAATTTTCATATTACCAGAAACTACATTTCAAGTGGCTGGCTTAGCAAAAACTACAGATCCTACAAAACAATCAACAACAGGATGATGGTAACTTTTAGTGTTAGAATCCAACCTTTATTTACTTGTATTGCCCTTATCTAATGCTTTCTAGGACTTTACAAACAGTTTCTAAGTTTTATTTCTATTATGATATTACTGCAAAAAGTGTTTTACTGGGTAAAATTAGGGGTGAAAGTTCGGTGTGCGGTTTGGATTAGGGCCTAATCCAATCCGATCCGAATAAATTTTGGATTTCAATTTTTCAATCCGAATCCAAACCAATTAGGGTTTGAATCCGATCCAATCCAATCCGAAATTTCATACTTTAGATTGGATCCGATCCGAAAATCCGATTTTTTTAAAACTCTAGTTTTTCGATAAAATAAATTAAGCACAAAAGAAGCCTAGTAGATCTAGGAAATGAGGAATTACGTGCAGTTAGTGTTTTAGGGGAAGGATTGAAGTGCTATGTGTATTGGGCTATTTGGAGTAGTTTTTTTATAATAAAAAATCAGTTAAACACTTAAGCCAATCCAGATACATAATACAAGACATATTACTATTTGGTTATATTGGATTTTTGGATCCAATTACCCTCAATCCAATCCGATCCGAAAATCCAAATTTTCAAAAATTCTCAATCCGAATCCAATCCGAACACAGTTCGAATCCGATCCGAATTACTAATTCGGATTGGATTGGATTGGATTTTGGATTTTATCCGAATAACTTTCACCCCTAGGTAAAATAACTCTCAAAAATTAACCTTTTTTGTAGGGTATTGATAATTGAAAGTCTTGAACCTTACATCCAGCTTTAAACTGAGTTGTTGTTTGCGTAC